>NC_073302.1:295852479-296452479 GCF_027595985.1 Sorex araneus | reverse complement strand
CCCAGCTTTGCCTTCCAAACTACACTTGACACAACTTGACAAACTAGACTAAAGCAGAGGTGACAGCCTTCCTCTTCCACCCTGTCCCTTCTAACCCCTCCTGCTGTCAATGCTGGACATTTTGATCCTTATTTCAATGGTTTTGTTTGATCGCCTGCTTTCATTGAATTGCAGTTCTCAGAATCTTTACATCTGGAGCGAACGTGTTTTTTTTAAATTGTGATCGGGATGCGGTAAGTCCGTGACCCTGTTGGCGCTGCTGCTGTCCACCAGCTCTGAGCAAGCTGAGTGGCGCTTAGCTTTGCTCTCCGAAGGTCCCCGGGACGCTCTCCTCGGGAACACAAACACCTTGACCCAGGATGTCAGCATCACTCTTTCTCGCTTTTCGCTTTGTTCTTCTGCACTCTTGGTCTTTGATCCTTGCTGTGCCTGCCAGCGTGCCCCTCTCTGTGTGACTGTGCCTTTCAGTTTCAATTGATTCTCTCTTCCCGCTTCCTCTCTTCCACCAGATTCATGCAGACAGGTCAAAGTGGCTTCTCCCAGTGGTACTTAAGGCAACACATACTTGTGCATATTTATCCTTTGGCACAGAGCTTGCTTAAGATCGTCGGGTAACTTAAACCATGTCAGTCTCCTTCAGCAGAACGTAGCCTTCGTGAAGAGAATAAGACTTTCTGGAATTCAGCATCGCTTTCATGAGGCTAATGTGTATAATAAAGTTACAGACTTAGAGGGGGGGTTTGGTCGCAACTCGAGACACCTCTGTGATTTCTCTCTGTGCTATTTAGTGAGAATACTACAGGGTTTGTACAATGTGTGGTTTGCTTGCAAGTATGCAGTCAATGAACACTCCATAAGCAAACCTTCTGACACAGAATTAATGCTAGTGATTTTAGTTAGTAATTGAGAGTAGAAGTATATGTATATGGAAGGGGATATAGTTTCAAAAATATTCATGAATATACATTGGAGTGAATCTTTTAAAGCTTACTTTGGACAAGTCAATACACTTATAGAGATAAAATCTGATATAGGTTGGCAAATTTTATGTGAAGGAGAATAGAGTAAATATTTTAGGCTTATGGACTGACTTTCCTAATATCAGCTATTGAACTTGTCCATGAAGAACAACAGCAGCCACTGATAGCAAAGAAATAAACTGTGTGGCTGTGTTCCCATGACAGCCGATTCCAACAAGTGGTTGGGGACAGGGCATAACTCTAGGTTATAGTTTGCAGTGTGGGTTGAGTAAATTATAGATTTACTCTATAAGAAAAGAAGAAATTTACTCTATAAATAAAGATACTATCTCTCTTCTTTTCCCTCCTCTCCTCTCCTCTCCTCTCCTCTCCTCTCCTCTCCTCTCCTCTCCTCTCCTCTCCTCTCCTCTCCTCTCCTCTCCTCTCCTCTCCTCTCCTCTCCTCTCCTCTCCTCTCCTCTCCCCTCCTCTCCTCTCCTCTCCTCTCCCCTCCCCTCCCCTCCCCTCCCCTCCTCCTCCCCTCCCCTCCCCTCCCCTCCCCTCCCCTCCCCTCCCCTCCCCTCCCCTCCTCCTCCCCTCCCCTCCCCTCCCCTCCCCTCCCCTCCCCTCCCCTCCCCTCCTCTCCCCTCCTCTCCTCTCCTCTCCTCTCCTCTCCTCTCCTCTCTCCCCTCCCCTCCCCTCCCCTCCCCTCCCCTCCCCTCCCCTCCTCTTCTCTCTTTTCCTCTCCTCTCCTATCTTCCCCTCCCTCTCCTCTCCCCTTCAACCTTCTTCCCCTCCCCCCTCTCTTCTCCCTTCCCTTCCCCACCTACCCTCTTCTCTCCTTCATTTCCTGTCAACACCCCTCCCCTCCTCTCCTCTCAATTCTTCTGTCCTCTCTCTTCCCCCCACTCTTCTCCTCCCCTTCCCTCCTCTTCCTTCCTCTCCCCTCCTCCCCCCTACCTCCTCTCCTCCCTTCCCTTATCACTCCTCTCAAATCATTGGCACTCTTCTCTTGTGGAGTCACACCCAGCCATGTTAAAGTCATACTCCTGTCTCTGTGCTCATTGGTCACTTATGGCAATGCTCAGTGACCTTATAATGTGCTCAAGATGAAACATTCGCTAGACAAGATCCTTAACCTATACCTGCTCTCCAGCCCTCTCTTTTGGCTCTAGTGTTTTATTTAATTATATTTCTCTTTTTACTTGTAGAGGTAACACAGGCCAAATAGTACCAATGCATATACTGTGGGCACTCAAATCCAACATGCCTCCTCAGTCACCAATATGTCAAAGACCCTCCACCATTGTCCTTCAATTTAAATTAGTAGAGAGGGAAGAACAAGTGAGATCCCATATGATCTCAACTTATATAAAAAGTAGCACAGCAGGAAATGAGAATTGTTCATCCTTTGGGTTTAAAGTTATTCTTGTTTTGTGGCTACACAACTAGTAGTGCTCATGGCCACTCACATCTCAGAGTGCTAGGGATGGAGTCCAGACACTCCGGATACAAATGTGCACTCCCCATTTTTGAGCTCTTTCCCCTGGCCTCTAAAATAGGTTTGTTCTTGAGTTGTAGTAACATTCTATGTTGATGAGATCATTGCAATGGTGTTATTGTTGATGATTTTAACATACAAAATTACTACCTCTTCCCCACCACCAAAGGGTCAAAGATCCTTCACAAGTAGAACCGATATAAATATAGAGGGGGGTGGTCTTAAAATTAGTTTCGGATACTTTTCATCCCTTCTGATTATAAGCACTTGGTCACATTACTGACATTTCAGCGTTAAGGCATGAAAGAGCATCAGACTAACTAAACTGATCTTGGCAAAGTGCCTGCTTATATAAGCAACATCACTGTTAGCTAATACTGTAGACACATTTGATCTTTTACAATTTTCAAAACTTCACTTTTTGCTTAGTGTCGTTTTATTTGGGAATCACACCTGGCAGTGCTCTGGGCTCACTTCTGGTTCTGCACTCAGGGATCATTCCTGACAGTGCTCAGAGGACCATATTGGTTCTCCAGGATCAAACCTAGGTTGGTTTCATGCACGGCCAATGTTCCATCAAAGCCTTCCATTGTTATTTATTGCCACTCCTTCAAGAGTTAGAACATGTCTGGGGCCTGGGTTCCTTCCCTTCCATCCATCCAGTCAGAGGAGCCAGTGTATCAGCATGTTGACCCGGGCAACCAACAGAAGCACCAAGAGAATGCAGAACATCAAAGATGGCCCCTCTCCAGGAGTTCTGGAAGGAGAGGTGAAGAGGGAAGATCTGGCAGGGGAGGAAACCTACACCTGCCCACAGCTTCTCAGACACTAGAGCTATGTGAAAAGATGGGGTGGGGGGGAAGAAATTTACAGTCAAAAGACTTTAGGCTGTAAGAACAGATGAAACCAGGGAATATAGGTTCCGTGGGGACGGATCAGAAGAGTGAAGCTACTCAGAAGGACAGGAACAGATGCAGGATAAATTCCCTCTCATTTGGGATTAAAACACGCACGCACACACACACACACACACACACACAAAACACAGTAGGGGACTGTGTTAAACCAGGCTGAGGTCTCCCCAGTAGAATTAATCGAAGACAAGTTGTGATGCAATAAGCAAAGGGTCTTTACTGGCTAGCTCAAGCTAGGGCCTGTGTCCAGCTCACCAGCACAGTGGCAGCCTTCTCGGAAAGAGCTGCCCCAACTCTCAAAGGTGAGGGGCTTTTATACCGTAACATCATATAATAGGAACATTCCATGGACCAACCTTTGGCCATAGTCTGAGGAGGGGCGTTTCACTATTTGTACTTAGCTGATTAGTTGTAAATTGGAATTACATAAGGGTTACATAAGCGTTACATAAGGGTCTTATGGGGGTCCTTCCAAAACTGAATCTGATTGTTACCCCTTAGTTGACCTCACCATGGCCACCTCACTTTGGGAAAATCATGACTCAGTTCCAGGAATCTGTGCTCAATTCCAGTAATTCTGGAACCGAAACTTAGGCCTAGCCTAGTTTCTTCTGGCTTCTTCATGAGCCTAAGATGGCACTGCCTTTGCTTCTTTGTCTCTCATTAACAGATGTCCCATGGCATCAGAAACTGAGAATTGATCTTGAATAAAAAGCTTTGTGTGTGTGTGAGGGGGGAGCATTGGTTAGTATTGTGAGGGCACTGCAAAAGTGGCACTTCTGGGAAGTGGACAATCTAGTCATAAATACGGTACTGGGATGATTTTTGCTTGAAAGCTGCCATAGGCAGTTTTGTAAATCCTGATGCTGAAATTTTAAAAAAGAAATAACTTCTTCAGAAATGATGGAAAGAAAGAAATAGAATAAAATAGCGTGAGGATTCTCGTTCCACTACATAATTTACCCCTAAAAAGAAGTGGTCCTGGGACATTAAAACAAAATGTCCAAAAATAAAGTACTATGAATTTTATCTTTATAATTGATAGCAAGTTTACAATCTTAAATAGAAAATATTTTGTGGTGATTGCAATGATCTAGACTTGTGAAGCTTACGCATTTTGAGTTTTGCCTATTGATTGAAACATTGATATGGGTTGAAGTCTCTTGGTTTACAGGAAGTGGAAAGGACCTGAGAATTTATTCACTGAATTTTTCAGAGATGGAATTCCTCAAGTTATATATCAAGTAGTTTTACATCAATTAATTGGAATGCTGTTTAAATGCACCGTTCCATTGAAATTTTCACAGAACAACAAACTATGCATTTTCTAATTAGATAAAATATTGAGTGGATGGTGTAATATATTATATCAATGACCATAATTTACATTTATTAACTTTATGAACATCTAACATATATCTAGACAACATTGCCAAAATAAACTATATTAATATTTTAAACAGTACCAAAATATTTGTGAATAAGCATGAGACAACTCTCAAATAGTAATACTAAATAATATTAGAGCTAAAATTACTGAATTGTTGCTTATGAGATTTTCAGATACTCAAACTGTAAGAGGCAATTTAAATTTTGACATAATGCATGCATATAATATTTATATTTGGTCTTTCTTCAGTTTGAGTATTTGAACGCTATTTAAAAAATGTATGTTTCCATAATCTTATTATGTGGACAAGGTTTAAACAAAAGCCAAATTTGTAATGATTCTTTTAATATAAATACTATTTGATTAGTAATATATGAATTTATGGTTTGTTATGTTCATGAGAACTCTCTAATGCAAATGTTTTTTATTTGTTTTAAAGTGTTTACTAACTCAAAGGAGAATCATCCTTGCAGCAAAAAATTGTTGCTGTATGTTGAACTTCAAATATGAAAAGTACAACTAGAACAAATGTGCACTCTCTTTTCAGGAGAAATCTAGTTGCTAAATAGTTTCTACTGGAATCAACCTATGAATTGATCAATCCAGGACATTTCCTTTTACCCCAAATCTTGTTTATATCCTAGATTTTATTACACTTCTCTAGATACGTGTGCAGGATGTCTTAGAGAAATATTTCATCTTAATGCAATAACTAAACCTTGATCTCCTTCCTACCCCACACATTTGTCCCTCACTACTTCCTTGACACCAAGTTGGAACTTCTGTCTGTTTTTTGTTTTTTATTTTTTGCCAGAAAAGTGTGAGTCATTCTTGATATCCCTCTTTTTCACACCCACTCTTCTAATTACCAGCTAAAAATGTTCATCTATCTGCAACTTTCAATTTACACTCCTTTTAGCCATCCGAATAACCCAATAAGATATATAGTTAATCTTATCACTTTATTGTTTAAACCCGTAAGAAAAAAGTTGAGGAAATATTATAAGGGCCATGGTTCTTGCTTTGCATGCAGCTGACCCCGTTTCAATCCCTGACCCCACGTGGCCCCAGAGAAACTCTTGGTGATGTCCAAAGGGTCCTCAACACAGCTGAATGTGGCCCTTATAATCTTGGCAGGGCCAGAGCAGAACCATACCCATAGGGTCCCATATGGGTCTACTAGTCAACTGGTAGAGGATCATCAGGAAGGACCTCAGGATACCCTAAACATCACCTCCAAAATCCTAAACATGTAATTTTTTTTGCTGATCTTGCTATGTGGTTTAGGAAATCTCCAATGCCTAGTGCTTTGGAGAAATAAAAACATGTATATTTCCTCCATATGACTATGTGTACTTTGTGCATGATGCAAAACCCATATAGGATGTCTTATGGGCAAATGGGGATAGGAAAATGGGTACCAAAAGAAAGATCTCCGTCCCACACCTGGAGTGATTTTCTACCTGACTCACTGACTATTCAACATCTCTTTACTCTTGAAATTAAAGGCTAAGTTTAACTTCCTGAAGAGGTCTCCTTTCTTCCTTTCCCTTTTCTAAATCCCCTGTAATTCCTAGCTCCGTATGCATTTCTACATAGAATGCCTGTTCCTCCCCATGTTGAATTGTAAGATTGATGGCAGCATGAGATCCCAGCCTCAGATATTAATGTAATAAAGCTTATAAGAAGATTATTTCCATCTGGCTTTCCTCAAGTTTCTGCATCTTTCTGTGTCCTATGAATAATGCTTGTTTATTCCTTTTTCTTTTGTCTGTAGAGTTGTTTTTTTCTTTTAGTGTCTACAACTTGGACCAAATCTCCCATCACAGATGGAACTGAGAATTCTCTTTTAATCTAGACTAACTAGCCTAGATTTAGAAACTTCCAGTTTCATAATGAACACTTGAGATCCTAATTCTTCAAGTTTAGAGCAAGTAATGAGGGCACCTGGGACACGTTGGAATCTCCCTATAGCAGCAAAGGAACTTTCTAGCATAAAACAGAGCTAGACCATTGCCTGAACAATGGAAGTGGTCATACACAGGGGTAATGGAGAACTTGGGAGTGATTTTCAATAGAGCAAAAGGAACCAATAATACAATCTAATAAAACTTAGACAGCTTTTGTTATCATCACTGGCTTGAAATTCTAAGTGGCTAATCCTAAAATGTATCTGAAGGTTAGAGTAAACTTCTTAGCAATGGCTGAACTAGACTAAACATTTTTTTTATACTGAACATGTACCATTTTAATTAGCGGAAATATTCTTTGCATCAATATTTATCATTTAAATCAGTGGAATGTAAAGTCTGGTCAGCAAGTACAGGGTTGATTTGTTTGCCTTGCATATAGCCAATAATAAACCATTATTATTGTGGTATTATTAATTATTATCAATTAATTATTAATTATTATTACTGTAGTCCCTAAGCACTGTTAAAAATGTTCAATGAGCACAAACCATGAGGAATCCCTGAGAATTCCTGGGTGGTCCCAAAATTTCAAAAGAAAGACTAAATGAAACAAAAGGAGTAGAATTTGAAAATTAGTAAAAACAATTCACCTTTCCTTGCTTGGTCATCTACATGCTGCATTTAGGAAAATGGGCTCATAAGAGTTTGGAAACCTCTGAATATGTTTTCATAAATCTTGCATAGTCTTCACTGGATCTTGAAGTTTGTGACTTATGTCCCTTATCTTGTCCCTATTATTCATATTTCACTAAGAGATTAAAATGACTGATGTTAATGCAAGACCACGAAGTGTAATTCCAGGAGTTTCATTTGTTTTATATGATTTTATTGTCCATATTCCACACATTGCAGAGCCTGGCATATTCGATATGTAAAATACAGTAACAATAGGTCTCACTCCCCTGACCCTGAAAGAGCCTCTAATCATTGGGAAAGACGAGTAAGGGGAGGCTGCTAAAATCTCAGGGCTGGGACGAATGGAGACGTTACTGGTGCCTGCTGGAGCAAATCACTGAACGACGGGATGACAATGATGACTTTATTATCATTTCATTTGTGTTTTAGAATACTCTCACTGGATTGTAGCACCCTAAAATTAAGCTCATAGCAAATGTTATTTCTTGATGGGGGACAGTTTGGAAAAATGTACATTTTAGAATGTGCATGAAACTTTTCCAAGAAAGTGTCTTAAAATGTAAACCTAGCCTAAATTTTTCATTTTAACACTTATTTTGATATTAAAGAATCAATTTTGAAAATAAAAATCTTTCTTTGGTGTGATTTAATAGTCATTTAAATTGCACTTTTTAAAAACATCAACGTGTTCTTAATATTATTTTACTATTTATGAGATAAATATTTATTCAGAATTTTACTTTATAATTATATCCTAAGGGTCAAACTTAAAACTGTAAAAGAGGTATAAAGTTCAAACTTAAATTTGTGAAAGAAGTATAAAGCTAATAAAATCAATGATACTTCTTTTCTTCCTTTTGCATGTTAAAGGACTGAATGTACTGTTTCACTGCTACAATTCTAACATCTGCACAGAACACTAGCACGACAAAAATTCTTATCTATATAAATATACATATTTATATAAATATGTTGACTATTACATTGAGGCATGATTGGCTTTCTGATTAAGATGGAAAATAAATATGTGATTGTGAGGAGGGGGTCTTCAGAATCACTCTGCTCTTCTGTTCTGGAAAGCACATAACTCACATTAAGTGTGAATACTGAGTTTAGGGCATTTCACATGAGCACAGAAGATGCCAGTTCTAACCTGGCATTGTCTGTGGTGCCGTGAGCACAACCAGGGCGGGGAGTAAGCCTGGAGTAGTGCTGAATGTGTCTTGAACCCCCCACTCTCACCCCACCCTATCCACCAAAACAGGACACATCTCCAGCAGGTTTAATTGCATAAGTGTGGTTTTGGTAAGTCTACGCCCCTTTGCAGATTTCTGTTTTCTGCTCTGGAAAAGTGCCTCTAACGCATTCACATACCTTAGGGCCAAGGGGGCAATATCCAGGGAAGGTGGTAGGAGTCACGGTAAGCAGGAAGGTCGGACCCATTCATGCTTATTCTGTCCTAGATAATTCCACATCAGAATTTCTAGACACAAGTAAATATCACATGCAGCAGTTATCCTAAGTAAAAAGTGAGTCTTAGGAGGCAAAGCCACTGAGATTTCAGGTGGGAGTTAATGCTATTTTCTTCTCAAACCTCATCAGTTTGTTTGATTTACAGACATGCTTCTAGTCTCAGGGAGTGTGGGAAGGATGGTGGGCAATTGTACTTTCAGTGTGCTTAGATGTAGAAAAAAAATTCATGGTAGGCTGGAATCTGTCATGAGCTTTAAGGGTGGAATTGTAACCAACCAACTCTAGAAGCTTCTCTATGCCAACCTTGCACTTTCCTAGATGAAACATGACTCACAGTCCTCCAAATGGCCACTCCACCTTTGCTGAAATGTTTCAACAATGCTCAGAAAGCAAAGGCCACTTGTTAATAAAGCAAATATTTTCTGTCTTTCTAAAACGACTGACATGAAATGATGAAGAAGCCTTACTTAGCTCACTAAGGAGAACTTCACACAGAGCAAAGGAATACCCAGTCACTGCACCAAGGCATGTCCTTGCCTACCAAGGGGGTGATGGATTTTGGGAGGAAAAATAATGAAACCAAGAATTTTACAGATTAAAGGAATAGGGAATTTTGAATGATAATCTGTCTATGAACTGGAGCCATAACACACTGGGTAGGGCGTTTGCCTTGCACACAGCCAACCAGGGTTTGATTCCTCCGTCCCTCTTGGAGAGCCTAGCAAGATATTGAGAGTATCCTGCCCACACAGCAGAGCCTGGCAAACTACCCGTGGTGTATTCAATATGCCAAAAACAGTAACAACAACAAGTCTCACAATGGAGATGTTCCTGGTGCCCGCTCAAGCGAATCGATGAACAATGGGTCAAGAGCTAGACAGTGCTACAGTGCAATCTATCTATGCTCATAAAAAAATTACCTTGGAAAACCTAATCTGGGTGGATATGATTGTGTCTCACACTCCAGATCACCAACGTCATTACTGGTATAAATAATATTAGGCAAAAAATCATAATTTCTGGAGCTAGGGTCTTTTTATTTGTTCCAAGGTAAAACAATCACCTGCCACTCAAACATGTCTCGAAATAGGCAGTTGTTGGTCCAGAACTGCCTTTTCAAGCTTTCTCTAAAGTCCCCACTATTCATTTTTCTTTTAATCTGGCCTCAGCTGCAGGCAGATGAAGCAGATATCACATGTTTCTTGTAGTTTTTATTATTATTATTATCAATTATTATTTTCTCCCTGTCTAGGCCACACTTTTTTTCAGGGTAAATCATTCTATGATCCACAGAACTTAAGAAAACATTTGTCTATGGATTCTCATAATTTATTTATAAGCTTAAATGTATACTGCCTATGCATCACACCCAATAATGGGTTTGGGGATCAATGCACGTGTGTCTAACTAAGTGGAACTTTATTAGTAAGGTATCAAAGGGCATCCTAGACTGAAACTGCACGTGGTGTAGGAGTGGTATTGTGTGTGCATCTCCAGCTGAGGTATGTTCTGAATTGTCATGACAGAGTGTGTGGGGAAGCAACAGAAATGACAGAAAATCTTGAATTTCCCACTAAAAAGTTCAAAGAATGGTAAATGGAGCAGTCCGTAGGGATCAAGTAGTGCAGCATTTGATCGTCAGAGAGTCTGCACCAATAATATGCAAAGGAATGTCTGCTTCTGTTATGGACTATATGAAAAATGTAATTTCAAATCATTACTCTACGCCAGGGTAATGAGTACAATTCAACAAGCCTCCTGTCAGCTGCTAATTTGCTTTCTTTTTTCCTCTAAGACCTCCTAGAATTTCCACACTGGGTGAAATGACATCTACAGAGGTTAAGGAAAATTGAAATTAGAAACACATTAACTTTCAATCTGGGAGGGAGAAATCTGTCTGCAGGTTAGCTTTGGGGAAGTCCCTGGCTCATTGCCTGCTGGGGTTCAGCTTTGCTGGAGATACTACTTCACACTCTGCCACGACCTCTGCTTTTGGGGGGTGCACTTCAAGTAGATGTTGATATCTCTGTGCACCCTGGAAACCATAATACCTGTATTACGGGGCACTTCATGGTTTACATAGAGTGACGCATGCGTGGAAAACTCCTTGCTGCTTTTACAACAGACAACCATGATTTTAATGGGTGGTGTCTCTAATGGGCCCACCGTCAGAGACTGCACTATGAGACAGTGGTCAGTTATGAACATTGTGAAGATTGAGCATATCCTTAGGGACGCACATGGTGTCAACTTTAAAGTGTGTTGCATAGAATTCGCAAGCTAGTGAAATTAGAAATTAGAAAACAAAAATTATTTTCTTTGATTTGGTTTAGGGGGCATAACCCGCAGATCTCAGAATTTCTCCTGACCCTGCACTCTGGGATTCCTACATGCAGGGCTGAGGGACCCAGAAGGGATGTCTGGGATCACACTTGGATCTAGAACTCAGCTGGACTCAAAAGTAAATCCTCCAAAAAGCCTGCAAGGCAAACACCCTCCTCATGGTTCTTTCTGTCCGCCCTCAAATGTGCATGTTCAACTGATAGACCCTACCTACAAAACTTCCTGCGTCTAAGGCAATACTTCAATTGTTGCCTACATTACTATATTATTCTCTTAATAATGTCCAGCGTAATTGCAACAAGAAGCCTGGAGACAACAAAAATCTCTTCCGGATGGGAAGGCAGTCTCAAAGGCTCTGGCATAATGCACTTCTCATGTCACCATGACAACAGAAACAGTCTCTTCTACTGATTACATCAAGCTGTGACATCACTGTACCCCATGTCTTCTGCAATTTACCCACATTCTTCTCATATAAACAAACCTAAAACTCGTCTCTTTTTGAGTGGGGGAATGAAGACATAATTTTTTAAAAATAATCTTTTATGTTTGTCTATTTCTAAAGACAAGATGGAAGCACCATGACTGGGCATGATTTTCCATGAGTCTAGACTCATCTGGTTACGTGTATCCTATGTACTCAGTTGGTTCCCGTAGTCCCGTACATAGTGGTTGCAAATCTGACATTCAAATCATGTCATCAGAACTAGGAAAAGTACATGACGTTACATACTGGCCAGGGAGAACTTAGTCTTAAAACAGGACCTGCTTTTAGTTGTGGAAGTTGGCCTCCACTATCAAGGTATTATGGAGCCCATGCACCCTTAAAGCTTTAATTCCTGAGCCCCGACCCCACACCTCTACTTTGCTGACCAACTTCTTTTCTGACAGCTCCTTTTGATCTGTTTTTTCTTGGCATCAGATACAAATAGAAAAAAGAAATTGAAAAAATTAAGAAATGCCATTTCCCTTTTAAGAAATAGATGTACAAAGTACACTTAACATTTCATTGGGAGAGCCTGAGTGAGAGTACAGAGCTTAAGGTGTTTGCCTTGCATGCAGCAGACAAGGGTTTGATCTCCAGCATCCCATATGGTTCCCTGAGCACTACCAGGAGAAATTCCCAAGTGTAGAGCCAGGAGTAACCCCTGAGCATCACCTGGTGTGACACAAAAAGCAAAAAATGTAAAAACCTCATTGGAGGAAGATTATGTTATTGCCTACAAACTGGTTCTGATTAGGGTTTGATATTAAACATCTAGAACATTTGGTCCAAATCAAAGATTGCTGTTTTTCAGGAAGAATTGTGATTAAAGCACAGATTTCAGGATATTTTCCATTTTTAGGATTTTTCAGAGAACCTGTCCTATGAATCAGCAATGCACATTGTCCCCTATACTCACTTATTTCATTACAATTGTTATTGAACACTTATTTTTGAAATCTGGAGTTAAAGATTCCAAAGTAATGATATCACACTAGAAATTCATTTTTCATGTTGGTAAATGCAGTTTTCTTCCTGAACCACTTCAGCATGGAAGACCTTGCTGTGGAACCCTGAGACAATGGCTGAGTTATTCAGGAAGATAGAGCTAATGGCTAAATCAGGATGGACTCTAGCGATGTTCAGAGATTGAGGAGTGTCTAAAGTGAGCCACAGAAGACAGCTCCATCTGCTACTGCTCTTAATTCACATCTGATGAAGAGCTCAGAGTACATTAGAATGAGAGCATGTGCTGATGGATTCACATGTGCCACTCAGAGAGGAGACAGGCAAGTCCATCAAAAAAAAAATAATCGAACATGCTCAACACCCTGACACACCATTTGTGGCCCCAAGCCTATGGGTTATTCCTGGGAATCATTCTTGATTTAAAGCACACTGAATTAATTTGAATCCTTAGTGCTAAACCCATCATCCAGGAGAATGAACCATGTACACATACCGAGAATGAAGTAAGAGAGTGTTGGTAATAAATAGAAGAAAAGGAACTGGAAGATAGCAAAATCATTTGCTTTCCAATGAGCATCAAGGAAGTTTTCCATCTTAACTAGGCACCCTGATGGAATCCAGCTTTTCCTCAAAGTCTCTTCAGAGTTTTGGAATTTGCTTAGTTTGTGTCTTTGAGACATCTTCACTAGAGTTCTCCTTATATATTTTCTTTGTAAATTTTATGTTTGCTCCTTTTCCTTTGATGCCTCTGAAGCACTGCGTGATGTCTGATTCTGATGCTAAAATTAGAAGTTCTGCCTCTAATATCAACTAATCAGCCTTTTGTCACATTACTGTCTGACAAAAGAGGCAGTACTGCCAATGCCCATGATAATTATGGCTGTCTGTGCCCCGGGAACGCCGCGCGTGCCAACTGATAGCTGCTCTGCAACTTCTCCTGGGGGCGTGTAGATGGATCTGAAAACCCCTATGCCAGGGCCAGATCGTCAGTGCCAGAATCAGGCCTTGTCTTACATGTCATAAGTACAGCTGGCACCACAAAACGAATGTTTCCACTGTCTTCAGTGAAAAAAAAATGAAATCACCCTATATTAGTGTCCCATTCTCTCTCCTTCTCTCTGTCTCTCTGTCTGTTTGCCTTCAACTCAGCCTTACTGCCGAATGATGCCGAATTTTCCCTGGACATATTAGATATGAATCCCATGAACCTGTAAATGTTGCCTTCCTGAGAAACAGGGTGATCACTAATATATTTATGGTGCTGGAGATGGGGAGATGACTCTGGGTCATTCAGGAAGTCATTCAATGATATTCTGAGAGAGTAAGGAGGGGGATTTCACACAGACATGCAAGAAGGAGAAGAGAGGCACAGTCCGGCCGAGCAACGGCCACTGGAAGCCAGAAACACAGAGTGGGGATTCCCTAAGAGCTTCTGGAAGATGGCTAGCCCTGTGACGTCATTATTTCTGTTTGGACTTACTGATTTCCTATACTTCTCACAGCTCTGTTTTTTTAAGTCACTAAGTTTGTGATGATTTACTAGATCAGTAAGGCAAACTAAGATACCTTCAATCAACTGACTCCAAAGTATAGACTCCTATAGGCAGAAGCAGAGAGAATGTGTATTTGGTAGCAATTCAGTAAGTTAGGTCACTCTCACTGTCATCCCATTGCTCATTGATTTGCCTGAGCAGGCACCAGTAACGTCTCCATTGTAAGACTTGTTGTTACTATTTTTGGCATATCAAATATGCCTCGGAGAGTTTGTCAGGCTCTACTGTGAAGGTGGGATACTCTCAGTAGCTTGCTGGACTCTCCAAGAGGGGCGGAGGAATCGAAACTGGGTTGGCCATGTGCAAGACAAAAAACATTTTTTACTTCACAAAATCACGAAATCCCGTTGATCATAGAGTGGCTCGAGCGGTCTCAGTAACCTCTACATTCGTCCTATCCCTGAGATTTTAGAAGCCTCTCTCTTCTCAGCCTTCCCAATGATGCCATATTGGAGGCTCTTTCAGGGTCAGGGGAATGAGATTCGGCTGGTTACTGGCTTTGGAATAGAGATACATCATGGGAAGCTTGTGATTCTGTCCCATGTGGGCAGGAAGCTCTCAGTAGCTTGCCAGTTTCTCCCAGTGGGCAAAGTAGGTTATAAGATATTGCTTGGCCATTTTGCAGCCACGCACTTCTGGGAGCTTGCTTTTAAGTCTCTGGATGTTGGCCATTGATAGGATTACACACACCTGGGTTCCTCTGCCGGTACCTTCATGCGTGAGGCTTGTCGAACGTGTGCAGAGGGGCCTTGAGCATGGCTGTGGCTAGGTTCCGGTGGTCTTCGGCAGCCGGGAGCTCTGCTGGGGCGGGGAAGGAAGCTGGAGCCCATCCCCTCTGAGGGGCCCCGGGGTAGACAGCCAGGCATCCGGGCAAGAAACTCTCTGCTTATAAAGTAAAAAACATTTCTGTTTAAACTGAACTGAAAGCCATTCCATGATTAAATCCTAATAATTGCAAGAAAATTAAAGTTGATTAAAATTTGAGACAATGGTCAAATATAAATGATGGTCCTCATTAGCTTTACCCTAAAAAAATCCTGATAATTCATATGCAAACAACATGAAAAATGCATAACCAATAATACACACAAATTTTTGGCACATACATTTTTGGCAATTTCCAGGGAAATTGTGATTATCCCTGTGGATGTGTGAAAGTTAGAGAGGAATTATTCTTTGGGAATAATAAAATTAACAAAATTAAGCAGGTTTCTAAGAAGCAAGTTCAATAAACTACCTGAATTTCACAGGAGCAGAGTGCAGTTACAAATGACCTATTTTGTGTTTGGGGTCTGAGGAATACGGAGCCCAGTTTCTCTTTCAGGTTTGCTCTAAATGAATATATACGGAGACACAAAATAGTTCAGTCCAGAGATGTAGCTAGGGGTAGAATACTTGATATCATTAGTGACTTTAAATCCCAACACTGTCCCAAATAAACAAGCTGCTGTCCATTGGGAGTGGACCATATCTTTTAGAAAATGGGCAGGGGGTCAGTTATTCATCAGTGTGTATGTTTACAATGTGACAGGAGACCTTAGTGACTCAGGCCAACGCAACTAAGCACAGTGACCATTTCTTTGGGGACCAATTCTCCCTGAGAAATGCTAAGCTTCTCACCATTTGAAATGGGAGCTGAGCACTGAAGCAGGAGACCGTGACCACAGAGGCCACCTGAAGAAGCAGGGGCATCTCCTAGCGTTGAAGTCACAGTGACTTCATTACCCCTGCCTTCATGTCTGCTTCTGGAAGCCTGCTTGCCCAGGGCCTAGAGGAGACTGCATTCATTCAGGGCTCAGACCTTTGGCTGTGAGACTCACTAACCCATGCAGTTCACTTAATAAAGATGCCGTTCCTGAAGCCCTTGGTGTTCTGAAGCTCCAGACTTCATTCCTTCCCACTTCATTCTGCAGAATAAGGCGCTATAAGGATTAGACTCCTGTGGTTTGCAGACGGCCGGGGCTGAGCCCGAGCTAAAACTGTGTCACAGGCTCTGGCCTCACTGAGCTTCAGATTTGAAAGGATCCCCATGGTGGGAGTTACTGGGGAAAAGTCTCCAGGTAGTAGTGAGGGCCATGCATCATGGTTAATTTAAGAGAACCTTCTAAAGGGGGCCCGCGGTCTGTTTATACACAGGGTGACTCCACTTTACTACAGGTAAGGGTGCAATCTGCCCTTTGCAATAATGTGAGCGGGCCTAGCCAGAATCGATTAAGCTCAGTGAAATAAGTCAGATGGAGGCAAAACACTGGATAAAGTTGCTCATATGGAGAACGTGGAAAAGTCCTAAAAGATGAACTAAGCATCACAAAAATAACCTCAGATTCTGAGACCAAAGTAGGAGTTAGCAGAGAGAAGGGGGAAGGGAGATGGATGAGGCGGGATCAAAGAGAGCAATCTAAAGCGCAGGCTTGGACCTTTGGTGTTAAATATAATCTAGTGTGACCAGAGTGATTAATAATGACGCTACAGTGGCTGGAGTGATAGCAGCAGGGAGGGCGTTTGCCTTGCACGCGCCTGACCCGGGTTCGATTCCCAGCATCTCATATGGTCCCCTGAGCACCACCAGGAGTTAATTCCTGAGTGCATGAGCCAGGAGTAACTACTGTGCATTGCTGGGTGTGACCCAAAAAGCCAAATAATAATAATAATAACAATAACAATGGTGCTACAAAGAAACAAGAGCACAAAGTCATAAAGCACTTTGACTTTGGTAAAAAGTGATAAAAGAAGCGAGAAACAATCTCTAGAAAGGAATAACTTCTCCAGCATCTCAGAATTTTCTGGCTGTGGTACCCAACTCCGAGTCAGGTGCTGGTCTGGGCTCTGGCCAGCGGCGGCCACAGGCCGCAGAAGGAGTGTCCCGGCAGCGGGGACCGCGGTGGGAGGAGGGCTGAGCACAGGGAACCGAGGGGAGGAAGAGAGATCTCTGCTCCCTAGTCTGTCTTTGCCGCTGCGGGCCCTGAGGTCCTCCTGGAGAATAAGTTCCATCTTTCAGTTCAGGAGAAAGTGTTTGAGATTTGGCAGCAAGCACAAAAATAATGCGAAGAACTCACCCACCGCCATGCTCACGGGCGCTCCTGCTACCCACTGGGGCCCAGCCTCACCCACGAGTGACCCTATTCCCGGACACTTCAGACGTTACTAGTGCCCGCTCGAGTAAATTGATGAACAACAGGACTACAGTGACAGTGATACACACACACACACACACACATATAATATAAAAGCACACAAGACTCAACCTTTAACTACATGTTAGTGATCTCTTGTAGAAGGATTTAATGGCCCCTCGGTGAAATACAACAATCTTCACACTTTTTCCTCTGAGGATACTTGTTTTGTAGCATTGGCAGCGTTTTTTCTTAACAAATAACACAAAATATATTATTTCAGTTCTGCTGTGGGGCAGGGATTGGGGTTCGGGATGGAAACATCCGCAATATGGTGGTGGGAAGGGGTCATGGTGGTGGGATTGGTGTTTGAATATCAAATGTAATTAAATATTGTGAACTACTCTGAAAAATAAAATTATTTTAAAAAAAGAAAAAAAGTACAGATGCCAGTGACGGTGGGAAAAGCCTGAGGCAGAAGATGGAACAGACTCCCCCCCCCCCCCAGCCCAGGCTTGGCACCCCAGGAGCCGGGCAGAGAAGCGTCCATTCTAAGGAAGTTTCACTGAGGCGCACAAGGCAAACCACACAGCACAGAGGTGGGAAGCGGGGTCTCTGTCTGTTCGCCGTTGCACTCAGCTGCTAAACGCTGCCTTTGAGACTCAGAAGCGTTTCTTCAAATCTGTCCCCTTCCCATGGGCATGTCTTCAGATTCCTGCTTGCCACAGGTAACGTGCCACTCCCAGTACCTACAAAGAGAAACCGACCTCTGTATGTTTTGGAGTCAATAGATGGGTGGCGATGTCTTCACAAGTATCTTACCCCTTGGGTATTGGCACAAACTGCCCACGGAGGACCCTCTTCCGGAATGATCAGATTTCTAGGGAAAGGATCCTGAAATTAATAAAGTGGCTGCATTTTACCCTTATCACTTTGCTCTCTGTTGACCACGGGAAAGGGAGGTGACCCTGGGTGACTCCTGGAGAAACTTGCAATTTCCTCCCCTTGTCTCCAGGGAGCCCTATACTTTTCAGCAGCTTGGAATGGAATTAATTTAAGCATATGAGCAGCACCAACCCCAAACTGGGATGCTGAGAAACGCAAAGGTGGTGAATGTCCAGTTTAGTTTTCTACAATGAACATGAAAAGCCAACCCTGGTGCAGATGCATTGCATCCAAAAATAAAAACATACCTAGCATCTTATGATGCAAAACATACAGGCCTTTCTAATGAAGACTGTGAACCCTGTATATATACTTAAGGCGGGGCTACAGAATGGGCTGTAAGAGAGATGCCACAGGACGGGGGTACTCCAAAGCATCCATTGCTACAGGCCCTTGGATTTATGAAGGAAATAAGGATTTGACACTGTCTCTACTCACAAGAATCAATGTCCCTCAAACACCATTAATGATATATGTACTGATTTCTCATTCATTATAAAATATGGACAAAATTGATGCTAGTCTTACATAAAGATATACTATTCAAGAAAAAAATCTGTTTTGGCTTGCTTAAAAGTAGATTTAATAAAATCTATATGGTACTTTTATGTTTACGTCCTTTTTATGTAAGAGTAAGAGCACAAGAAAACGCCATAATACAAATTTAGTTTTAGAAACATTCAGGAGTCAACTTCCCAGAAGCTAGATGGAAGAGTTCACATTTCAAACGCTCACTTACTTTTGATGGTAATTTGGTATCTATGCCCCTCTAATTCAGACTTATGCAAAGCATTCAGAAATCTTTTACCTTATGCCTTGATCATCCACAAGAAAAGTCAACATTTAATAAGATTCTACTCTGTCAGATGCTAAACAAATGCTGAATTGGGCAAGGGGTGTGCCGACGACTAAGATAGCCTTCAAGGGAAGCCGTGGCTCCTTACTAGGAGAGACAAAAGTGACCTGGAATTAATTCCAGCTCCACAAATCCAGCACTGTCATAAGGCTGGATCCCCTGAGAAAGCTTCAGTCGCACGGGTGTGTGCAAGGGATGAAAGATGTGGGAAATGGGCACTGCTGGAGGGACGGGTGTTGGATCATTGTGTGACTGAAACCTGATCATGGCCAGCTTTGCAACGGTATATCGCCTGGTGATTCAATTAAAAAAAAATTAAAAGGACTTCAGAAAGAAGGAAAAAATTCACAGGAGCCTATCATCAGGATGATAGGAGTTTGTTTAGGACTAGCAAGGGTTACCTGAAGGATACCAGTTAGACAATTCTGTCTTTCATACTTACCTCTGGAAAGCTCACGCAGCCCTAGAGCCGTTACAGGTTATCCAGTGTAAATTAGTCGATAACGCACCAAGAGGTTTTCTGGGACCCAGTCCACGCCTCTGTGCTTCTTTGGTTTTATCTTTCCATTTCCTCTTCTCTAGCCCTAGTCTTTCTTCCCTTAAAAACCATGACTTATTTTTTTTTCCTTTTCTTCTTGGCAGACTTATGCTCAAAAGTGCTGGATCTTTAATGGACATTGGACAAACATTTGACGATTGAATCTAGGTTAATCTCTATGTAAATTGAAAATAGTCTCTGGCAATCGGATTTAATAGTGTAAGCAAAGTAATTTTAAACATGAAAATGGGGCCAGTAGCACATCCAGTTGTTTATAAATAAAGGAAATGAGGCTTAAATTATATTTGGTGAATTCAACAGTATGCATTCAGAACATAAACTGCTTTAACAAGGAGTATTATCCACTCAGTACCTCTGGCCTGTTGGATGCCTGATACTTAAACTCTCCTTCTGTCAAGGCACAGTTGACTGGTTCCCTGTCTTCTGAGTGAAGCCTGCATCAAAGGACCCTGACAATTTTCACAGGAATTTGGCTGATCCGCTTCCCTAATACCTGACTGATGTTATGGGTGAACTATGAAATTTATTCTTTCGGTGTTTGTTGTCCTCACTCTTGGCTCTGTAATCATGGATCATTCCTAGTGGTGCTCAGGGGACTTTTGCAGTGACAAGGATTAAACCCAGGTCAGCTTTGTATAAGACAAGCTTCTTCCCTGCTCTACTATCTATCCAAACCTTTATTCTTACCAGCAAATCTTGATTCACCTAATTAAATGCAATTTTCTTATTAGCATTGCATTTGTGAAAGGCAGTTTCCCAAAATAATATAAATGAATAATTTTATTAATTATTTTAAATCTTAATTTCTGAAGGCCTTCACACTGAAATATTCTCTTTCTATGAAAACACATGAGGGTTCCAAATATGTGTTCTTTTATTGGAGCAACATTTTGCATTAGTAGGAAGTAAAATTAGCATGTTGTGACAAATATAAGCAGTTCTTAACCTCTTGAATATTTGGCTGCACATTTTTCAAAGCACTATTTCTAAACATGGCAAAGAGCATTCTTTCAAATACAGGAGTCTGATGATACACTCCACATTAATATTACTGGATTCTCATAACCCTGCTTTATACCTTTCTTTCTTTATGTTCCTTCATTTTTGTGAAACTGTTATTTGACTATTCTACCATTGATTGAAAGAACAAATTCTTTATTTTAATTAATTAATTAATTAATTAATTAATTAATTAATTAATTACATTTTAGGTCACACCCAGCAATGCTCAGCAGTTACTCCTGGCTCTATATGCAGGAATTACTCCTGGCATTGCTTGGAGGACCATATGGGCTGCTGAGGATCAAACTCAGGTCTGCCACTCTCAACACGAAGGCCTTTCCCACTGTAATCCAGCCCCAGTTGTATTAACAAATTCTTTTCCAAAGTCATTTGGTGAGGTGAGCACACTTGCAAACACGCAGTCTAATAAGACAACTTACCATAGTGAACTGTAATGTGTCTGCAGCATTTACTGTCGCCTAAGTAGGACCTCTCCGAGCTGAAGATGCTGATTTTCTCTTGGGCCTGATACCCATTACCCCACCAATCTTGTTCTTTTGGAGACTTTCTCGCCCCTTGCAAGCTGAGCTCCAAACTCCTGGTTAGGCAGAAGCTCTGGGCAAGGCTTTTACAATTCAGGGAAAAGCATCTTTTTCTTTGTGTTAGGAGTGGCAGGAAACATTCAGGAGCCTATCTGGTCACACTTTGGGGCCCAAGCACTGTGGCACTGTAGCACAGTTGTCCCATTGTTCATCAATTTGCTTGAGTGGGCACCAGTAATGTCTCATGGTGAGACTTGTTACTGTTTTTGGCATATTGAATATGACATGGGTAGTTTGCCAGGCTCTGCGGTGTGGGCGGAATACTCTCAGTAGCTTGCCGGGCTTTTCAAGAGGGATGGAGGAATTCATCCAAGGGTCAGCTGCATGCAAGGCAAATGCCCTACCCTCTGTGCTATCACTCCAGTCCAGGGCCCAACCAACTCTTTAGAAAAAGGATAAAGAAGGGAAAAGGACCTTCAGCCACCAGTTTAGCTGTGCATTCTTCCTCTTCCTAAATTCCAAGTAATCCTATGCTCAAGATAAAGAGGGGCGGGGGCATTTGACGAGGAAAAACTTGTTTTCCCACAAATTATATCACTGCCGATTTTCTCGAATGGGCCCAGTAACGTCTCCATTCGTCCACATTAGAGGCTCTTCAGGGTCAGGGGAATGAGACCCATAATTGTTACTGTATTTGGCATATGAATACGCCACGGGTAGCTTGCCAGGTTCTCCCCCATGTGGGCAGTAAACTCTTGGTAGCTTGTAAGGTTCTGCAAGAGGGAGAGCTAGGCTATCAGATGTTGCGTGGCTGCATCACAGCAGCGTACTTCCAGCAGCTTGGTTTTATGGTCTCGGGAGGTTGGCCATTGATGGGATTACATGGTGCCGGGGGCAGTTTCTGGGTGTGACTGCCTAGCTACTGGAAAATGGGGAATCTGGGTGGAAGAGGCCCAGTCTCTATTCGAGCAGCCTTGGAGATCTCAGTCATGGGTCCCGCACACCTGGGTTCCTCTGCCAGTTCCTTCATATGTGAGGCTCATCTGAACATGTGGAGAGTGGCCTTGAGCATGGCTGTGGCGGGTTCTGACGGTCTTCAACTGCCTGGGCTCTGCTCGGGGTGGGGAGGGAAACTCAACCCACACCTTTGGAGGGACCCTAGTGAAAATAGCCATTTTACTATTTTATATAGTAAAATTTTATTTTATTTATTTATTTTATGTAAGTACTCAGACAGAATGCTCTATCTATAATAGTACATTTCTTTAGGGACTGGAGCAATAGGGCAGTGGTTGGGGCACTTGCCTTGCAGGTGGCTGTCCTGGGTTCAATCCCTGGCATCCCATATGGTCCCTGAGCACCGCCAGGAGTGACCCCTGTGTGTAGAGCCAGAAGTAACCCCTGAGCATGGCCCAGTGTGGGCCCCAAAACAAACAAACCTAAAGGAAAATTGGGTAGCGCATTTCCTTCTAACAGGAAGTTCCCTCATGTCCTTTCCAGATGAAGTGCATTGGCCCTTGCTAGCAACCCCAGATTTCCACTGATAACCACTCTCTCAGCTGCCTGCTGCCCACCAGAACAGCAGAACCAGGCTCTGCATCCCGCCTGGCTTCCTCCAGTCTGTGTGCTTCTGAGAACCGTGCCCGAAGTTGTATGTGCTGCGGACCCACCCCCGGGTCCACCAACTAGCTTGGCCATTCTCCTGCCAGCGAACATCTGAGTTGTTTCTAGCATCTGGCTACTGGGAAGAGAACTGCTACGAGCATCCTTTAACAAGTCTTTTGCAAATGTGCGCTGTTCCTCTTGAGTAAACACCTAGGATCACAGGCAGGCGCAAATTAAAATTAGAGACTTATTCTTTGTTTGTTTGGGGAGGCCGCCCCCGTCAGCCACCCCTGCCCCTTTCAGAGCTCACATCATGCTCTCTGCTCAGCGACCTCACCTGATGGTGTGGGGGAACATGTGGTGCTAGGGGCCAGGATCCAAACCCAGGGCTACTGATGCAAGGCAAGTGCTTTAATCCTGGTTGCTGGCTCTTTGGCCCAGTGGATTTTTATTTTTCATTAACTCTGTCTACACAGAAACTGCCACTATTCCTCCACAGTAGAGACACAACAGTTGTGTTGGATAGACGCAGTTGGGACACACACAGAGAGAAATGTCGACTTCGATGCAACTGCGATCACTACATTTTAGGATTTAATTGCTTCCACCTCCCCATGGGCTCCATGTGGGACCTCCTCTTTTATCCATTGACAGGCTGTGGTTTCCATCCCACCCCCAATCCACACCTACATATATTCTTAGGCTGGTTAGATTATTCGCAGCCTTTTATATGGAATTTAAGCATATCACTTGCATTATCCCACCTCAATCAGCTAATAGTTTATTTCCCTTCAACACTTTAAAAAATAGAAGGGTGATGCATAGAGAAATCAAGTGTTCTAACAGCTGGAGTCAACTGTTACTTGATACAGAATAGTTTTTCCAGTATCCCCTTGAAAAGTTTTAAATAAATCATTTACATTTTGCATAAGAGCGATGTAGACCACTCCTTTTAAGATAGCTATCATCCTATTAAGTAATGTTTTATTTTTTTTGCAGGATTTCCTTAAGTTATTTCATTGTGCTATTTTTTTCTTGTACTGATGCATTTGTTAGTCATCAGGTATCCTCACCACTGAGTCTGAAGAACAATCATCTTTTTACATTGTGGAACAAACTCCTATGTTCATAAGTGTTGTATGATTATCTGATAAATAATGTGGCATTTTAAACTTGATTATACATAATAATATTAAGCTTTGGTCATAAAAATTGCTATGTTATGGTTGGTAAGGCAAAAATTAGATTTTTTTAAAATATGCATATTGTTTCAGTAATGCTCTGTTTGACTACAACGTGTAAATTTAGGTGTTTCACAGAATGGAGAAACTCACAAATGTAAAAATAGTTTAAAAAGGAATTTAGAAAATAATTAACTTTGATGTTACTAGAAAATGCAAAAGAATATTTTTGTTTTATGATGCTTTTACTGAATTCTACCTTATCTGAATTAATAATCAGTAATAATTATATTATTAGATAAAGGAAAAGAATCAGAATGAGTCTTGTTTTTCTGGTGTTTTCCCTAAATTTGTGAACTAATCTTTTAATTCTAGTAATTGAAATGAACTCTGGGATCCATTTGAACAGTGGGCTGTAGTAAGCATGTCCCTTCAATGTCTAATTTCTATTGTGGTTAAATAATGCTTTAAACTTTAGTTTGTTGCTAATGTGGGTTAATGTTTTTTAATGTTTTTTTTAATTTTAATTTTTTTAAATTTTTTAATGGTTTTTTTTTTGTTGTTGTTGTTGCTAATGTTTGTTGCTTTATTCTCCATGTGGGTCAAAAATTGTCTGCAGGGGATCCTTATATATTTCAACCCTGAGTAAATAGGTGGACTTTAACCCTGGGGGAGAGCCAGAACATAATAAGACCATTTGCTAGGGAAACAGCAATGATGCAAAGATTTGAGAGGGAGGCACTCCTTTGGCGGGGGAGGGGAGAAGGGTGGATGATGGTCAGAGTTGGTCCTGGTCTTATACTGTTTGGTGGCAAAATAGGACAATGAGCGACAATCAAAGCAGATGCTGCCTCAAAAAGTACTGGGTCTCCAAGATGACCTAGAGAGGAAAAAAAAAATGGAGACTGTAGGTAAAAATCAGATAGGCTATAGCAGGTTCTACTGTGATATACAGAGCACTGCAGCCACAACCCCTCAAGGCTCATTCATGTGTGCACACCCACTGGCACAGAGTCACAAATTACAAAATCCCGTTAATCACCGATTTCTCGGGCAGGCTCAGTAACATCTCATTCCGTCCTTTCCCTGAGATCTTAGAAGTCTCTCTCAACTCGGCAGGCAAGAGACTCTCTGATTGAGTAGCTACAGAAATGGTATGGCAGACAGAGGAGGATGTGCCTTGCATGCAGTGGCTCTGGTTAGATCACCAATACTATGGATGATCTCCCCAATCCACACCAAGAATAATCCCTGAGCACAGAATTAGGAGTAATCTGTGCATACTGAAAAGTATGATCAAGCCTACCATCCAATTAATTACTCCTATAAACCTGGATATTGTAGCACTGTAGCACTGTCATCCCATTCTTCATCGATTTGCTCCAGTGTCCACCAGTAATGTCTTCATTGTGAGACTTGTTGTTACTGTTTCTGGATTTTTCTCTTTCTCTCTTTTTCTCTTTCTCTCTTTCTTTCTTTCTTTCTTTCTTTCTTTCTTTCTTTCTTTCTTTCTTTCTTTCTTTCTTTCTTTCTTTCTTTCTTTCTTTCTTTCTTTCTTTCTTTCTTTCTTTTTCTCTTTCTCTCTCTCTTTCTTTCTTTCTTTCTTTCTTTCTTTCTTTCTTTCTTTCTTTCTTTCTTTCTTTCTTTCTTTCTTTCTTTCTTTCTTTCTTTCTTTCTTTCTTTCTTTCTTTCTTTCTTTCTTCCTTTTGTGAGGCAGAAGACACCTGATGATGCTCAGAGCTTACTCCTGACTATATACTTATGGATCACTTCCAGAGAGCTTGGGGGAACAATTTGTGTTTCTAGGGTTCCAAGGATCTATGCCAGATCAGGTGTTGCAAGACAAGCTCCATGACAGTTTTACTATCTTCCTGGATCCTGAGATAAGGTATTCATGTACATATTTGATTTGAACTGAGATCCCCAGCCAACACATACTTCTTAACACAGCAGGTCTTCAAGAATGATGCATGAGAACAATTTAGCTGCCATTTACCTGTCTTTGGATGACCTGAAGCAAATTTTCTTTTCAGGTAGCTGCATAGCCTAACTCTGACTTTGGAATTAGACATGTCTGAGAATAAGAATGAAACCAGGAATTCAGAAAAATGATAGCTAGAGAAATCATTCTTCTCTCTGGCCTCCATTCGAGTCAAAGTGAATGAATCAATGTGCAAAATAAAATGAAGTGGTTAGAAACCATTCACTCTCAATAAAAATAAGTAAAACAGTTTCATTGGATGATTACTCAGGCTTAAGAATAACAATTCAGGCTCCTAGAGACAAGGGACAGAAAATCAGTATCGTATGGAAAGTTTTGCTAGAAGCCATTCAGGGTTCCTGATTTAGCCACTCTCAGCCCCTTGTGCAATATTTTATGAGCCCTGCTAAGCTGGTCCCTCAAAAACATAACTTAGAAACACTCACATTAAAAGCCACTGCATCTATGGGGCAATCCCCCTGGCCCTTGTATCTACTGTCCTTGGGTGTCAGCCTCATGTGATATTATTCTATACCCCAAAAATGAAAAGTCCTTCTATGTCCGTCCCTCTCTTTCTGACTCATTTCACTCCACATGATACTCTCCATGTCTATCCATTTATAAGCAAATTTCATGACTTCATCTCTCCTAACAGCTGCATAGTATTCCATTGTGCATATGTACCAAAGTTTCTTTAACCAATCATCTGTTTTAAGGCACTCAGATTGTTTCCAGATTTTGACTATTGTGAATAGTGCTGCAATGAATATATAGGTATAGATGTCATTTTTATTGTGCTTTTTTGAATCCTCGGGATATATTCCCAGAAGTGGTATTGCAGGGTCACATGGAAGCTCAATTTCTAGATCTTGAAAGACTGTCCATATTGTTTTCCAGGAAGGCTGGGCCAGTCGGCATTCCCACCATAAGTGAAAGAGCATCCCCTTTTCCCCACATCCACACCAGCAGTGGTTGCTTTTCTTCTTTTGAATGTGTGCCAGTCTCTGTGGTATGAGATGATATATCATTGTTGTTTTGATTTGCATTTCCCTGATGACTAGCAATGTGGAACATTTTTCCGTGTGCCTTTTGGACATTTTTGGACAGTTTTTGAGGAGACTTCTGTTCATTTCTTCTCCCCATTTTTTAATGGGGTTGGAGGTTTTTTCTTGTACAGTTCTACTAGTGTCTTGTATATTCCAGATATTAATCCCTTATCAGATGGGTATTGGGTGAATATGCTTTCCCATTCTGTGGGCTCTTTCTGTATTTTGGTCGCTGTTTCTTTTGAAGTGCAGAAGCTTCTTGGTTTGATGTAGTCCCATTTGTTTATGTTGCTTCCACTTGCATGGTCAGTGCTGTTTCCTCATTGTGTGATTGTAACCCAAACATGAAAGCTTTTAACTATCTCACAGTGATTCAATAATTTTTTTTTAAAAAAAAGAACAAAAGTAGGAAAAACAGGGGAAAAAGCCTCTGTATCATGCCAGAGGTTTTAAACCAAATTATGGCATATGTCAAGCAACTGCTAAATAAACAGGCACTAGCACATTGCTAGCACCTGCTAGTTAGAGTCGAGTCAGTACACATGCCATATTCGGGTTGAGTGCGTTTTTGAGTAACACAGCACAACTTATGTGCAACAAGAAACAAGAAAAGAAAGAGAAAGGGAGACACTGAATAGTGAGTTTTTCACTTCCCAGAAGAAAAGACTTGGAAGTGAGTAATTTCCTGGTGAATATTCAAAGGAAATCTGCGAGACAGAAAACACAGGGTGAGTATTGGGAGCTGGAGGCTTGAGATGTGCAGCAGAGAAAGAAGCCAGAGAGAGTGTTGCTCAGGCTGCCTGCAGGGGACTCCACGTGGCTCAGATGTCCCGGTGGGCACTGGTGGTGGGCACTGGTGAATAGAAAGAAGGGCAGAAGCATCAACAATGTGGGATAAGCAGCAGTTTCAGCAGTGGGTCTCTAACTGGGGCCTGTCAGAGCATTCAACTGTGCTAGAGACCATTCAAGAAAAGCGGCTGGAAAGAACAAATGTGCAATGCTTTCTCGAGACACTTAGGGCAAAAGATCAGACTTTATAGAAGACAGTACTGAGGATGGAGGGAGATGGGAAGTCGCCTGCCGCCCCACTTCCTTTGCCATCCCGATGCTTTCAGCCTGACCGGCGTAATGCATCCCTCAGACAGCGAAAGGAACCTTTAGCCCTCTTGGCGTCATGTGGCTCCATTTACAGGACATGGCACTATCCCAAGCTCCAAAAGGTATTCTCCAAGTCTACCTAGGCATTCAGGGAGGCAGCACTGAAAAACAACATGAAAACAGCAATATTTTCCATTTGGTGCATTCCCAATGTAATCAAATACAACATAACAACCATTTCTCTTTTGTCTAAAAAAAATCCCTGATTGTCCTCAAAAGAAAAGTAAAATTAAGGCCTCATCCATAGTCTGGGTTTTGCCTCGAGCGGCTATGGAATTAATTAGATGGTGTTGTCTAATCTCCCGTAGAGAGGTAAGGTACTGGCAACTATGATTCATGGAAAATATGAATAGTCTTTATTATACACATTAGAAAAACATACATATTATGTACACATTATAAAATAATTTTCAGGTTCAGGTTGTTTGTTCACTGTTTATACCTCTTATATTTTCTCTTTGAGTTTGCTGTTAGCTTGAGTCTATCACTCAAATTTACAATCTGATTAGCATTTAGCACAAATTTCGAGAAAATAAAGTGAAACGACTCCTGCTAACATTCTACATCTGTTCAAGATGTGGGGGAAGATACTCTACTCATTACTATTTAAAGGAAATTCCTCTATGCAAGAGTTTCCAATTAGGTTATAGGCCACCTTTTAGTTGCTACAGAAGATGCATGATTACATCTACTTTCAAAACAGTGTGGAAATTCTCACAATCCCTTCATTCTGAAAACCTGGCAATGCATACAAAACAGCAATGCAGTAGGAGAGCAAAGCAATACTCTTTAATATAGCAATCAACTTATTTGTAAGAGTGGTTACATCAAGAATAGACAAATAACTTAATTATACAGATGTTTAAGACAAACTTGTCTATTCTATTCCTTAAAAAGTCCCCTTTGATT
This sequence comes from Sorex araneus, assembly GCF_027595985.1. Classification (NCBI taxonomy): domain Eukaryota; kingdom Metazoa; phylum Chordata; class Mammalia; order Eulipotyphla; family Soricidae; genus Sorex; species Sorex araneus. Next base: position 296,423,388 of record NC_073302.1, on the reverse strand, counting down.
TATCAAAGAAAAGTCCCCTTTCTCTCCATACTCACAAAAAAAGGACATAATTATGTAAGTACCCCAAAGGTTATTTGTAAAAATACTGAACTATTTTAAGCTTTCTTCTAAGATAGTGTGGTTTTTCTGTTAAAATTGTAGATTATATAACAAAAAAATAAGCAACATTGAGTTGTATTTGAATAAAATTACTTGGTAAATGACAGGCTACAACAAAGTCAGTGTTAAGAATGTTAAATTTTTAATCCTTATCCTCCTTTATACTTTCCTCCTCCTATTTCCTCCCCCCCCTTTTTTTGAGAAATCAAGAAATAGAAAAAAAATCAGGTGTGACAATGAAGAGAGATGGTTTTATTTTAATGTATCGATGGGAATCAAGGACTCAGACCAATAAAATTTGAAATAATATAAGCCATATTATTGTTAAAATGAAAATACATGTGCATATTATTTCATACAAAACTGAGAATGTGAATAAATATATTTTGATACATTGCCTATGTGTATATAGCTCACATTCATATACATTTTTCACTTGAGTTTGAGAGCATGAATGTCATTCTGAACTGTAGCCTTCTAGAAAGTCTAAAGTCACAGTAAGCACATTATAGATAGCATTTTTCAGTAAAGTGGGTAATCTTTGTGGTTACAAAGGAATTTTAAAAGTAAATGTATAGTTGCTTTATATTAAATTATCTTAACTTTCCTCTTGTCCAGTAGCTAAATGTTACAACAGAACCAGCTTCTACTAGGTCTCGGTACTAATCCTATTACTAAAATTTAAAAAAATCGCATTAATGATTTTTTCCATTCATATAGAACATTGGGCTCAGGGATGTCATTAACAAAGAGAGAAAAGGAAGGAAAAGAAACTAATGAAAAGAAAAGGAGAAGATAAGATGAGAAAGAAAAGTAAAACCCGCCCTCATTCGGAAATATTAGCTTTATTCTTATTACTCCTCTTGTATAAAATCCTTAACACAAGCACAGTTCTCTCTTCCTTGATCTCTGTTCCTTCAGGTATTCTAGTGCACTGGTAAGATGACACTTAAGCTGTGATCATTTCATTTATTTCATAAGACTAATTTTCCCCTCTTCTTTTTTTGCCCTCTTGATTTTAGATTGATGGTAGCCAGTGTGAACAGCGACACACAAGCCCATTGTTTATTTAAAAGGTATCAAGTGGTTAAGTACTGGCTCTGTGAGAGGGAACAAGGAATTTCTTGCCAGGATTGATCAGAGCAGGTCCTCAGAGAATAATCAGCCGGAGCTCTAGGAATCAGCTGTCCCAGACACCTTTGTTTATACTGCCCATGGCGACCCAGTTAAGTGGCTAATGCAAGTCTTTGCTACTTCGAATTAGTGCTTTCATACAATGAAAGATGATAAAGCAGAGTCATTTTTATTGTGCAGTTTAATTGCTAATTGCTAAAGAAATGTATATTTTCCCCTTTAGGTTCAACTCCTTTAGACTTAATATCCTTACATTTTTCATGCCTGAGATCAAATTACCTTCCTACTATTTTATCTTTTGTCCCTTTCCTTCTGAACTTTTCTCCTCAAGAGAGGAGATGTATTCTTGATCATTGATGTTACATACCTAAGATTAATATACTCTTCTATGATGTTTGCTCTTCTTTTTATCCTTGTTATTATTTTATGTTTGGGAACCATTTTATAGTTCACTGTCAGGGCTCTACTTTATGTGGAATGAAGACATGTCATTGTCACTGTCACTGTTATCCCTTTGCTCATTGATTTGCTTGAGCGGGCACCAGTAACATCTCATTGTAAGACTTATTGTTACTATTTTGGCATATCGAATACACCACGGGTAGCTTGTTGGGCTCTGCCGTGTGGGCGCAATATTCTCGGTAGCTTGCTGGGCTCTCAGAGAGAGGTGGAGAAGTGGAACATGGGTTGGCCATGTGTAAGGCAAATGCCCTACCACTGTGCTATTGCTCCAGCCCGTGAAGACATGTAATGCTGCAAATATATTTTTATGCAAAAGAGTATTTATACTACATTAAAAGTCCTCTGTAAATCCTTACTAAATCTGCTTCCCTGTAACAGTTGATCATTTTATGGTTTCTATACTTTTGTTTTCCCTGGAATATCATATAGCAAGACTCATGAGATAGTCTTCACAGATTGATTTCTGTCACCAAATAATATGCTTTTCAGTTTCTCCCATGAGTCTCTCATCTTGGTTGTATTATGTTCTTTTATTGTTAAAAGTATATTAATCTTTAGAGGCACCACACTTTATTATCCATTCATATATTGGAAGGGTATATTGACAATTTCCAAGTTTTGAAAGTCATGCATAAAAGTGATATAAACATCAGTTTATTGGGAAGGATATTAAGTTTTCAATTATTTTGGATAAATATGAAGGGGTAAACCTTACCTATATCCCACCTTAAGTGTAGGTTTCATATTTGAAGACACAAGATGTCATTAATAGCATTATCATATTATATTTTCATGAATAATAAATGAGTTACCATTTCCCCAAATACTTGCAGGCATTTGACACAAACTTACTCATAGCCCAACCTCTGCCTCTTTGTCCCCAGTGGCCATGGCGTGAAGTTATCTAGCTATTTTCATTTGCATGACCCTCGTCACATAGTCTGGAGACATCATTCTACATGCTTTTTGGCATGGGTATCTTTTCCTGTTTACTAGGTTCTACTCAGATTTTAAGGGAGTCTTAATCGGGTTGCTTATTTTCTTGTTGAGTTTTAAGAACTTTGTAATGTTTTAAAATTTTGGGACGATGAATCTCAAGCATTTTGTCCTTGGAGGTAATTCTCAGCAAGGCTGAGAGTTGAACACAAAGTAGGCCTTATTACCAGGGTCCTGTTTGCGGGACGACCTGGACCTCCAGAAGGTGCCCAGAGCCTTCAGGGGATGCATCATGATGTGAGACCATATGGTATTGGGGCTCAATCTAGGGTCAGCTACATGCAAGGCATGCACCTTAAAGCACGTGCTATCTCTCTGGATCATTTTTTGTATATTTTGGATGGCAGTTTGCTATCAAGAATATTTGGGTGGGGGGGGGCGGATCAATAACAGTGGGTAGGGCATTTGCCTTGCACGCAGCCAACGCAGGTTTAATTCCCAACATCCCATATGGTCCCCTGAGCACTACCAGGAGTAATTCCTGAGTTGAGTGCAGAGCCAGGAGTAACCCCTGAGCATCGTCGAGTGTGACCCAAAAAAGAAATATATGTATGTATATATATTGTAGGCATTCCCTCCAACTTCACCCTTAAATTTCACATTCTCTTGACATGCCTCTCAAAGAACAGACATTTGTGAAAAGTTCAGTTTATCAGTTATTTCGCAGATTGTGAATTAGGTTGTTTCTGAACAAAAATAAAAACATTGCCGCACTCAAGGTAATTCAGTTCTTTTTCTTATTTTCTAGGAGTATGATAATTTTAACTTTTCATTTTGGTCAAGGACTCAACATCTGAAACCGATTTTGGTATGGTGTGGAAAGTTCTAGATTTTTTTTTTCTATGAGTACATACATTGTTACCTTCACTGCTTTGTAACAGATCACATGGTCACATGTTCATCTCTGCTCCCTACTTCTGAATTTTCTCTTTTATTGATGTTTCTTTATTTTTTTACATATCCATTATTTAAACTATAATATTTTAAAGTAAATCTTCAGTCAGGAGCACTCATCTCTTTAACATCATAAATTTCTTTAATATCATATTGACTTTTGTATATTTTGACTTTCAGTTAAACTTTAGATTCAGTGTGTCTCTATTGACAAAGTTACTTGCCTGGGTTAGCACTGGGATTACATTCAGAGATCAACGTCAAGCACAGGCATAACCAGGATACTGATTCTCTATAGTAATTAATATGGAATCTTATTGAGTTAATCTTACTAATTTATAATTAAATAATTTAAAGGAGTTGCATTTAGAAGTTTCGAATCTTCCAGTTATCCTGCTTATGCTTCTTACTTTTTTCAAGAATAGTTTAACCTATCCTCTTCTAACTTCAGCTCTGCTCATTCTCTAAGAATATATTAATGTAACTTTAATTCCAGGATCTTCTGGATTTGAAAATGTTCAAAGTTGTCTTTGTTTACATTAAGTTTAATTTGAAGCTACTTAGCTATGGAGAATGTTTATATTTAACAATGTCAATCTTATTTTTTTCTCAGTTATTGTATTTTTAAAGCATTTTCACACCTATCTTTAATATATTTTATTAACTTTTACCAAGATATGTATTTATTATTTATAATTATTTAAAATTCTTTAGAAAGTGAAGTTAGAGTTCTATTTTACATTTTTTTGGTGAATTTAATCAATTAAAATAGAAAGTTAGGGGCATATTGTTAAATTTTTTATTTTGCAAAATGAATTAAAATTTAAATGTAATTGAAAACTAATTCTATATTGTTCCACTTATGTTATTTCTTAGAAAAATTATTGCTGTTATTTTCAGTTCAGGCTTTGCACTCAGGGATCACTCCTATATGTGTCATTGACAGCCCACACTGGTGCATGGAATTAAACCAGGACTGGCACGTACAAAGGCCAAGGTCTCTCAAAACCTGTATGACCTATTAGGTCATTGAGTACTTACTCACTATGGACAGAAATGCAGACATTCTTATCACTCCTTTAGTTGTTGACATTGTCAAATGTAAGCACTCTCCATAGCCAAGTAGCTTCAACTTAAACTTATGGTAAACAAACACATCTTTGTACATTAATGTTTTCAAATCCAGAAGATGTAATTAAACAGTTCCATTAACATATTCTTGGAGAAGAAGTGTGGTTGAAGTTACAAGAGGGTGGGTGAAACTATTCTTGAAAAAAATAAGAAGCATAAGTAGGATATCTGGAAGATTTCTAAACTTCTAAATTTAATTGACAATGTGAAAGCTCCAGGAAAAAAAAGGACAATGACAACAACAACAAAAAGAGCCATGAGCTGTTCCCTTTTACAAAGACAGGTTGTAGACATAATTCCATATATATACATAGCAGAGAGAGTGTGTGCTGTGTATGAGTTGAGCTTACACCTAGCAGTGCTCAGAGCACCATACTTGGTGCCAGGGATCAAAGCAGGCTAAATGCAAGACAATACTTTCATACTATCTCTCCAGTTCAATATTCTCATTTTTAAATAGTGCTCAGTGAGTTAATTTTTGAATGATAAACATGTTTGCACTTCTGTGAATGTGTAAAACTAGTCTTCATTATTTTGAGATAAAAAGAAATTTATTCTTCAAGTACATGTAACTATTTTTAGATGGGTGCAGCTTTAGAATTTTCCTGCCCAGGAGCTCTTCCCTATAATAATCTAGGTAACAACTGTTCCTGTTTTTTTAAAGAAAAAAACAGTCTCTGAGTGTATTACAATACAAACTTTCATTTTTTCTCCTCTAGTGGCCAGCGGTCATTCCGAGTGACATTCCATTAACTACGCCTGGTGGTTTACTGATGGGGTCTGAGAATGTCCAGCTCTCAGGCTCTGTGGTACCAGGGAATGAAATTGAGCTTTTGTGCATGCTAAACATGTACCCTTAGTCTCTGTACCCTGTTCTTGTCCCCAAGCCTCTATCTTTTGAGCAAATAAGGCCTGAAGACCTTAAGTATTTGAATGAATTTGGAATTAAAAGCATGATTCTAGTTTTTCTGTTTTCTGTGATTTCCAAGTAGAAAATTCCCATGCTGGACCAATCTTTATCTAAGAAAACACTGTGCTATGAAATTAAAGAAAATATCATTTTCTGAGTTAAATCTTGACACACTGTGCCTTTAATGTCTCTTTGAAGAACATGATAAATGCTCCCACAAATGTGAGTGATAGCATCTAAGAAAATGTCATTGCCTTAACCGTGTCCAATATTTTGAAATAATGCTTGACATTATCTGTCTATTGTGTTTTTATCTTCTATTCAATACTTTCCAAGACTTTATTCCTATGATATTTCCCAAGTTGTTAACTATACTTATGTCTCTGTTACAAATCATTTTGGCAATAATCTGAATGCTTTCCTCTTTTATTTTGATTACACACATACGGTTGAAAGGATCTTGCTTTCAAATCTATATAGGTATAATGTAACTACTTCATAATTTAGACCCTTACTTCACAATTTTACAACCTTATGGAATGTAAATGTTCTGGAATGTTGTAAGACTCAGAGTAGACTATTTTTTAACAAAGTATTATGGGCAAGATATTTAAGAAGTAACCCATTATTTTTAGAAACACAAAATGAAAGTAAGTGCAATTCTTAACGTAAAGCAAAAGTTCTACACACTCAGCTGTTTTGATGACATACATACTTCCTGGTTCAGAAAATCTAAAGTGTCCATATGAGGGTCAAATATTAGAGGGGAAGCCTGGCCTTGTTTCATGGTCCAGAGGCAAGGTTCATGGGGATAGGAAGAGCACATCCTCCTGTCAATTTACAAAGAGCAAGCTTAGGTAGGGTTAGACTCTAAATTAGATGAAAAGGACACTGTATAAATTATTTTTTCTAATAAAAGTCACATTTGCTTACAATGCATACACATGTCCAAATTGACAGTTCTATTCTGAAATATACTTAAAATTTAGTTAATCTGGCAGGCTAAAGTATAACCATACCAATGTTCATAAAACATCTTGTAATTTCAGTTTTTAACAGAAAATCTTTAAAACACTCTGGTAATCACTACCTAAATAATGATTTTACTGGTCATTCAAAATTGCTCATTAATGCAAATTTAGATTTACTTATGTGAGGTAAAAGTACACAGAAAAACTGATTAATCAAAAAAAAAACCTACTAAGGGTATAGCTACGATAGAAATTACATGTAATTTTATCTTTTTCTTTTTCACAATATCAAACCAAAATGTCTTTTCCCCCTTAATATCAGAAAAATATTTGCAATAAAATGATAGCTAGAATTCATCACTATTTTTAACAAATAAATGGATACGGGGATGGAGCGTACTGGCTCAGGGAAAGCCAGTTTTGCTGGACTCACCACGGAAAGACAGATATCTCAGGGCAGACTGTGGAGCATCTGAACTGTCTCTCAGCCGGGCGGCAACTGCCAGTCCTTGCCAAGTATTTAAATTAAATTTGGATATCTGTCTCCATGTGTGCTTAGCACATATTTTCTTTAGGCCACAAACTTCTAGCTGCTGATAAGTAGAAACAGTCTCCTTTGTTCCTAGGAAGACACAATATATAGACTTCATTCACTCCATCTTTAGTATCAGGAGTTACATACAAAATAACTCAATAGGAACCTAATAATAATAATAAAAGGAATAGAGGCATAGGTTTGGAAAGATGTGTGGCATACTTATACATGATATAAATGTTTATTTTACACCAAGGAGAGACATTTTATCAAACAGAGGCATTGAAAACTCAATTACAACAGGTGCTTTTCGTCTTTTCTTTTAGAGATTTTAGGACATGTGCAGAAGTCACAGGGCTGATTTTTGTTTTTTGTATTCAGGAATCACTCCTGGGAGGGGCCCGGGGGTCATAGGTTGTACTGGGATCAAAATAGGGTTGGCAGCTTTCGAGGCAGGTCCCCAGCCTGCTCTGTTATCACTGCAGCACCTGTTTTTCAACTTTCCTAAAACGAAACTTTCTGTTATGAAACGAGAAGAGTAAACTTCCATTCCCCCTTTCTCTGGCAAGTTAGTCATAATAGATGTATAAATATTGGGAGATCTGAACCTTTGAGGTCCGGGCCTAAAGCTATCTCCCTTATGGAGAAATGGAAGCCAAGTGAATGCTTCCCTGTCCAAATGGAGGAAGCTTCTATTTATTGTGCTTTATGGGCGGGGGAGTGGGGGGGAGAGGATTATCTGGGGATTGTATTGTTCAGGCATTTTTGCATCAAAATTAAAGAAACTTTGGTTTCTAGACCTCATGCTCCATCTACCAAATCACACCAAATAAGGACTCGCATACAATGGGTGAGGTGCTGTAGTTACAGAGATCGATCCTGACTCAAATGTTGAGTCATCCATGCTTAAGCAGCTGAATAGAGAATGCCACCACATAACCCGTGATCCACGCAAATGATACATTTTTTTAAAAATAATCTGGTTCGAATAACAGTGTCCAGAATGGAAAATTTAATGAATATTTTATTTATTTTTTAGGTAAGATTTTCTCTGCCAAGAAATTCAAATAAGGCAGATTTTGGCCATGTGCTACTGAATATATTAGAGCACAGATGGAAAAATTTTGATCAGGCAGAAAGTCAGTGATTTAAAAAATGCTGAGATAGTCCCAACTTTTCATTCCTATATTAGACTATATATTGTAATATATCATATAATAGTACATTCCATTCTATTTTTATGGGTTTTTTTTTTTGGCTGGGGCAAGAGATTTCCATTTAGAAAGATGAGTTTTTAGTCCTGTGCTCCAAACACATTTGGAAATACTATCTCCATGAAAAGTACCTCATACCTTTATTGACAGTCTAATTTTATTGGTTGTCCAAAAGTCTGTCCTATTTCAAATCTCTTCTCAGAACTGGGCCAGAGCGATAATAGAGTTGGTAGGGTGTTTTCCTTGCATATTATTGTCCTGGGTTTGATCCCCAGAATCCTATACAGTCCCAGGAGCATCCTTTGAAGTAATTCCTGTGTGCAGAGAGACAGAAGTTACCCTCGAGCACTGCCAGGTGTGGCCACAAAAAAAAAAAAAAAAAAGTGTTCCCTATCTGTTCATAGCCATGAATGGAGTGAGATCCATTGCCACAAGTCAAAAGCCCGAAAGTACATGTTTTAAGGATAAGGAGTTGAGGTAGATAAAGTAATTTACTCTAGTTTGTTGCTTCTAATCCTGTGAATAAAAATCCCTCATGGTGTGGTCAAGAAATAAGCACACATCCACCTTAGCTGATGCAATTTGGGGATAACAATAGAGAACATGTCAGGGTGAATCAGTTTTGAGTAAGCCACGTTTTGACAAGGAAATGGAGAACCTAGGTTATGAATATTATAAGTTCTAAATTTTTATTTTAGCATAAATATAGAGCGATATTTCTATTGTAAACAATCCTTTTCAAATATGGGTGATTGAAGTTGTATTTTATAAGGAAAATTCTGAGATGCTAACCAACTTTCTACCAAAAAACATTAGTTCCTCAACGATATTCTCTAACAGCAACAACAAAAGCCTGTCCCCGAATGTTAACAATGTGTGTTTTTCAGCCTGTGATTAACGCCATGTGAAGTAATATTAATCAAAAGTCATTGCACAAATTACGAACAGATTATCTTATTTGTTTGTCCCCCAAATAAAATTTAACAAAATGGCTTTACTGGGTTGTGTCAATTAAAAAAAATGTATCAAAGCGTGTATCTCCTTAGCTAGTGATCATTCACTGATTAACTGTAGAAGCAGGGGGAAAATTTCTTTTAATATGGCTTAATTAATGTTCTATGAAGGATTAATTTGACTAATTATGCTACAGTGGTAGAAATATGGGCTTTATATTCAAAGACATGTGAAGTTGAATTTTTAACTTGCTTTGCTGTTCCGAGTGTCTTGCAATAAATGTTTTATATTTATATAACCAAAGAGTCTACCATAAAAAAAAAAAAACTATGTTGAGTATGTTGTGTATTATGATGTTTGGATGTGAGGCCATGAAAGACAGGGAATATAATAGGCAGCTAAGAGGAGTGAACACTTATGGGGCTTGTACTGAAGTATCCACTCATTTAGTTATAAACTTGATGTCAATAGAAGTCACTTCCTTAGATGTATTCAATGTTCAAAGTCATGTCCAAAAACAGTAACGATGACAGTCCTCATTCCCCTGATCCTGAAAGAGCCCCCAATAAGCCTACACTAGCACTCGACAGGGACAAATGGAGATGTTGCTGGCACCCACTCGAGTAAATCAATGAACAACAGGATGAAAGTGACACAGTGATACAGTGATTTTTTTATTGAACCACTGTGAGATACAGTTACAAAGCGTTCATGTTTGAGATTCAGCCATGCAAAGATCGAACACCCTTCCCGCCAATGTCCCCGTGATCCGCCCTCCCCCACCCCAGTCCTCACCCTGCCTCTGTGGCAGACAATAGCTCAGATATATTTTGGGGAAATTATACTTTGCTCAAATTTTCCCACCACCATTCAAGCCTGCCCCCCAGGGGCAGACACTAGATCATTTATTTTCTATTGCTCATTTTGCATATCATGAGAGGTCATGTGCCCGTGCACTTCTGAAATTCTAGGATTGTAAATGGTTGGGTTCCAGAGACATCTCTGTAAGGAGCAATTCCATTTTGGGATTCAGTTGGGAGTTTCTGGGCCCAGGTTGTCTGTGTGCCTGGGGGTGGGTTGTAACTTTCAGCGTCAGGAGCCAGCGGGCAGCCGGGCTGAGACAGCCGGGTTCCACTGCCGCCATGAGGTTTGGAGATTCGGTCCTGAAAGCCTCATACCAGAACCTTGCTTGTGTAAGCTCACGGTAGCCGGGATTCCCTCTGGAGAAGACGGGGGGCCTGCACCTGCTCCAGCTGGGGTGCCCCTGTGAAATCAGCTCGGTTTGGGGCCTGGAGCAACTTCTGATGCTGTGGTGCCCTCCGAGACTCATCCCTGCTGTGTGTGTGCCAAGGTGGTGCCTGGGGGCGGTTTGTCAGCGTGACTTCCAGCATCAGGAGTGGGTGGGAAGCCAGGCTGAGACCATTTCATGTTGCACTATTCACATCACTTGGCCTTTCACTATTATGTACCTAAGTAAAGGGGCGAAGATATAAGTACCTTGCCAGGCTCTGCAGTGTGAGGTTTCTGGGTTGGCTCCTAATCGCCTTTACAGTGTTCCCAGTCTACTGAATGTAAGCTTTTGGCTGACCCATATGTTGTAAGGATCTGCACACCGACAAACACACACCTGCTTGTGTCTCTGGGCAGCACCTGGGACATCTGCGGCCTCAGGTTGGTCTCCTTGAGGTGGATGGAGTGCAACCGGAGGTTTTGAGCAGCTGGCAGAGCAGGACCCTGTCGCCGTAGGTCAGTGCCAAGTCAAACATGTGCACTGCGTCCCAGGTCCCTGGAGTGGTTGGCTGGCAGCACCCCACAGTGGGTGAGCCACTCGTAAACTGCCGCCAAGGCTCTATGTCCGACGGTGCTGTGTCTCGGCCCAGATGGGGCAGGCAGCACGGCTGTGGCCGCCGTCGTGATTTCTCCGTGCCCTGCCGTCACCATTCTGTTCAAATCTTGCAAAACAGCCGGTGATGTCTGTCAGGAATCACACATAGAGTTCCAGCAGGATCACTCGGAGAGCTCCATGCCTGCAGTGCTGAGCAACCACCTTGTCTAAGACGAGATGGCGAGCAGGGTTCAGGAGAGCGCGAGGAGGAGGGAATTTGATTCCCTCCAATCAAATATGCTGTGGCGATTATGGAGAATGAGTCGGGAGTGTCTTACGATGTGTTGGCTTAGGAATATGTTCCCTCATACGTGAAGCTCGGCCCCAGCAGGTGGTAAGCGGCCTGGAGCGTGGCAGCAGTTGGGTTGTGGAGGTCCCCTGCCACAGCTGGGTCCCTTGGGACGGGGAGGGCTCTCACCCCCCCCCTACTACGGGGCATCCAGAATGAAAACAGCATGACACAGACTCCAATTAAAAATAAAATTGGGGGGGGGGGCTGGAGCAATAGCACAGCGGGTAGGGCCTTGCGTGCAGCTGATCCAGGTTCGATTCCCAGCATCCCATATGGGCCCCTGAGTACCGCCAGGGGTGATTCCTGAGTGCAGAGCCAGAAGTAACCCCTGTACATCGCTGGGTGTGACCCAAAAAGCAATAAATAAATAAATAAATAAATAAATAAATAAATAAATAAATAAATAAAATATAGTTTTTTAGGTGTGAAATGGGCTAGAATCAGTAAGAAAGCAAAGTTGGAAAGATACAACAAATTATTCTCTGTTCATATCCTCCTCCAGCATATGAAACACATGTCTAATAAAAACAAATCCATTTTTCTCTGAGTGAGATTGTTAATTGTCATCAAGCCATATTCATAGTATTCTGTTGCTTTGACCTCATAATCAAAGGGCGAATCCAATTAAAACCTTACATATACTACAGTATATTAATTGAATTGCTCACTAAAAATTTAAAGTCATAATTAAATACACACACACATATATATATACATATCTATAACCATAATCACAGGGGTTTTGTGTAATAATTGTTTCTCAGTCTCTCAACTCACTAAATTCAAATTTCTCAGAAACAAATAACTCTAGTGCTTTTATTTTATTTTATTTTATTTTTAATAACTTCCAATATTAAAATATAGTAGCTTTTAATTTGTTTTACTTTCCAAGTTTGCATGAAAATAATGTTAGGATTAATTTCACTATTATTTCTCTCTATACTAAAATTTATTTTTTTTTCAATTAGGATAAATTAAATTTGAGATCTTTGTGGTTTTTAGTTTTTAAATCAGAAGATATATATTCCCAGCAGTGAATGAAGACTCCGTTTCCCCACATTACTGCCAGCACTGGATGGTTATGTTCTTTTTAATGTGAGCTAGGGTCTTTGCTATGTGGTGATATCTCATTGTTGATTTGATTTGCATTTCCATGACTCAGAGCATTTTTATTTTACATTTTGGCTATTTGTATGTCTTCCTCGGGGAATTTTCTGTTCATTTTGTCATCCCACTTTTTGATGGGTTTGTTTGTTTTTTTTGTTTATTTGCTTGTTTTGTAAAGTGCTACCAGTCCTTTAAGTAGCACTGTAGCACTGTCATTCCTTTGCTCATTGACTTGCTTGAGCGGGCACCAGTAATGTCTCCATTGTGAGACTTGTTACTGTTTTTGGCATATCGAATATGCCAGGTAGCTTACCAGGCTCTGCCATGCAGGTGGCATACTCTCAGTAGCTTGCCCGGCTCTCCTAGAGGGATGGAGGAATCGAACCCATGTGTTGCTCTGTGAAGGGCAAACGCCCTAATCGCTGTGCTATCATTCCAGTATCTTTTATATTAACCCACTATCAAAAGAGTGGTGGTAAAATATTTTGTAACAGTCTTTGAGGAGTCTTTTTATTCTGGTAATTATTCTCTTTGGAATGCAGAATATAAACGGGTTCAGCCTTTTTCATTTTTTGTTGTTATTTTTAATTTTTTAAATTTTATTAACACACAAAGTTATAACACAGTTGTTCAACATAGAGTTGTTTCAGACATATGGTGTTCCAACACCAGTCCCACCACTAATGATCCCTTTTCTCCACCGATGTTTCCTCCCACCTCCCAGCACGACCTTGGTCAGCGTATACCAAATTTCTTTCATATTACTTGCTCTAAAAAAACTTAAAGAATGGCAAAAGGAGTTATCAGAAAATAAATCAATAATAGTAATAAAAATAAAATAAATCAAGATATAGTCCTTCACTTTTTCTCTATTTATGAAGAGTTGACATATTTAGAAATGCATCAACACAAAAACAAATATAAAACTTTGGAATAAGTTAAGTACAGTGATGGTAGATTAATCCATTATCTCAAAATCTATTTTTTCATTAATTCTAAATAAATTTAATTAAATATTGAAACTTTGTCATAAGAATTTTTATTCCAAGGATAACAACTTCTCGTGTTCATGAGTTTCTTGTCTAGCACTCTCTCATAAGCGATTTCTTTCTTTTTTTCCCCCGGCTAGTATTTGTGGCTTATACAAGCATACTTCTCTCCTAATAAATGAAGTGGACACTGTGAGAGGAATATGGTTTGACTGGCCTCCACGATTGTTCAATGAGTTCCGGGAAGTTATTCTTGACAGAATGAAAGTGTTTGTTGTTGTTGCTTCTATGTCCATACCACACTATTAACAAGTCATGGACTCCCATAAAAGTACCTTCTTAGTGGAGCTCACAACTTACAGATGGTGCGATTTGATTCCATTTGTAACTAAAAATGACTGCAAAGAGAAATCAACTCCAGGAAATTGGGTCTGTAACAAAAACACGAATCAAAACTGTGCAGTAGCCACGTTTTTCTAGTTCCAGCAGAAGTCGTGAAGCTTTGTTGACATTAAGTTAGAGCACTGGCTGAAAGTGAGTGGCTGCCTAATTCTCAGAGCGAATAATCCATAACTCAGCTCCCCAGGGATGTGTCTGTCTTACCACACATTTCTACTTTCAGCAGTAATAAAAGATGCCATGTAGATGACCTCAGGTCTACAGTTTCATGCCACTGAAAGAGAAAGTTATCTCCTTTCTTTCACATGAGCCTTCTTCGTGACTCATTAGAAGAATCTGGTCATTTGCGTTCGAGTGAGAACTCGATGGCACTCACTGTAACATAATAAGATCTTGATGAACAGGAATCTTTAGGCTGAAAGAATACTGTGTTTTTCTTCTGTGTTTCCATAAAAAATCTTTGGAAAATACCAAGACTTGGAAATACAAGTATTCCTGCATAGGACGCATTCCTTGAAGTTCACTCTTAACTTTGCACAAGAGTTATAATTTTAGTGTTCAGGAGTAAGCTAGATTTGCTGATGTCATTGCTACATATTACAATTCAATATGAGTATTAATTATCCTGTGTATTTTGTATACAAACTCGATTATTTTTTTTACAAAATTAACTAAGATTGAATTATTATTTTTATTTCAGTTAAGCATTAACATTTTCCTCAAATATATTATTTACATTTTTGGTCTATTGGACATAGGTACATAAATATCATTTTAGATCAATGTTTATTGTGCATAAGGTAGATGTCCAATGATGGAATTGCTGGCTAATAAGGAAGACCTATATTTTTTAGAAGTTTTCCATAAAGAATCAAATAGATAACAGTCAGCATCCACCAGTAGTGGAGAGCAATTCCTCTTCCCTCATATCCTGTGGTCCCTCGCTGTCTCTGAGTTTCTAGAGAATGGGAAACTCTTTTAGCCTGGGGGATATTTGCCAACCTCTGTTATATCAACCTCCTTTGTAAAACAAGGTAAAGGTATTATATATTATAGGAGTTCATATTGTTTGATTTGCATGTGTCTGGTTGTAAGTAACGAGGAATACTTTTTCCAATAAATATTGGCCATCTTTATGACTTTGGGGGTGGGGAGGATAAAAACACTTACTTTTAGAAATTTGTATGCCTATATTCTTCTCAGCACTATTTACAATAGGCACAATTTGGAAAAAAAAAACATCTTCCACCCAATAAAGGAGAGGGTAAGGGAAGTGGAAACCTACTCAACTGCAAGAAAGGATGAAACCCTACAGTAGGCTGCAGCTTGGATGAGCATTACATTGAGTTGAGTGAATCAGAGGGAGAAGGATCAACACCAAATGGTCCCACTCACATGTGGATGTAAATTAAAGGAGTAAACAGTGGCCCCTGAGAGTCAGCACGTAGACTGAGTCTGGGAAGGCTGGAGAACGAAGGGATCTAAAGAGAGCAGTGGAAAGATGGTGACCCTCAGCTAACACTGTAGTCTGGAAACTTTAACGTAAGGATTATGCAAATCATGGTATGCAAATGAATTTTCTAAGAAGACTATATATAGGATTATGTTCCTCTTCTTATAATACAGAAGGCAGAGAGTCTCTTGCCTGCACACCTGGTTGTCTTCCCTGGGGCCCTATGGAGGGGATGGGCTCCAGCTTCCCTCCCCACTCTGAGCAGAGCTCCCAGCGGTCAAAGACCACCGGAACCTAGCTACAGCCATGCTCAAGGCCCCTCTCCACATGTTCGGACAGGCCTCATGCATGAAGGTACTGGCAGAGGAACCCAGGTGTGTGTAATCCCATCAACAGCCAACATCCAGAGAGAGACTTAAAAGCAAGCTCTCAGAAGCACAAAGTGGCCATGTGATATTTTTAGCCTATGTCTGCCTCTGGGAGAAACTGGCAAGCTTCTGAGAGTTTCCTGCCCACATGGGACAGCCTTGCAAGCTTCCCATGGTGTATTCATATGCAAAATCCAGTAACAAGCTGGAATATATCTATATTTCAAACTCAGTACATCAAAACTGTGTTATGGATTAACCACTAGGATATCAGCATTTTGCAACATAAAGAGAGGGGTTCGACAGGGTGACACTATTTCACCGAAACTCTTCAGTGCCACCCTTGAGAATATCATGCAATGACTAGAATGGGAAGGAATGAAAGTGAAGATAGCCGGTCGGCAACTACACCACCTCTGCTTCGCTGATGACATTGTTCTAATAACAGCAAACACTAGCCATGTGGCACAAGTGCTGGCCGACTTCGTCCGGAGTGTGGAAAGGTAGGACTGCAGCTAAATCTCAACAAAACAATGTTTATTGAAAACCAAACTAGTCCCTGACGTTCCATTTAATCTTAATGGAACGAACATCTCTGAACGCTACAGTTATGTGTACCTGGGTCGAGAACTGAACATGAGGAACGACTTGGCGCCAGAACTCCGCAGGAGAAGACAGCAGCATGGAGCGCCTTCAGAAACATCAAAGTAGCTGTTAAAAGGACAGAGAACCTCCAGCTCCTGGCACATCTTTTTGACTCCACCGTTCCCCTTGCACTAACATATGCCTCAGAGCCTGGGCCCTACGAAAACAAGATGAGAACACTATTTAGATATCCTAAAGAGGGATCGAAAGAGCTATGCTTGGAGTATCACGTTCCACCCAAGTAAGAGAAAGAATCCAGAGTTCTGACCTCCATTGACAATTGAAAATCAGGGATGCTGTCTCATTTGCCAAGGCGTCAAAAATCAGATGGGCTGGACACATAATGAGACTCAGAGACTACTGCTGGACTAGAGCTATTACCGATTAGATTCCAGGGGACGTCAAAAGACCACATGGCCACCCACCTACGGGATGGTCAGATTTCTTCACGGGGGCCCTGAATGAACAATTTGAGGCTCTTCATGTTCCTGGAGCGAGCAGACGCCATTGGGCTACACTACCGCAGGACAGAGAGGAATGGAGACGTTACTGGTGACCACTCAAGTAAATCAATAAATAATAGGATGGCAGTGATACAGTGATATATATGTATATGTATGTGTGCATTTGTATACATAAGATATATACATACATGTTTACATGTATACAAATCTCTTTTTCTGGAGTGGACGTGAAAGTAGAGGGTATCATGCTAAAATTGGATAATCAATTTTTGAAAATTGGATAATAGTTCTTCAGAAGGAGAGGGTCAGATACAGAATGATCTCACTTGGGTACAAAGAAACACAGCAAGGGAACCACAAATAGATAAAGACAACACCTTTGGAGAGTTGATCTACAAATCTAAATCCTAGATAAAGCTCCCCAGTTATCTAGGGAGTGTGGGTGGGAAGGACCTGGGGGCATTAGTGGAGGGTGTATCAGCCCTGGTGGTGGGTGTGGTCCTTAAACTAGGTGGGATGGAACCACCACCCACTGTATTGTGAATCACACTTCCTTAGTATGTTTGGGGGGGGTTACATAATAAATGAATAAAAAAATAATATTATCTTGTGGATCAATAGTATTTCTGTATCTCTAACCCCCCAAATTAAATAAATAAATAACAATACAAATTAAAATACTAGTTTAATCAACTCAGTAGTTCAGGTTGGAATATTTGAGGGTATCCAATTTTTCATAAAGTTTGGAAATACTTTAACTCATCCAAATCTACTTGAGCACAATTAATAAATCTTGTTTAAAATATAATAATAATTTACTATCCATTGTGGAAATACTTTTACTTTAATTTTAACATTTAAGCCATTACCTTAATATCTTAATTATTGCAACTTTATTCTAATACTGGATGAATAAGTCTATTTCATTACTCTATGAGCAAACACATTTGCAGAATCTCTGAATCTTAAGGTCACTGTCACTGTCATCCCATTGCTCATCGATTTGCTCAAGCAGGCAACAGTAATGTCTCTCATCGTGAGACTTATTGTTATTGTTTTTTGCATATCCAATACACAAGGGTAGCTTGCCAGGCTCTGCCCTGCGGGCTCCATATTCTCGGTAGCTTGCCGGTCTCTCAGAGAGAGGTGGAGGAATCGAACATGGGTCAGCCAAGTGAAAGGTGAATGCCCAACCACTGTGCTATGAATCTTAAGGTAATGTATGTAAAGATTTAAATACTTTTTTAAGAAGTTTTCTATCTATGCAACTGAATTTAAATGTTTCATCAATAAATTTTATTTTGGGGAATAATTTTTATTGGTTGCATTTTGCCTTAAAATTAAATACTGAAACTTGTTTTCTTCACCACTACCACCCATTTACTGATTTATTTATTTCTATATCTGTCATTTTATTTTACCATTGAGTCATCATAATTGAATTGTACTATAGGATTTTAGATGTATAGCTTTACACTTTGACATGAGTACTTAGAAGTGTTAATATATTTTTTAACTGATAACATTCTTAATATAATTTTTCTCAGATATAGAACATGTGTTAGGATGGAAAATCCTGGCATTGGATTATAATTTATTGATCTAACATAAATTATGAGTTGAGTAAATCTACCCATTTAATAATATACTCTTGCTAGTTCTACATATATTCATTGTCAGCTAATATTCTGATTGCTGAGAAGAGGAAGCAATAGAATTATTTAATTGCTGTGAATAAATCAAAGCCTCCTGCCCCCATTCACCTTTCATAAAGAATTGGATAAAAATTAATAGATACATAAAATAACTATATAATGTGAAAAGGCATTTACCAAAGTGTCCAATGGTAAAAGATGGGGAATCACCTTCCAACTCCATAATACAGAATACAAGACACTCCATGTAGCAATTAGAGAATGATAGCACTGTGAGTAATGGATCTTTTGGAGGTTCCAATGAGTGATATATAACACAAATACTGTTTTGCACAAAGAATTCTCCTGGCAGGGTTTGGTCAGGATCATCTGTTTCTTACACCGGGTTGAGGCATGTAGCATAAAATGAAAAGTATTCCTTGTACTTATTCATACAATTAAAGAAAGTAAGAAGAAAGAATTGCATGTGTATAGATCCGGGTGTCTTTTCTACCAAAGATGCTTGCAATTTCAAAGAATACCCACAGAGAAAAGTTATATTCATCAAGCCCTGAATGGTTTTTTTTTTTCTTGTACCTGTGTGAAAGGAAAGTGTCTGTTAGGCACAGCTCCACTTTCAACTCAGACAGGCATAATAGAGCCGCAAGCATCATGCTAGAAGCAGGATAATAGAGTTCTGCCAAGACTCTCCCTCAAGCTCCTCCCTCCTTTTGTGTTTCTGCCATAAAGGGGCAGTTGGAATCCATTTGCATAGTTGCTAGCCCTTGAAAGAACATATTGTTTCCTTCTCTTCTCTTATTTTGATAAAATAGCCTCGGATTCATGAAATCATCTGAGGGGCACGCTCGCTCCTCTTGGTTTTGGTCTGAAGAGCAGGATGAAGTACAATCCCATTCTCAGACCTATCTGCAGTTTTGCTTAATATTCCCATTGCGAAAAGTCAGAAGCTTTATGGGAGAACTATAATTGCCCTGCATTTTAGATATTATGGAGAACGCAATGGGCTGAATTTAAAATGCACATTGAGATTCTGCTTGCCTCGCTTTCAGAAAAGTATATTTTTCAAGTTCATTTGTGTTATTACAATGAACTCTTTGTTTTTGTTTTTTTTTTTCAAAAATCTTAATTGTGTTTACAAAAGTCAAAGAAAGGATTTTGGACTTTAAAATAGGTATTCATGATAAGACACATCTCTATTTTCAGTTTTAAAAATTCTCACAGAATTTATTGGTAGAAACTTTAATGTCTGATAAAATTAGAAGGGAATTGAAGAAATCGATGGTATTATTATATGCTAACATTTTCCAAAATATGGTGGATAAATCAGAATTTAACCATCCATCTCACTTACTGGGACACATTTTATCTCATCTAATCTAGGATCTTACTGTATTATTTACATAGCATTGATGTTGCTCATTCAGAGTCAAATGATGTCAAAACAAAAAATCTGGCAAAGGGGTGATGCTTCTTCATGTTCCCAGTTCTCTTAAACCATTTGTTTTCCCCAGAAAAAAGACAATAATGATGAAGTGGCAGTTTGTTCCTGAGGTAAATCAGTTCCCATTAAACTATTTGACTCATCATTGGTCATGCTGCTGCGTCACGGGTGCCTCTGCTGGCTTGGAATGAAAGGCATCTTAATTGTTTAGCACTTCATTTTTTTCTTTCAGCTAACAACTTCCTGTGCACTCTGATTTAGAAAGGATGCTGGGATATTCAACTGGTTAACATACTCAAATCTCACTCTGTCACAGGGCATTGGCTTTAGGTTTCTGATTTGTTTTTCAAGCCAGTAACGAGGAACAACAGCCTGAAAAACTAGCTCTATTTTGGCTGTAACCAAAAGGAGAATATGTTTCCAGAATCATAAGGTTTGTACCAAGTTTTGGCATGAAAGGGGTGAGGGAGAACAGAGAAAGACTTTTATGATAATGGAAGACAAATGAGACAGAACATTCTAGGATATCTGTGTGACATGGGAAATAGCAAATCCTGAACTGCATCCTTCATTACTCAAGCAGCTACAAATGAAACAATGACAAAAGTTAAACATCTATTTTTTTTTCTTCAACATTTGTCTGTGCTAGGACTGATGGATAAAATCTTCCTGCCAAAGACCTTGGTCTGAAGCCATTATCTGTGTAGCTACTTCTTGTTCAGAAATCAGAAAGTCATTTACGCTTAGGGTAGACAGCTGTGTGAAGTGTTATCGAGTAAGTGATGTCTGCAAATTAGGACGTCAGGGAAGTCTGCAGCTGACAGTGTCATCTGAAATTCAACAGTTTTTGAAAATACTTGGAAGCTGAAAGAATGATGAAGGCAAAGTCTAACAATGGAACACAATTTGAATTCCAGAAGTTGAATATCTAATGAGAACACTAAAACAGCATAAATAATAACAACATATATCATACCATATACTGTCTGTGCTTTCATTTAGACTAGGCTCTAACTAGACTTTTGCTTCAGCTATACAATTTGATGTGTATATTTTGGAAAGTAATTTTCTAAGGAAGATGAATTTATGCAATTATGTAAGCTTAAGCACAGCTTTTTTCTAAGGTAGATATTACAAGGAAGAAAATACGAGAAAGATAGGTATCCTAGGTAGGTTATAAGTTTAGGTAGGTACTTTTTCAATATCTACAATACCCCAATCTCACTATCACACCTCTACATATTTGCTTGGGTTGGACCATATACACATTTCTTACTATTGTTTTAAGTACTTTGCTACCATAAATACCAGTGACCTTCATAAATAACAGCAAAATGGAGAAACAATAAATGAAACTGCCTGAAGTTCTGATTTTGACTTGCTTTTAAAGGGTCTGAATAAAAACACAAGATTTATAAAGCTTGGCACACTGGATCTAGTCTTCAGCCATTACTGCATGGCAGTCCTCCTTGGACTTTAATCAGTTTACGGATATGATGTAAAAGTACTGCTGGGTGGTTCCAAACAAACTTTGGTATTTGATGTTTCAAAGTATATCTACAAATAATAAATGGTGACTATAATTAATAAGTATCGTAGCTTAAATTTCTTCTGTAGACATAAATAACCGCCACAAGTGCTGATATTGACAATTTTTGAATCAAAAGTCATACTCACATTTAGATTTCTTTAAAACAAGAAAAATTAAGCACGCAGTGGTAATTTGGGGTAGTGATATTGGGCTTCACTGGGCAGTTCTATGTGAAGGAATTGATCCTTGGGGCTCTCAGAGGCCTATATGTGAACCTGGGGTTGAACCAAGCCAGCTGTGTGTAAGGTAAGTCTCTTAACTCCTTGACTATTGTTCAGTCCCACAAGAGTATTTTACATTCACCTTCATGGTCTAACAAGATTTCTAAGCATTGGAGAGTAAAAAATTAAGTTGACAAATTAATTTTAATCTGTAGTAATAGGCTTGAGGACTACAAACACATGATTGTTTCAATTTTAAAAAACAAGTAATATAAAATACATTTATCTTGAGATACCTATTATATGAGTTTGTATTCAAATATAATGTTTTAGCTATGGGCTTGAGTTATAGCACAGCAGGTAGGGTGTTTTTGCCTTGCATACGGCCAGCCCTGGTTTGATTCCTTCGCCTCTCTCAGAGAATCTGGCAAGCTACCGAGAGTATCTTGCCAGCACGGGAGAGCCTAGCGAGCTACCAATGGCATATTTGATATGCCCCGAACAGTAACAACAAGTCTCACAATGGAGTGATTAAGAGGACGGAGGACCTCCGACTCTGGACACCTCTTTTCGATTCTACTGTCCTTCCTGCACTAACGTATGCCTCAGAGACCTGGGCCCTTACACAAACAGGATGAGAACACTATTCGGGTATCCCAAAGAGGAATGGAAAGAGCTATGCTAGGAGTATTGCGTCTCACTCAAGTGAGAGAAGGAATCCGGAGTTCCGACCTCTGTCAACTGACAAGAATCAGGGACGCTGTCTCATTTTCCAAGACATTAAAAATCAGATGGGCCAGACATCTGATACAATTCAGAGACGACTGCTGGACTAGAGCTATTACCGACTGGATTCCACGGGACACCAAAAGACCGCATGGCCACCCACCAACGAGATGGTCAGACTTCTTCGTTAAAACCCTGCTTGAACGATTTGAGGCTCTTCCTGTTCCTGGAGCGAGCAGATATCATTGGGCTACACTAGCACTCAACAGGGACAAATGGAGACGTTACTGGTGCCTGCTCGAGCAAATTAAAGATCAACAGGAAGACAAGTGATACAAGAATGACTTCTTAGAATGAATTTTACTGCTTCTATTCCAGGTAGAAATGATTACCAAATTAAGAAAATCAAATCTGCCACATGTCATATCAGATAGGGTGTATTATATTTGTTATAGTGAAAATAAAAATTGTATTGGTATATTTTATTTATATACATTCTTTTGATTTAATTTATTTGAAGAATTCAGGCTTACCCAAGAGTGTAAGGTAAGGTAATTTCTCTCAACCCATAGCAGAATCACATAGCAAATAGGTGAGCAAAAAGTGGTAAGTGATGGTCTAAGCTACTGTTTTTTAGTGAGTTAGAATTCTAATGGAGTTCACACTAGACCATAGTTTTGTACATAGAAGAGAGTCAATGCTATTGCAAGTATTGGTTGGTAGTTCTAGGATGATTTAATACATGGACATAGGAAGTTGGGGACACTGAGATAAGCTAAAGAGACATTATGAGCAGAAGCCTAGCAGGTCTGTATGAACTATGGGATAAACATCAAGAAATTTTTTTAAAAATACATTAAAATTAGGCAAAAGGAAACAGTAGTATAAAGCATCAGAAAGTTTTTAAAAACACCATTGCCTACAGAAATATAGAAAATAACTTCAACATTTTGGATGAGGACACTCCGGGCAATGCAGAGGACCGTGTGGTGCCGGGTTTGAATGCAAAACATGCATGCCCAGGCCCCAGGCCCCCAAGGAAAATTTGTTAATGAGTTTTCAGAGCCAGTCAAGATTCCCAGCAACCCGTGAAAGCACTCGCCTTAGTTTCATGTCCCGTGATCCATTTGAAAAGAGAGAATCTGGGAGAAGAACTGTTTCGTGAAAGGAGCCAGGACGCGCCGGGTTTGGAAATAAAACTGGTCCTCGCTCCTTATCTTTCCAGATGGCAAATGATGCTGAAAATAAGAAACGGCAGCAGATAAATCTAGGGCATTGTCAGACAAACACGGTGCAAGGAGAAATGGCAGGGTAGGATAGTGGAATGTTCGTCAGGACTCAGAGTGATTTAGATGTGGCTCAAAGACCCTTTCAGACTGCAGTTATCACGCTGATCAACTGGGTGTGTTTTAATTATGATAGAGAAGGTTAATTAAAGGAAAGTGTTGACTTAACCCTGAGTCTAATTGCCTTTTCCTGTGAAATAGTCTTATTATCGAATGTCTTCTTTATATTGGAAGGCTTTCTTATATATTAAGCTCTTTCAAACATATTATTTATTCAATCATTAATGCAACATAGGGGCCAGAGGAATAAAGCTCATTCTTTACATGTTTCCTTCTGACACTAGACAGCAGTTTAGGAAATATTCGTCTCAATACCCTTTGCTTCATGAACATTTGTTGACTTGAGAAAGTGTCTAATCTCTGCCATGTGCTGATCTGATTGCCTAACGTGTTCTATTATTCTAAGGCCAGACCAACGCAGGCAGAGCTATTCTCCCCCATGTCTAAGCAGGTAACGATAAGGTCCAAAATAAGTAATTAAAATGACTGAAGTCATTTTACTGCATGGCACATTAGCTCTTGCTCTTTTGGACTTACACATAAGTAATATATCTTTCCATTTGGTTTGGTCACCGTGTGTGGAATAGTCAATTAAAAAAATAAGCTAGGACCAGAAAGCGAGTGCAGAGGGAAGTATGTTTGCTTTGCATGTGGCCAACCCAGGCTCAAACCCTGATACAACATATGATATACCCTGTCAGAGTGATGGCTGAGCACAGAGTTAGCAGTAAGTGCCAAGTACCATCAGGTGTACTGAAAAAAGAAGCAAAAAGAAAATAAAGGCATTCTATTTGTTGCCTATTTTTATTCTAAAATATTGAGAATTTTCTGGTTTTCTAAAAATATGAATTTCTATAAATATGTCTATAAATCATTATAAGATTTGTTTCTTTTTATCAATTATCTGGATAACAGTTTTTTAGGGGGAAAGAGGTCACTCTCAGTGAAACTCAGGGATTATTCCTGGTTCTACACTCAGGAATTATTCCTGGCAGTGCTCTGTGGACCATATGGGATGCTGGGAATCAAACGTAGGCTGGCCATGCACAAGGCAAACACCCTACTTACACTAATATCACCCCAGCATCCCATCCGAATAATTTTTATTTTTTATTTTTTATAAGTGGAAAAGTTCATTAATTAAAAATTTAAAACATACAATCTAACAACATGAATAAGAGAAGTGGTTATATGTATCTACTGATAAGCATATATTTTGTTTTACTGGGGATCAAACCCAGGGTCTCATAGGCAAGTAGCTTGTACTGTTTCACTGAGCTATAGCACGAGCTTTTAAATTTTAAATCTTTCCTAGTTACATTAAAATGCATAACCTCCGCATGGGCCAAGGTCTCATAGGGTTAGAGCACATGTTTTGCACACAGAAGTACCTGAGTTTGATCTCGGCCTGACTGGGAACTAAAAACTGCCTGGGTGTCCCTGGGTACCACCAAGTACTGCCAGGCTCACAGGATACTGCAGAGATGGGCCAAGAACAAACTGTCCTGACCAAGCACAGAAGTGACCAGTACCCACAGTCACCCGGGGGTCTCTCAGCAACTCTATAAAAATGATAATCTAGAATTGAATTTACATAACCATTCAATTATATAATATGCGTAATGTTTTAATACTCAATATTTATGATGAATAGTTTAGTTTCTCAAATTCATGTATATGTATCTGTTTGCATTATCATGAGCACTTGAAGGACTTCGTGTGAGAATGCTGACTTTTTATATCATTTATTTGGGATGGGATGATCTTTTATAGTTCATTGCTTTGAATATAGAGACCTTAAGGATGTCAATTCAATAAAGTGGTTCTTTCACTTATTTTTTATGTATCCTTTCTTCTTCCCATTAACTATATTGAAAGAGACTCCAAATACTATGTTAAACCTTGACTTATATCTAGCGTAGGGACTATCAAAAGGAAAATAAACTCAATCTTCAGTGGGCTGTCTGTTAGGATAGAGTTACGTACACGTGTATGAAGATAGCATTGGTCTGTAATTTGTCGCCTGGGGTAAGAAGATTTTAGTTCAAAGCCATTGCATGGATTAGAGCAAAGCGAGAAGCTAATTGTTGAGCCTAGACAGGACCCACCCAGAGTGTCAGAAAGTAGATAAAAGGCTGGATGTCTATCTAAGCATAGCAAGATAGATAACAAGCACCGTTGCGTGTTCTGAGAGTGAGGTATTAGGAAATGGCTATCGGCTGGGTGGCAGACAAGGTGAGGAGATGCATTGCTTTGTCTGATGGGGTTTTGTAGCTTGCACAGTCACTTCTGTTACACTGAGCTGGTTATAAGCAAGCCCTTCCACACTCAAGGGCAGGTGCAGCTAGTAGCACCATGGGCGAGTCTGTGGGATGGGAGATATGCTGTATTTCTTTGGGGCAATAAAGAAAAACACAGTTTCTTCTTAAGCAGTGCTCTAGCAACCTTTGGAAAACCGTAATTGACTTCCAGAGAAGTCTCCCTTGCATTTATTTTTATTGGCTTTTCCCCAGTTTCTCAATTAAGATGATCTATTCCATCTTCATAGGTGCTCTTCTGAATTTTTAATCAGAGCAGTTGGATGGAAGTTGTATTGTCACCATGGAAGGGAACGGATCCAAGAATGGAATGTGTCAGCATTGCATTTTTGGCACTCACTGGCTTGTGAAATTGTAAAGTACGCTAAAAGGACAAAATATTAGAGAAATGATGGAATAAGCCATTTTAGTTTTCATTGTATTTTTAGCAAGAAATAGAAAGTTGGTGGAATGCTCTCAAAATTTGTTAGAATCACCTTCCTCCTCTATTATTCCTTGACTCTCTATAACCTTTGACACGATTGGTCATTTAGTACATAAATGCTTCTTGCCTTTCAAGCTTCCCTGCCATCACATTTTCTTATTTGCCTTCCGTGCCAGCAGTCTTTCGAAAATCTACTTGACTTCTAGTATATTGCAATAAAATGTCAGGATATAAAATGTCAGCATATAACTTTCCATAGTTTTCTTGAGCAACTGTATCATCTGATAGTTTTAGTCACACTGATGTTTCAAATCATTGTTACTAGTAATTCACAATCCTGGAATCAGAGATCTGAGGAACCCTGGGCATTACCATGTACCTATTTGCAGATTATTGACATTTACAAGGTGCAGCATCCAAGTCTCCATCTCTTGCAAATTAGTTTGTTTTTGACTTCCATGTATTCTTCTGGGCTGATTGCTCTGAACACGATTTCACACCTTCACATTTCTGTGCTCTGTGTGGACATTCTCACCTCTCACCTGCTCACCCCAGAAGCTTAACGATTCCCAAGGTCTTTTCCAAAATCCTTCCACAGAAATGCTCGAAGAAATTAACGTGATCACTTTGCGACCTTTCTCAGAATCTTCCGCTAGTTCCTCACTGGATTCAATGAAGCGGCTCAATTTATTTATTTTTTAGTAGCATATTTAGGACTAAATTTTCCAGTCATGCATAATTTCCAGCAGTGTCTTTGCATTCTTAAATTGGAGGCTGTTTTCGTTTCTGTGCTTGATCCCCCTGTACATTCCTCTAGAAACAGCCTGCTACTCCTGTAAAGCTAACACGGCTTTTTACATTCCTCTTTACTCTTACCCCTAGGATTATATTCTGTATTTGATTCTTCATATTTTCGAACATAAGTAATTAAGCATTGCTATACTAAAATTTCAATGACTAATTTTAAAGTGTGAGGTTTAGTTCTGGGGCAGAAAAGTTTCTCTCCATTTCTATTTAGAGCACACAGTCCCTTAGGGTAAATTTTTATATTAAAAAAATTGAATAATCTCTTTGGAAAAGATTTTTCCTCAATTCCACTACTCCTATGAAATAACAATGATTTAACTTGATTTAAAAATCATTAACTTTACATTCTGATGAAGGCATTTGAGCAATGTAAATCATTTTTATAAACATTATGTGGATGGAGTAATATCAATAATCAGTAATGTCAGTGACCTAAGTTGGCAGAAAGTATCAGAGCACTTTTAACCTCCAGAAGTATTCATCTAGGTAAACAGAGTTTATGTCTAAATTTTGTTGTTGTTGTTGTTGGAAATGAAGCATGTTCATTAGAGAAATTACATGAGGGAAGAAGAGAAATGAATGATCAAGAGAGAATACAGGCATGGCAGAACGGGAAAGAAAAGTCCAAATGCCAAGTGGAGATACATGGACCATTTTTTGAGAATGCAGAAATCTGTCTTCAAACTAAAAAGCCCACAGCTAAGGCAGATGTGAGCCAGAGAGACAGTGCCTCTTCTGTCACATCTGTCTGCATCTCCAGAACGTAGGCTGTACTGCACCTTGAGACTAGAACACTAGAATCTTTTCAAGAGATGCTTGTTTTCAGATTGTTTAGCTTCTTAGTGTACCATCATGATGAGTCCCAAGGTCTTTATCTGTGAGTGTGCTGGATGTTCATCCTCTTAATAAGCTCATTAAACTTCTTGTGTTATTATCATAGACATAAGTTTGCATTGAGTTCACTTCCCAAATCAGCTGCATCCACCAGTTTTCCAAATTGCTTTGATTTGTGGCTTCCGACAGATCCCCTGGCCCAGATACTATGTCAGCTTCAACAGACATTGATCATGTGTGATGCTTTTGGGTATTTCACAAGTTATGCCATTTAATTTATACCTTGCTGCCTTTCGGGGGATGCAAATAACAACTCTGCTTTATAGAGATAGAGAATAAGGCTGAAGGAAGTAAATTATCCAAACACTCGCAAGATAGAAACAAGCACAGCCTATATTTCTGTTTGCATTCTGACTTCAAGTTTACAAAGATTTTGACATTGGGAAAGCACAGGTTCATCTCTCTGATAACTGGAAAATCTGAAGCCATATAAAATTGAGTGCAGGGTTCTATGCCAACCCACCCTTACGTGTTCCCGTCTTTGAAGCCACAGTGATTGAGGCAGAGCTGACTCACCCCTACTTCTTCATTGTCCCCAAGAGCTGAGCAATATTCCACTGTCTGAATGTTGCGTTTCCTAAAAAGAAGCCATTGCACATTTAAAAAGAAAAACTAACTATTGGTCTGAACGCACGTTTGACAGACTGAATTTTTTAAAACAGTTTTTGTTATTCTCCACAGACTACCAGTTAAGCTGTGACAATCTGATGGCACTAAGAGGATGAATCACTAGTCAATGTGAATCCTAATGTTTATTTACAATTTGTTACAAGAATTTTATTTTTTAAAGCATTTTTGAGCTTCTGTCTTCAGAAGCTGGATTATGTAGTAACTTTAGTCCTGGTAGACTTAATAACCTACAAAGGATTGCAGACCTAAACAGGTATCATATTCTTACAAGTTTGTAATTTTTTAAAAATCTCTATCAATTCCATTATTGATATAAACAGTGTATCAATATATTTGCAGTACAATTACAAAAACTATTATACTACATGGGGAGAAGTGATAGTAAATTGGGTAGGTGCTTGTCTTTCATGCAGCCCACCTGGGTTTGACCCCAGCACCCCACATGGTTCCTCCAGTACTAACAGGACCAGTTCTTAAATTCAGTCAGGAGTGATCCCTGAGCATTGCCAAAAAATAAGTTATTTAATTAAAAGCAAAACTATTATGTTTTTACAAGAGGTAGAAATTAATGTTTTAGGAACATAATTTGCCTAACAAGAAACTAGGAGTATTTAGTTTAGTATTCTATATATCATAGAGTATATATGAATATTTATGAATATACATAGTTTCTTGAAATTAAAGAGAATCTTGAAACTTTTACCCCCCTCCATTTTCTACATACAACAGATCAATTTCAAGGATAATTAGACCTATTTTCTTAGTATGAGGCTTTATTTTCTTCTCTGACTTACATTTCATGTATGAGAAATACACACCTTTTAAGTAAAAAATATGTACAAGTAGAGGTTAATTTCTCCCTTTATTAGATACATTAATGGAATTTACTATAAACAAATGGGATTCAATAATTCTTTCTGATTGTTCTAAATTCACATATGAGTAGCATAGTTTAGATTCTGTAACCTAGAGGGTGAAATAAACATTAATTAAGTCCCATAACAACCCTGGGTAATGCTTATTATGTCTCTTTCACAGATAAAGAACTTGCAAGTTGTAATCAAGCTATTCTGAGGCAGATATCAAATAATTTCCCAATAACACTAAGATATAGTCACAGATTTTTACCCTTTTTTTAAATAGAAAGAAGGATAAAAAAGAAAGCAATTATGTTGTCAATCATTTTTATTTGTTCATTTTAAATTCATAAAATATTAACTTTTTATAGGTCGGACATTAAGCCTACCCATGCTTTCCTTCTTTCTCACAAATAATTTAAACACATTTAGTTTTACTTCTGTACATAATTACCTAATCCTAATCTTGGACTTCCAGTTTCTAGTATCCAGAATTGTGAGAATTAGATTTCTGTGCTCTGTAAGGCACCCAGTCTGTGATTATTTTATAGACTCCCACCTGGACTTAGATATTGGGTCAACAAATTGCCAAATTTTTTCGATATCTTTGGCACGCTATTATTTTCAGTTTTTGAATATCTGTCTTCTACTTGGCATTGTTGAACAGTTTACTTTCCTCAATAATTTTTCTGCAATGTAGGTATGGAACTCAGCACCTCACACACATGAGGTTTGCACTCTGCCACTAGGTCACATCCCATGCCAAATTCTAATACCTTCCTTAATTTCCTCTGATTTTATTTTTCTTTTTGGGTCACACCTGGAGATGCACAGGGGTCACTCCTGGCTCTGGACTCAGAATTATCCCTGGCAGTGCTCACGGACCATATGGGATGCTGGGAATCAAATGTTGGTAGGCCGAGTGGAAGGCAAATGCCCTACCCACTGTGCTATTGCTCCTGCCCCTCCTCTCATATTCTTGACAGCGTGCTTTTCTTATTACATACATATATTTGTATGATCTGTATGTTTTAGCAAATTTGTGTATATGATTCATGGTATACATGAATATATATCATATATCTGATATATAATATGAGTCTACTGACCACTTGGGGGCAGGGTATAGTACCCAACAACACCCTGGATAAATCAGAAAGAAATCATGCCTATGGCTAAAACATTCAAGAAACAGAGTAGTGACCAATGAACTCCATATTCCTATTGAGTAGGCAAAAATAAATTAGTGAGCAACTACTTTTTCTGCTTACATCTCACTCCATCCTCTCTCTTGGAGGGCACTGTCAGAGAGTTAGGATTCTTTGGCCAAGAAGATTCTTGTTGAATCATCCACTGTCTTGTTACTGTTTTGTCACACTTGAACCTCTCCTGAACGATGCCCCGTGCTGCTTTCAATGTGCATGTAGTTAAACAAACAAACAAACAAACAAACAAAAAACCTCGATTTGTGTTTGCAGATATATAATATTTCAACTATAGAAGGATCACAGTAGACTCTCTTCAGGAAAGCCTATGATACATTTTACATAGAATTGCATGAATTCATTTCGATTTGGAGCCTTTCTTGTCACCATCTGTCCCCACCATTACTCTTACCCCCCTCACCCAAACCTCTACCCTGTATTAGATGAAAGGGACATCTCTGAGACACTCAGTTTCCCTGTTTCCTTCACTTCCGTGTCTCTCCGCCCTCTGTCCAAGTTATGTTATCTTCTCCTACACCTCCACGGAAGGTGGAGTCTCCAGCTCTCACTCACAGTACATCTATTTTTCCTATTGTCAACTTCTACAGCAAGCTTAGTATTCTGCAAATCAAAGGTAGGGTTCCTCAGAATTTTCACCATCCCAAATGCCAGGTTTGAATTGGAGCTAGAGTAGTCTACCATCTAGCATTGGGATGGTGTTGGAAGAAATTTCAGAAACTTCCAGGTGTCAATCAAGTGTAGGACATCTAATAACATTGAATTGTTCCTTCAGCCATATTGCAGTTTCCATTGAGCTGGAGAAGAATTGAGACTGACTAGGACCAACTCAGGGCAATCCAAATAAGCCTATTTTTCTTAACCCAGAAGTAGCACCCCAATTGTCTCTGTATGTCTGTTTAGAGCCAGAGATTAAGACACACAGGGCAATGGGGACATCAGTGCAGCTGAGGGCTTCCCTGTCCCTATACCCATTAGTGCTTGAGCCACTTCTAGTCTGTGCTATGGATCATGTCACATACCCGAGCTCCTCTTTTCATTGAGGGATATGAACCTGTAATATGAACTACTTTTGGTGCATTGACAAAGTGGCGAATATTCACTGGGTGAAGCACCTCATATACTTCTGAAACACAGTAAACATTCAACACATATTTATCATTAACACTACAGAGATCTTAGAATTTGACACATATTAAGTGCTGAAAAGTCACTGAGGTGTTTTTACTCCTGTAATCTAAATGGCCAAACTGAATCTCCATTAAACACTTTATCACCAAGTTACATTTGGTACCCTTCCTAGCCATGCTTTCTCAATACTTCTTTATATTTCAACAAATGCCTCTTGTGTATAGTGTAATAAGGAGTGTGAGTTCTCTTCATAGGCAAACAAAAGTGAAATCCCTCTTAAGATTCTTTATATAGTTTTGTGATTATATTTTGCATCTAATCTTGCTAGTTTTATTTCTTCCCATTATTTCTACAACACTGTTGGTTGCTCTGCGTGTTGTTAAATATTGTTTACCCAACGACAGCAATCAAAGTGAACAAGAGGTATCAAACAATGGGGTGCTCTGGAGAATAGCCTTTTCGAGATGTTGAAAAAAGGAAAATCAATTTATTTCCAATGTAGCAACCTATGACACAATTCTACCTCCTGTACCTTGATATACAAATTCTTAACAAAAACTTATTTGGGCCTTTATCTATACCAAACCATTTAATTGATTGACTTGAAGCATGAATTTATTTATGATTTTTAAATTAGAAAAAAAATTACTCTCATAATAAATATAGTGAATTATTGTAAAAATTGTCAAAACATTTTATGTAAACTTAAAATATGTAGAAATAATGGCTATTAGTCTTCAAGAAATCACATTTTTCATATCTGCAAACTTTCACAGACATACAAAACGGTAAAGCTTGTACTATTAAAAAGAACTTTTCATTTAATATTCTAAGAATTTTGGGTTTTCTTACATGATTGAGGGTTTTTTAATAAAATAATTTTCAAAAAGAACATTATTCATTATTATTAATGAATATATTTGGTGAAATTTATTGACAATATATTTGGTAAAAATTAATCTTCCTTTTTTATTCATTAAAACCAATCGACTACTTTGACATGTCTGATCTTAAATTTCAAATTCTTTAGTACATGATCCACACTCCTCAACAGAAAACAAATTCCAAATTAATTTATTTAGTCAGTATAATAAATGAAAATATTTTGTACTTGATGATAACTTTGATTCCCTAACTTTTCTAAATTAATGATATTTTCATGCTAACTATTGTATTCTTAATGCTTACTTCAGAATCGTTAGCTTCCTTGTATTCCTTTGCTTTTTACTTTCTATTAGAAATGTATTGCTCTAAAACCCTAGGGTCATTGAAGTAATTTTCTAGTAGTCAAGTATATTTCTGGTTCTCAAAACCACGTGCAACAATTGTAGCCACTGGGATTTTTTTGAAAGTTATTGATTTCTGGAAACAATATATTTTATTTGATGAT
The DNA here is from genome assembly GCF_027595985.1 of Sorex araneus. NCBI lineage: Eukaryota > Metazoa > Chordata > Mammalia > Eulipotyphla > Soricidae > Sorex > Sorex araneus. The sequence continues at coordinate 296,389,892 of NC_073302.1, read as the reverse complement.
AACATTCATTCATTCATTCAATCTTGATAAATTAATTATTTTTCACTTAATAATGACTCCCTCATTACATGATTATAGACTCTTTCATGAATGTTATTTCACCACTAATGAGGAGGAAGCATGAACATACCCTTGTTATGTATTAAATGTTATTATCACATGAGGCTTCATAGGGAACAGTGATTAAAAATGAAATTAAAATATGAACAATTTTATGTTACCTGGGTTCCTGTGCAACCCAAACACTCTAACCTGCATGACCTCCATCAAATTATCAGGCCTGTCCCTGTGCTTTTCTTGTCTCCTGTCATGAACATAGTCATGATGATTGTCCAAGGGTTTGGTTCAGCATCGCTCTGAAGTTGAAGTGAGAGGCTGATTGGAAGTTGGCTGATTGCATTGACTAGCAAATTCAAGGCAGTGCTAAGTAAAAAGGGTTTCTTTAAAAACTGCAAGCACAAGACTTTTTTTCCACATTATGAGAATTAAATGCAGAACTAATTATTCTCATGTTGGTTCTTTTCATGATACATAGAAAAAGAAAGGTTATGTCCCATCTGATGTAAACTATGTTTCTTGTACTTTCTCACAAATAGATTATCAAAAAACCCAGAGACTCTCACTGAGAAAATCAGTCCTATATTGCTTTAATAGTTTTCCTTTAAAAATATTTTAGAGCATTTTACCTCTTTTATATGTTTAATATATTTTAACATAACTGTGCCTTGTACATCCCCACCCTTGAAGACTGACAAATTAAATTGTATGAAGACCAACAATAATTCTTTAAAGAATCATTGGAAAAGATGCAGGAATATAGTCATTTCTGTTGATAATAATTCCAGGAAAGGAAAGAATGAAAGACCCAAAAAGGTAAAACCCATTTCTTAGCTCATCAATCATTATTCATTTCAGAGTAGAGTTATCTAAATGTACCTTATTTTCTAATTGAGAATTTCTTTTATGGTCTGTAAATTACTTTCAGGATTGGCCCTAAGCTCTGCCAAATGCCACAGTCGCCCTGTTTCAAATATAATAGGGAACATTTCTATATTCATAAAATGAATGTTTTCTGTCCAGAATTTCTTTTGATTTTGATTTTAGTAGGAGGCTGCATTACGGACACTGCCTTTTTCCGGGAAAGAAAGCTGAGAATATTTTATCAAAATGCAGTAATTGTACTTGAAGTAAGATTGTGATGCCCTTCATTAGCTTGGACACTCATGGTGCTAAAACTACTAGAAAGTGGGCCTTTGTGTCCCTGGCACGGTGTCAGGACCGCCCCCGCACTCCAGTCCTCCATGACACTTTTGTGGAAGAGTAATGGCACTGGGTGTCGACTGCACCTTTTCCCTTTCAAGCTCCGCTTTCATTTTGAAAGGTGCCATTGAAGTCAGTGAACATGACCTTGGCCTTTATAAGGATCAGCATAAAAGTGAAAGATGCACCTGTGAGGCTGGGGGTCCACTCCAAGCTCCAAGAAAGCTCCAAGAGAGTGTCCTGAGCGAGGAAGCGGAGGATGGTCTTATTGGTCACCTGGGAGAACGGGATCTTCCAGACTCTCCCATCTGACACTTGCACACAATTACAGACACACACACACACACACACACACACACACACCCTCGCGTATGCGCTCATATCAGCAGAAACGTGGGCACACATTTTCAGAAGTCTCCTCCAAGGAAAGTGGCTGACCACTTAACTTTTTGTAAATGCCCCCAAGGCTATGTGTTCAGTCTAGAGTCACTGTTGTTTTTTTTTTCTTTTTCTTTTTGGCTCACATCTAGCAATACACAGGGTTACTCCTGACTCTGCACTCGAGAATTACTCCCAACAGTGCTCAGGGGACCATATGGGATGCTGGGAATCGAACCCCGGTTAGTCGCATGCAAGGCAAATGCCCTACCTGCTGTACTATCCGCCCAGCCCCTAGAGTCACTGTTTTGTTTTGTTTTGTTTTTGATTTCTCTCTTGCCCATATAAAACAACATATCTACACGGGCAAAAGCAAGACAAAACCAAGCAACACTCTTCGTGCCTGAATGATCCAAAACAGTCTCTGGGAAATGAAGAGCTAGCAGTGAAAGTTTTCATTTGGAAAAGGCTCATCTAATGCTGTCTTAAATTGTCATATCCAGAAAGCGGGCAGGTAGGAAGGAGGGCAAAACACTGACACTAACAGGGGTGCAATGAAGAGTTCTGGGATTTGATGACCTCAGATGCTTGTATCCCTCTTTCTAGAGTACAGTCAGGCAAAGTAGGAACAAACTACAGATGAGCAGGAAAAGAAGAGAGAAATCAAGGAAGCCAGTTCTTTCCTGTTTAAACTGTAATTCAATCATTTTGATTGAGGTAACTGTTTTTGTATCCTCGTTTGATATTTGTGATGCTACTCACCAACACCCCGGTCCCCCCAGGGACACGCCCTGATCCTTTGTAACTTCACCCTGTTCTGTTGCAGATGTCTCAGACTGTGTTTCTCTTAAGGACTGCCTAGCTCCTGACTTGTTTGTTTATGCCCCACAAATGAGCAGGATAATAAAGGAGCCAGATAATAAATGAGCAGGACAATCCTGTACAAACTCACTTCACTTAGTGTTCTGTCCTTTAATTCTGTCCAACTCCTGGCAAACTGCATGATTTCATCTTTTCTCACACTTGTGTGTCATTCCCATGTATATGTATGCCATCATCTTATCATCCATCCATCTGTGGTTGGGTACCTGGGTGGTTTCCAGACTTTGTGATGAATTATGTTGCGATAAGCAGAGGTGCGGTAATAATCTTGCAGATTAATGTCTTGGTGTTCTGGAGAGGGTTGCTGGGTTATTCTAAGAAAGTTTTATTCTAATTTTCAGAGGGGTTTCCGATGTGTTTCCCACAAAGACCAAGCCAAAGGATGGTCTGACAGGTAGTGAATTACCTTTCAGTTTGCTTCTCTGAGGACACACCCTGTTGCATTCATTTTTCAGTGCCTTCCCTTGTTGATGTTAGATAATATCTCCTAGTGGCTCTGATTTGTTTTTCTTTGATAATCAGTGATGACAAACACCTTTTCACTTGCCCATTGGCCATTTGTGTCTTCTCTGAGGAAGTGTCTGTTGTACTCCTCTCTCCATTTTTTTGATAAAGTTATCTTGGTTTTGTCATTGAGTTTTCTGAATGCTTTATATTTCTTAGAAATTACCCCTTTGTCTAATGTATAGTGTGTCATTATCATCACTCTTACCCCACCCCCAGTTACCAGCGTGTCCTTTTACTTTAGGTTCCAAATCTTGGTTTATGTTAAAGTTTTTAAGTTTGACACGATGCCATTTTTTTTACTTTGTATTTTCTTTGAAAATAGTGTCTTCACTCTGAAAATTCCTCTGAGGTCAATGCTGTGGAGAGTTCTGCCTACTTTATTTTATGGATTGGGTCTGGTACCAAGATCTGGAATCCATTTGACACTTACCTTTGTACACCATGTGAGAAAGAAGCTAAGTTCTTTTCTAACTTTTTAAATTTTACTTATATGAGGTTAGTCAAGTTATCCCGATACTATTTACTGAAGAATCTTTCTTGATTCTACTTCATGTACTTAGATGCTTTATCGTAGATTGACTATTCATACACTGCAAGGTTTATTCTGGGTGTTCCATTGTATTCCATCGATCTGAAAGTCTGCCTTTAGTCCAGTACCATGCAGTTTTGATTACTCCAGCTTTCTCTAGCTTTGCGATTTCATGATAAGATTTATCACCAGGGAATGAAATACCTCCTTCCTTGCTTTTCCAAGATTGTTTCAGCTATTTTGGAAATTTTATGGTTCCACAGAAATTTTAGAATTATTTGTTCTAAATCCTTAAATAATGTCATAGGAATTTTGATGGCTATTGCATTAAATCTGTAATCCTTTCCAGTAATACGGCCTTTCTTGACTAGACTGATTCTTCCAATCCTGGAACAAGTGATGTGTTTCCATTTTCTTGAGTCATTTCTTTCACTATTAATTTATTGTTTATACTAAAGAAGACTTTAGCTACTTTTGTTAAATTGTTTCCTAGATATTTGAGGGTTTTTTTCCATGATAATCACTGATATAGGATACAGTTTCCTTTCAAATTTAGGCATTAATTTTGTAGACTACAATTTCACTGTCTAGATTTTGAGTTCCAAGGAGCTTTAGAAGAAGATTTTAGGGTTTTCTATGTGATCTATTATTGGAAAATTGTGTTTATTTTATTTATTCTTTACCAATTTGATTCCTTTAATTTCTATTTGCTGTCTAATTGTTGTGACAAGGACTTCCAATGCTACTTTGAAAACGAGATGTGAGAGTAAACATCCTCGTCTTGTTCCTGAGATTAGAGGAAAGACTCTCAATCCTTTTCCATGAAGTATGACATTAGCTGTGTGTTTACTGCACAGGGCCTTAGAGTAAGTTCCTGCGCTCCCCAATTTGTTGAGGCTTTTATCTTTCTTAACTGAACTATAAATCTTCCTAAGTGATTTATCTGCACCTGCAGAAATGTTCAGTTTTTTAATCTTCCCCTTTTTTTTATGCTGTACACAACATTTATTTTCATGTTGTACATATCATGTTCTGCACAACAGATATATATAATCTGATGGTATGATCTCAGAGTATTATATTTTGAGATCTGATACTTGACCTCAGGTCGGTCTCAGGTTAATATATATATACATATACATAATAAGTTTAATGAATCACTGTGAGATACAGTTACAGACTTACAAACTTTCGTCATTACATTACGTACAATGATTGACTTTCATATAAAGCTATTCAAAGAAAAGTTTCAATATTTAGATGTTTTTAGTTTAAGTAAATTAACTTTAAAGTACTGTTCCACTAAATAATCTTAAGGAGCTCAAGTAGTAAAACAATATAAAGTCAAATTATATAGTATATCTAAATTTTAGGAATTTTTAACAACCAAATTTTGTTTATTAAATAACCAATAAAACCCATTTTCCAAAATTAACTTTATTAATTGCCAGGATTTTCTCAGATTTGGAAACAATATAATACTTAATTTTTCAGATATAATTGATATATTTCATTCATAAATAAGTCTTCTTATTTATGTTGCATCTAATAGTATCATGGAAAAGAGCCTAAAATGACACATTTTTATTTTATTAGGGGATGTCTTCAATAATTTTGAGTAGATTCATACAAAGAAGGCACATTTTGTTCTAGACTGGCATACATAATCTAGAATATTTTTTCTTTTTTAAAACATGAAAACCAAAAGAAATTGGGAAAAGGTAATAGTCTGTTATATTATAAAGTGTCTATTATAAAGTGTCACCCTCTCCCCAACTAAGTCCTAAAGACTTCACTAAAAACTAAACTGACTCAATTCTTTCTACTGTTAAAAGTGGTACTTACTTCCTTTTCAACTCTGAGATAACTGTTGAATCCACCTGAAGCTCAGCCTTTGACTCAGCCTATTTGAATGATGTATAACAATTACAGCAATCTTAAGTAAGGTCAAAGACAGTCTCAGATGAAATTGAAAACCCAAGAAATGTTAGCTTCAATGTCCACCTGTGACTGGACTCTCTATTGTAAGAACCTGCAATAACCTACATAAGGACCCAAGCCACTGATAGTGGTCATCGTTACAGCTCATTCCTGAGTAAACTATAAGTGCATTTGGGCATTAGCCTAAGTATTCACAAACACAGTTGTTTTATTTGGAGAGCAACCCATTTCTATTACTTATTTGCAGATAAGGTAAATTTTATTAGTTAATTTTATCAATAAATTTTATTAGTAAAATAATTATTAGAAATATATTATTAGTAAATTTTACTAATTTGATTAGCAAAATTATAGCTTTAAACTTGAATGAAGCAAAACTATCTTCAACTTAAAATAAGGATAGCTACCATTTCTTTAACCCAACTTTCAACAATGGACATTAATTTATGATCCATCTTTGATTCCTGAAGTTTCTTTTGTACGTGTTATCTCACTTTCATAGGTGATAAAACTGGTGCTCAGAATGTCTGAGTAATTTGGTCAGTGGCAGAAAATAATGAAGGTGTGAATCATGTCTTTAAGCACAGTGCTTGGACATAGAGATTGAACGGGGGTTAGATGCTTGCCTTGCACATGGCTGACCCAAGCTCCGTCTCAAGCACTAGATATGGTCCCTCAAGCACTGCTCAAGGGTAATCCCCAAACACAGAGTAACTCGTAAGTCCATGAGATAGTTGAAAGTGGCCCTATGTCTCGCAGAGAAATAATAATAATAATAATAATAATAATAATAATAATAATAATAACACAGTACTCAGAATAATAGCCTGAATTCCTTTTGATAATAATAGTGTGATAAGATTTTAGATAATACATAACTTCTCTCAAGCTTCAACTGCATATTTATTTAAATAGTAAAATAAAGATTCCTTTATTTCTTTTATGTGTATATGAAGAAGACATTTGTTTTTCCATGGCTTTTTACAAGTTTCCAGCTGTGAATTCCATGAACAATCCTGTTTGGAAGAGTAGTTTAACCTCACTTTATCCCTACTCCATGTTACACTCATAATAAGTTGCCTGCATGATTTAACTTGCTTCATCAATATAAAGAGCCTATCATTTAGATGCTCATTTTATCTCAATCATCATCATCTAACCAAATTGGAAATTCAGAACATAGAGGTTAAGAGATGTGCCTACTAAAATAGCTGGTTAGAGGCAGACCCAGAGTTCAAGTTTACTAACTCCTTCAGTCTAAAACAGCAAAACGAAATTGTGTCTTTAAGTGATATTCTACTTAATGTGGTTAACCTAATGCAAACTAATTCAATAGAACATTTTCACATATAGAAATATTACTGCAAATTAAAATATAAAAATTATTTAAAAGACTTAGCTATAAGCAAATAACAATATAGATAATTCACTTGCAGTTAATTGCACTTTATACTTAGCTTAAAAGTGGAATGTGAATTATGTATTATGCAAGAGAGATCTACCGTTATTCTTTCATCACTATTTTTGTTCACTTTCTTTTTAAGTTGTTAAGTGACCATCTCCTAGCTATTAGCCATTTGAAGTAAATATTAATGGGGTTGAAGCAGGAAGAAGATAAGACATTTTGAATTTTATTGCAATACTCCTGGCGTGAGATGATCCTATACTGAAATCTAAGCTGCAGATAAAGATATGAACATGAGAGAAATTGGGAGATGATTGGTATATAAAAAGAGGTGCCTATGGAGAGTTTTATCTTTATTGTCTGTTTGGATAAAAAGGTCCTTTGTCCAGTTAGGTGATGTAGAAAAATGATGAGGTTTGGGGATTTAGGAGTTATGCAGTCAGATGGGATCTCTATGCATTTTAACTTCTGTGCGAGCAGAATATTCTAATATTCAGAATATTCTAATAAAGTGGTGCTTGGACTAAAGAATTTCTATCTGATGCAGTGTGTTGTTTTAAATTTTGAGGAAATTGCAATTGTGGGTGGCAAGTTGTAACAGCTTAATAGATACTAAGATGACAGAGATTCAGCAGAACTACCAGGGCTAGGGCATTTATTAAACATGGTGATAGGGGAGTAAGATAAGAAATCAAGGTATTGACCTCAAATTGTTCAAAAAAGTCACTCAGAAAATAGATTAAATGAAAGTAGTATTTGGAAAGCCATCATCATTAGGCACTAGGTCTAAAAGAAATGAGAGAAAGCTAGATTCGGAGGGATAAAGAGACAAAGAAAACTATTCAGGAATTCAAGGGTAGAACTTTCTGAGCTGTGAGCATGCATCCTGGAGCGTAGGGAGAACTTCTAATTCCTGTGCAGTGACAAGGACTTGCTGCATGGCGTGGGGCTGGGCTGACTGAATTAAGATGGCCATTATGTGACCCACAGAGAACAACACTGAGGTGGGAGGGCACTCAGACCTGCCCTTCAAATGTTAGCAAACATATATGAAATATGATATATTGAAAGATCAAGAAATAGCACTTGGCATGCAATATGAAAAATGTATACTGATACATGTGTAGAAAAAAATTATTTGAGGGAATATGCTGCAACGTGAGCAAGAGAGTAAGGCCTGGTCTGGTGACTGTGGTTATTATAGGTATTTAATTGCTAGCTAAAAATGATTTTCTATAATATATTCTATGAGTTAGCACAGAACCTGATTCCATGTTATGTCCATGAGGTGGGTGAACCTTTACCGGGTCACGGTGACATGTTAGCCATAGGTACTCATCAAAGGGCATCTATATGTGATCTTCCAGTGAAACACATATTATTCTGTGCATCATTTATTAAAGTGTGCTTGTGAAAATATGCCAAATTACAGCTCATGGTAGCATCTTTCATCAGTGACAAGAAAGACAAAAGCAGAATTATTAGGCTCTATGGGACCTTGAAAGACTCTTTAGTAAATTGCTTGATCTTTAAGAAACCATAGACGTATTGCGTACATTTAGTGCACATGCCAGCCAGTCAACCAAGATTTATTGCATTTTCACAGGTGCATAGCCTTGTACAGCGTATAGCTCTCAAGCCCTACCCAAACATGTTTACCCAAGGACTTGAGACATTTGGAGAATTCTACAAAAGTTCAGAAGAAATACTCTGTTTATTCAATACAAAATGAGCGGGAATATCTCCTCTACTCACTGCATTTGGATGCAGTGTCAGGAACAAAGGATGAAGAAAGAAATCTTGAAAAAGCTTACGAGCACTGGCTCCCCCACACCCTGATCACCCAGCTTCATACATCTACTTATCATCGCAGTCAGACCACACCAGCCACAAAAGCTGCCCTTGTCTCTACACTGGCTCGGAAGCATCTAAAACTTATCATACTCCTTGGAACGTTAGCAACTTTTGTGGCCACCAATATGTATGCAAAACGTACATATTACATATTGCAATGGCTTTTGGACATTTCAGATGAGATGGGATATGCTGTTTTTGTTCTAAAGTATGAAAATATATCTTTGTGGGAAAGCAACGTGCAATATGGCCAGTGCAGTTCATCTCAATTCTTGCAGACATTCAAGGGGAGGTCCTGAGGACTGTTATTCTCAAACTTGCTCCCCAAACTTTAAATAAAATATTATTCTCAACCTCAAAACCTCCCCAAACCTCCATGGCCTTAGTGCAGGCACTTTTATTTGTTAGCTCTTGCCAGCTGCATTGTTTAAGATGGTCTGTGTCCCGGCATGGGCTTCAGGGATCATGGAGCATGTATGGTCTTCCTCATTCCAACAAAAGAAAGACAGAAGAAGACAAAAGTAAACGAGAGAAAATAGTTATTTAGATGATGTATAGCTGTTACAGTTGGCTAAGCAGAGACTCCAACTGCTGGTCATACCAGAGTGGAACACAATTGGACTTCTTGAGTGTTTTATGGAGGAATCTGACCCAACCTACAAACTCAACGAACTTGAAGTTGAACTTCCTGTGCATGCACAGGCTTTCCATGATGTGTGAGTCTGTCCAGAGACAGAGGCCTGTGAGTGACTACTGGGTCAGGACGCAGAATCATGGGTCAAAAGGAAGGGCCAGGTCAGCCATAAAGTGTTAGCTATTAGCGAAAATAGCAGGCGAGTGCCAATCTTTCCCAGGAAATGAATCCCTCTCGGCAAGCGCCCTAGTTCTTCACGTTAGGGTGTGCCAGACTCTAAGTTTACTTGCCAGGCCCATACTCCCAGACCTGGCAGCTCACTCTGTGCCCAGGACCTGAGATGGTTTGGAGAGATACAATAAAATGATGTGGTGGTCTCTGTCCGCATACCCACTCCAGACTAGTGTCAGCCTCTGTGACTCTGAATATTTGGCTCATAGGGAGCAAAATTCTCCCTGTCCTTGCCCTCAGTCCCCGTGAACCAAATTACTCAAGCTTTTAGTCCCTTCCAAGATGCAGTTTATGGATGATATGCTTACATTTGAGAATTTAAAGCTCCCGCTCCTTTGCTCAAGTTTCAGGCACTTTTTGTTTTATTTATTTGGTTTTTGTATATGCTGGGGACGTGAGTGCATGGAGCCATGCCCAGTGCTACCCAGGGATTGCTCCGGGCCCTGTGCTGATCGACTCCAGACAATGTTCTGGAGACTATTTCTAGTAGCAGTGAGTATCAAATTGGGTCAGCTGCAGACAATAAAAACACCTTCGCGTTGTACTAGCACTCCAGCCAACAACACAGTTGGTTTTTGACAGTTGGTTTCAGTTCTGAGCTTCTTAGGAAGCTACACCCGAGTGCTCTCAAACTTACCCCCATCCATCCCAGCTTCCTGACAGAGGAAAATGTTATGCTCTAAGTGTGCTCTATCCCACCACATATGCGAAGACTACTTCTCATAGAGTTCTTATTCATAAAAGTGATTAAGAAACTGATTTTTTTCTCATTTTTTGAGGGCATTCAAGACTATTAACAATCCACTTTTTCCAAAACTTTGTTTGCTTAAGGAAAAAAAATTAAAAAAAATGATTATACTGCCCATGATTTCAGTCATTAAGCCCACGTGTAAGCCATCTCTTTTTTCAAAGTCAGCTCTCTGTGCAATCTTTATATTGTGTGTAAGTTCTCAGGGCTATTGGAGCTGCACAGTTACTGGCAATGGATTTTAATCAGGACTTGTTAAATATTTGTTTGTCCATAACATTATAGTGAATAAATTACACCTTATCACATTGGCTGATAGCAAAACAAAACAATTAGGGAGCCCAGTGGCAGGCTGACATTTATCAGGCTATTTTCACTATGAGATTAAATGACAGCCATAGCATAATCCAATTTGTGTTTGCAGCAGCTTAAGGAGGCATCAAGGTGCCTGCAGTGTGTGTGAACAGGCTGCCCGGGGCAGGGTGGAGGCTGGGGGTGTACTAATGGTTCTAAAACCCATTCCTCCCCAATATCATTTCTGCACATATTTCTCAAGATCAAATCAAGCCTTGAAGAAATACATTTCCTCTAGATTTAGCTATAAGAGTAAATCTGTCCTTTATTTCTAATACCACAGAGAAAGGACCTGTCTGAGTTGTTTTAAGATCTATGCAGTTACTGTGCCAGTATGTTTCTATCTCAAATTCTCTCTGCACTGCCCCCTTCCATGGGAGGAATTAAGACGAAGAGATGATGTAGGAGCAAAGAAAAACCTGCCCCAAGCTTCTCATCAGCCTGGTTATTACCAAGTACTTCAAAGGACCACTCTACCTGGCCCTGTGCTCTTCTGTAATCTGGGCTAGTAGCGTGCTCTTCAATCTGCCCTTAACAGTGATATTTGAAATGGAAATGAACTTAATATAGACACATAGCAACTTCGGAAACGTCTGCCCCTGACTCACTCCCTGAAGTTAGAGATAAAGTCAAATGAGAACATCTGGTATGAGTTCTTTTCTAGATTGCAGAGGAACCCAGTAATTGAGCTGTTAGGACTGGTTTCTACATGTACCACTAATTGCTGACTGAGGCCAGCGAAGTCATCCTACTTCATCCTAAAACTAATTCAACCTCTTGTTAAGACTGAAATATTAAAATAAAAACATACGTAGCATAATTTCTTTACCTACTACAGATCTTATGGAAATAGATTCTCTAATGAATGTTTAAAAAATGATACTTAGAAACAGAAAATGTTTATAATAATTGAGGATTTTATATAAATATACTGGTTAACCTAATATATAAGTAATCTAATAAATGCAATAGAAATTATCTATAGATATTAAAATTTCCTAGTTTGCAGGATTTGGAGAAGAGTACTGAGGGAGATATTCCTACTTATCTAATACGACATTTATGAATACAGTTATATAAAATGCTCACATTCAATGTACATGCTTGTTTTGTCAATAAATAGACACAGGGCCTCATTCATGGAAAATCTGGGTCAAGTCCTCAACTCTTTTTTTTTTCTTCAGCCACTAATATTTAATTTTATGAGAAAGGTTGAGAGAAAAAAATACAAACATGAAATTTAATGTCAAGGTCACACCCTCATCCCATCAATATAAAAAAAGATGTTTGACAAACATCCTTTCAAGAACTTTTAAAATAATTACTCTCCAATTAAGATAATTGGTGAGTAATATTTTTTTAAAAAATTACACACAAGTGCATAATCTTTTCCTTTTTTTTTGGCAGGGTCACACCTGGCAATGCACAGGGGTTACTCCTGGCAGTGCTCAGGGGACCATATGGGATGCTGGGAATCAAACCCGGGTCAGCTGCATGCAAGGCAAACACCCTACCTGCTGTGCTATTGCTCCAGCCCCAACAAGTGCATAGTCTTGTATGTAAATTTTAAAAAAGATCATCAGGTCTATTTTGAACCAAAATACATACCATGTTTGTAAAAAGTATCAGATGAGTATCAGAGAAATCAAAAGCTGCATGAGATGGACATACATAAACAGGTAAACCGATATTCACAGTGTGGTCTGTGGACACAATGGAATATTAATGAGATATTCAAAACAGGGCATTGATGATGCCTGCTGCAACACACGTGAATCTAGAGAAGATGCTTAATTAAGGCACTGTGGCCAAAACAAACTGGTAGTTGTCAGGAATTAGTGCTGGAATATGTGAGAGATGGCATGGGAGCTGAGGAAAAGAAGTCAGAGGTCACTGAGTAAGCTCCTTTCTGGGGTATTTGGTGAAAATGAAGGATCACTGAGAGAACAGAGGTGAGTCAAGAGTGGGGCTCTGTCAGAATCATCTGGACACCTTGTTGCATGGCAGCTTCCTAGACCCCTAGAGATACAATGACTTCAGTGGGTGCTCGGTCCCCAGGACTTGTCTTCCTAGCCAGTTGCCACTGAAAGCTCTGGGTCTTGTAAGCAAACTCACGAGCAAGCAGTGGGTTTGCGTGAGGGTAAGGGAGACCATGCCTGCCCCATGCAGTATTTGCAGCAAAAGATGCTCTCTCAGGTCACCAGGTTTCTTACAACTAAAGGGAAGAAAAGCACTATGACATTAGGGAAGTTCTAGAAATAAGAGAAGATCAAAGTCAAGGCTGTTTGAGGACCCTCTGCATGAGGAAGAAGCATGTATTTTAATCATCTAAGAGGAGAGCACATTAGTGGGACAGAAAGTAACCCATCAAGAGCTGTTTCCCAGGATCCTCCCCTCACCTCCCGACAAGTTGAATGATGATGACAAGTCGGAGAGTGAGAAGGGGTGCTGGGTAGTTTGTGAGCTAAGTTACTTGTTGCAGGGAGCAGGAGATTGATAAAACTGGAGAAACACTTTATTATTTTAGAGTGCCCTTGCAAAAATAACCAAGCTCCTGGCTATGCGTTTACAGCTGAGAGATTTTAAATGGCACATTATTTTATGCGTATTAGACTAATCCTAGAATTGTTCCTGGCACCTGGAGAGCCAAAATTCCAAATGCAGTGCAGCTTCTTTGGATCAAGAGGAAAAAATCCTTCAGACTGTAGGATCCTTGAATTCTAATGAATAAATATTTGCTGGATTAAGATATCAATTCTAATTATCTACATAATACAAGTATCTTTTGATTCATGGCAAGTTATTTCAGTCCAAAGAAGCAGAATCAAAACTTTTTTGGCGTGAGATGTATATAATGCAGCAACCAACGTTCTCCTTAGTCCGGGACCGATGGTGATGTTAACAAAGGCTGAGTTCTGAGTTTAATTATGTGACAGGCTCCAGTCCAAGATTGAGTTCCTGTTTTAACCCCTCATCCCTCTTTAGAATATGGTGTTATTGGAACTAATATTTTGCTAATATTTAAATGGGAACAGTTTACAGATAAGAGGAGCAGCTCTTGACTCAGTGCCTGAGGAGTTTGGAGCCTTAGCTGGGTTGCGGCCTCCTGGGATGGCAATCAACAACTCACACGCATGTGGGCATTGCAAAATGCAAAATAATGGGAAGTTGTTTCTATGGCTAGGAAGACATGGCCCAGAATTTCTAGACCAGAAAGGCAGTGGGGGGCTGGGAAGGAGACAGGGGATGTGCAGGGGACATGGCTTGGGGCGGGCAGAGCAGGGTAAATTGACAGGCACAGAGCATTGAATGAACATTCTATTGGCGTGTCAGCTCATTACTCAAGAGATTGTGTTGCTTTGCCATGACCCCTCAGCCTTCTCCGGCACCCATACTCACCCCACTTTCCAGGGATAGCTCCTGGATTCTTTTCTCCCTGGAAAGGCAAAATCCAGGAGAAAAAAAATTAAAAACAAGATAAATATCTTGACAGCATTTGCTTCCATGAACAACTTGTCACACGTCACATGAAAATCTTTCCTGAGATCATCTCGTTAATTTCTCTTCCCAAAAGTTCCCCATACTGTATTTGTCATGTATTCTGTCCCTTCTTTACATTCATTTTTGAACACTTAAAAACTTGCACACAGCATTGATCCATTTTGTTTAAAACTTTATTGGGGGGGGTGGTTCTTGAAAAGAGGGTACAAGGGTGAGATCCTCTCATTAAAATAGACTTCTGGTTACTTTTATCTCCTAAATAAATAAAACATATTCATGACTAGCAGTGAGGGTGCCGCTGCCTTTTAGAGCGCTACTAGTCAGAGAATTTAAATCGCTGGGGCTCTTGGCCACACTTACCCATCCTAAAAAAGATTTAAGTGACCTGGGAAGCACGGATGGTGTGGGTTCTCAATCCGGCCCATTGTGGTTTTCATTTACATGACAAGGAAACTTAGCCCTGTCCTCCACAACTTTCCCTCAGACCGGACTGGAGGAGGTTTATTGGTTCATTATTTGTAAAATAGCAAAGCGTCCTCGAAGGGGGGAAAGTGTGTTGTGTCTTTAATTTAGAAAGGACCTCGGGGCCCTATGGGGTATATTAAATCTGTCTCTTTGCCGTATATCTTGATGTACATTTTACTTGAAACCAGGTGTTTTGTGTATTGAACTTTTTAACACTACAGGGAGGTAAGTACTCACAGCTGGGGTTTTATGCTTCGCACATTTTCATGTTTGAGAACAAGAAGCAACCCGGAGGAAAAGCTCCAGTCTGAAGAGAGGCCAAACAAAGCGCTTCTGTAACAGGGGGCAGGACATGGAGCCGATGAAGTCAGCGAGTGCCGGGCAGCATGCAAAGGAGATGCCGGAGAAGCCGAGACAAAACCGTTCGCAGGAATGCGAGCGCCAGGTTCTCAGATCAATCACGGCCGATGAGGTTGTCACCGCACAGAAGGGCTGAAAAGCCGCCTGAAAGCGACCAGGGCGAGGGGAGAAGCTTTTGTTGGGCAGCTTTTGTCTTCCTCTTCCCCACTGGAAGCCAGCTCGCAGCCTCTGAAAGGCCGAGTTAATCTATTTCTAGTGAACATTGTTCCACTGTGTGTCGTTAGCCCAAAATCATTAAAGGAAAATAACTAGGTTGGCATGCCCCAAAAAGCATTGATTTTCCCTGGAGGTGCCTCGGTAAGAGGTGGGTTTCTTGCAGATGTGATGGTCTGCTGGGGACCGAAGGGGCTGACCTCGCCCAGCCGAAGGCACTCCGCACTGCCCGGGCACCGGCAGAGAGGAACTGGGCATCTGTCGACGTGTTGCTGGTTTCTGAAAACGCGAAGCCTTTTACATCTCTGATTCACCCTTTTCTGGATTCAGAGTGTCCTCCAAAGTCACCTTTAAATCCCACCATCCCTAAGCCAGTCCCCACGGTTTGCAACAGCTTCCCGAAGAGTTTGGGCTCGGTAGAGCCATAGAGTTGTTTGTTGTGGTGGTTGTTGTTGCTGTTCATTGTGTCTGCTAGACTGTGTGGCGTTGTGGGGAGCAGAGGAGGCAAGGGGAGAGAATGCCTGGGCAAGAGCAAGGCTCAGGAGATGAATTTGCCTCTTGTCTTTATCATTCCTTCCTACATGCCCCTGAGTCCTGGAGGGGTGCGGGGGAGGGCAGCTACAGCTCACATAGGTGGTTTGAAATTCCCTTGTCCATGCAGTATGAGAGCCTGGGGCACGAGCTACAATACTGATGGCTTTAAGACTTGTATCAGCGGGCTGGAGTGATAGCACAGTTGGTAGGGCATTTGCCTTGCATGCAACCCACCCGGGTTCGATTCCCAACATCCCATACGGTCCTCTGAACACTGACAGGAGTAATTCCTGAGTGCAGAGCCAGGAGTAACCCCTGTGCATCACCAGGTGTCACCCAAAAAGCAAAATAAATAAATAAATAAATAAATAAATAAACAAACAAATAAATGGAATCATCTGCCAGGCCAGTGGGTAGAACTTAAACTGCCACCTTTGTCTCCAACTAGTGAAGTGGTGTCCTCCCATGTCAATTTACACTGGTGTCCTTGGGTGTCCACGCTCTCTGCTTAGAAGGTTTGCACATTTGATGTCAGTGCACACAGGGCCTGGGCCCTAATGTCCGCAAAGCTCCAACTGCAGGTATCTGGGCCTGCATGTCATGGACATAGTCAACCCAACCCCATCATGCTTAAACAGAAGGACACCTAATGGGGTAGCAATCCAGCTAACGGGGAACCTATTGGTGAGCTCTCCAGGAAAGAGGGAGGGGGAAAGCTCATTTTTAGATGTCTGCTTGTCAATTTTGGTAGAGGTGATTTAAGAAGTGTTGGGGAATGTTTTTACTTGCATTTATCCCTAGACCCATTCTCTTTAACTATTCTTTTTTCTGAAGACACTTTGAACCTCTGTTGAGAGGCATAAGCTGGGTTGACTCACATCACCCCGGAGAGCCTGAGGTGATGTTCTCTGCACCGGGAGAGCAGCTCTGGCTTGGATTTACAGTAGCGTGTGCTCTCGTTTGCGGGGAAGCTGCTTCCAGAGCCACTGATGGAAGGAAAAAAGAAAAACAAAACAGGTAGAAACTCCTTGAGAATTTTCTGAGAGGATCTGACAGGTTAGTGGATGAATGAAGAAGTCTGGAGAAATCACAGTTTTCTGAGCTCAGGGATGACGAGATGCAAATCACCAATTGCCTGCAGCCCAACCTCTGCCCAGCAACACACCCTCTTTTCATTTGCATCATTACTGAAGATCCTGTAGCTGCATCACTTGCATAGACATTGAATTACTTTTAAAAAATGAAATAAAGGTCAGCATTTGTTTTTTCCTGAATATAATAGATTTTTCTAGCTACAACCAGCACTTCTACCAGTGCCACGTGAACAAAAATTCCCACACACTCAAAAGTATTTTTAGGACGCTTGGAAAGAAAATTTTAAAGTTACACTCTAACTGAATACACATTAATTGAGGACCAGAAATTGCCTCTCTGTAAGTCTAAATGGACACTGAGCTGAAACTGTCTTTCAATTATTTATTAATAGATATTTTAAAGTAATAAATATTCTGCACTAAATAGTAATTTAGTCATATCTCCAGGCCTTGGACTAGTTCCCCAAGTTAGAGGAGTTAATCAATAAGGTCTCTTTCTTCAGGGAGCATGCAATTCCATTTATAATAAATATAAATGTATACATATATATCACTTGTATCACTTCTTGTATCACTTGTCAATCCCGTTGATCTTAGATTTGCTCTAGCGGGCTCCAGTAAGGTCTCCATTTGTCCCTGTCGCGTTCTAGTGTAGCCCAATGGTATCTCCTCACTCCAGGAACAGGAAGAGCCTCAAACCATTCATTCAGTGTTTTGACCAAGAAGTCTGACCATCTAGTAGGTGGGCGGCCATACAGTCTTTTGACGTCCCGTGAAATCCAGTCGGTAACAGCGCTAGTCCAATGATCGTCTCTAAATCGCATTACATGTCCAGCCCATCTGATTTTTGTGGCCTTGGCAAACGAGACAGCATCCCTGATTCTTGACCATTGATGGAGGTTGGGATATGTATATATACATATATATGTATATATATGTATATATATATGTATATATATGTCTCAATTTTGTTTCTATTCAATTTTTCTTTTGAGGAGATGCTGCAATAAATAAGTTTTTAAAATGAGATGAAGCCACTATTATATCCATTGAAAGAAGTAAGTTGTACTGACTGCAGACTGCTATAATATCCGTTGTTGTTTTGAGCACCAGGCTTTGAACTGGAGAGATAACACTTACAGGCCGAAAGGTGCCATTCTTGAGTTCTGCATTTGTGGATGTTTTTCAAGCATCCAGGTCATGGCATGTCCCTAGGTTGAATCTGTAGATGCACAGCATATAGATAGGAGAAACTAGTTTCATTTCTACTTGGATATTCCACATGTCAGCCTCTCTACCGCCCCCAACACACATACCTTTGTGTACCAACTACTGATTTTTGTCTGTGCTTAGTGTTATCAGCCCAGATCCTTGCTTATTAAACTGTGCATCCAGATCCCAGATTGGGTTGCTGTCATTTTAAATAAAATTTGTTTTAAAACGCACTTTTTTATCATTAATCATCAGTAAAAATGTTGATTTTTATCTGCCTATATAACCGGGATCACCAACAAAGTTGCTAGGCAAATGGTGGTCATGAGGGAAGTTTCAGAAGCTCTGTCTCCAAATTCTGTTTATCATAGTGTCTTCAGAATAATTCAGTCTTCTTAGGCTTGTATTGTTTCACATAAAATATTTACTAGAGTGGGTGTTGGGAGCCCTCCTGTGATACTCAGGGGTCTCCTGATCTTCTGCTGTGGGGTCACTCTCTGGTGTTGTCTGGGATACCTATGGTGCCAGGGATAAAACCACCTGTCACATGTAAGAGATTCATTTTAACAAACCCACTGTCTCTCCAACACTGACATACCTTTTTTTTTAACATGTGCTCCACACTGATATTCTGCCAGGTGTTACACTCAGGAAAATATTTTTTTTTACTCTTTTAATTTTTACCATTTTTTTCCATGGTCACAGGATTTCCAATCCTGTTAGTCATACTTCGCGCAGGTACAACACTGCCACAAGAGTGCCCGCTTCCCTCCACGATAGATTTTGGTCCTTTGCTGAGAGAGACAGATGTGCTTTCTGACCACGATGCTTCTTGAGAGACAGGAGCAATATCTGCGGGTAAAATAGTAACCTCCTGTAAAGAAATGGCTTTGTTCGTTCCCTGGGCATAGTGGTGCTTCTTTGCTCTTTCATCATTCTTTCAGGACATGAGAAAGTAAAGTTAGGTTTTATCGGGAGCATACCTGATGTTGTTTGTGCCATACTTAAGAATGATCAGGGCTTATTTCTGACTCTCCTTGTGCAAAAATTCACTATGTAACTGGCTCGCATTTGAAAATTAAAAAAAATAGTTTGCTCATGCATTTTGTTCATGTTTGTGATACAGTTTTGTCTCTGAAGAACATTAGAAATTAGTTGTAAGGCTAGAATTGCACAAGTTTTGGGTATTGTTTTCATGTGAAAGAGACGGCATTGTATTCTGCAGTCTTTGAAAAAAGTCAAAGGGTGGTCCGAATATGGAGCACCGAGACAAATGTTCTTCTGAAGAACAAACAGTCTAATACCAACTCATAGGTGAAATGTTGGTTACTCAATCCCATTCATCCCAATTAAGTTCTAAACAGTCATTCCAGCTACTTAGTTTTCTTCATTTTTAATTCTTTAATTTTTAAAATTTATTTAAATTTATTTATTTTTTAATTAGTGAGTCACTGTGAGGGTACAGTTACAGATTCACACATTTTAGTGCTTGTTTTTCCCTCATGCAATGTTTGAGAGCCCATCCCTCAACCAGTGTCCATTCTTCAACACCAATGAACCCAGTATCCCTCCCACCCCCCAATCCCATCCCCCCGACCTCACCCCGCCTCTGTGGCAGGGCATTCCAATTTGTTCTCTCTCTCTCCTTTTGGGTATTGTGGTTTGCAATAGGGGTATTGAGTGGTCATCCTGTTCAGTCTCTAGTCTACTTTCAGCACAAATCTCCCTTCCCACACAGGATCTCCAATCACATATTACTTGGTGTTCCCTTCTCTGTCTTGGATGACTTTACCCCAGCGTGTGAGGCCAGCTTCCAAGGCTATGGAGCCAATCTCCTGGTATTATATACTACTATTCTTGGGTATTAGTCTCCTACTCTGTTGTTTTATTTTCCTCATCTGTTTTATTTCTCATCTGTGGAATATAAAATATTTTTTTTATCACTGTGCGCTACAGTTACAAAGCTTTCATGTTTGAGTTTCAGTCACCCAATGATTGAACACCCATCCCTCCACCAGGACACATTCTCCACCACCAATCTCCCCACCATTCCTCCTGCCACCCTCACTCCACCCCAACAACTTCTTCTATGGGAGACAATTTCTCTTCTTACTCTCTCTACTTTGGGGCCTTATGATTTGCAGTACAGATACAGAGAGGCCATCATGGCCATCATGCTTGGTCCTTTATCCACTCTCAGCGCACATCTCCCATCCAGAGTGCTCCCCCCAATCATTACTGACTTAGTGATCCCCTCTCTGTCCTAGTTGCCTCCTTCCCCCTAGTCCCCACCATGAGGCAGGCTTCCCCCCACGGAGCAATATTCCTAGACTTTATCTCTACGGTCCTTGGGTGTTAGTCTCATATTATGTTATTTTATTTTCCAGAAATGACAGCTAACTATTTTATGTTAAGCATATACTGCTTTGATAGTAAAGGTTTTAATAACAAGTTTTAAAATTATCATTAACTCTTAACTGGATCAAAAATAATTATCTGGATATAGGTAGATAGATACAGACTATTAATCATCATCATTGTGCTTTGTTTTACATAAACCATGAAACTATGAACTTAAAATCACTTAAAATTTCAATATTTGAGTAATAACAAACTTGTGTATTTCTGCAGAACGCCTACTTTTGCTTTATTTAAAATCAAGTGAGAGTTCGTGCCTCAGAGAAGGCACCTACAAAATAAAATTAAATTTAATAGTGGGAAGGAAGAAGTTTGAAAAAAAGACCTACAATATTTGAAAATCTGCAGTTTTCAGAAAAATAAATTAGAATTTAAACCTAAAAAAGATAAAAAAAATCTACATTATGAAAATCATGACTTTATAAGGAGAATTTAGTATCTATAGTCTTTACACTATGTTTCATTACTACACATGCTTTTTTAAAATTTAGAAATGTGTGTATTCAGAAGATTAGCTGGGAAAAGAAAATCCTCTGTAGATTCTGACGCACCAGCACTTTGTAACTTATCAACCAGGACATGGTAACCCATAAAACAGCTATCATGATTACCTAGGAAGTTCTGGGTTGAAAACTCTCAACTTAGCCTTGACAATGAAATTTATTTTTGATGTTGATTTCTTCTTTACCGAATTTTCTCTAGTTTGACTTGTATAGCTGCATTTTAATATCAGCTTCAAATAACTAAAGTTAAGATGATTATCATTAATAAAACTTACATGTTGAAATTTTCTTAACAGAATTAGAGTATCGCTTAATTTCTAGATGAATGCATATATTATATTAATTATAGTATTCCTCTGCGTATGTGTATTTATTCACACCCTGTAGACCATCTATTGTTTAATAGTCATGAGGGTACCTATCTCCCTAACTATAGTTCGGGGGCCTTTTAAACTTTAGCATCTAGGGATAATTGGCTTTCTGATGCACACTTAAAATCCGAGCAGCCCAGCTTAAGGACTAATTGAGAGTTCATGGCCCTTTGGAGTGCTGAGGTCCTTAGAATTTAAGATTTTTATTTTAGAATATGGTATGGGACACCTCAGATTAAGCTGTTAATGCTTGCTGTCAATAACGCCCAAGAAGACAGATTTTTAATACATGCCTAATGGCATCCCTGGGGGGAAATAACCTCCCAAGGACTCAGATGTACACGTGTTTACAGTGATGATTGGCCCACAGGGGAATTGTAGAACAAGGGCACAATTTACAGTGAATGTAATGAGCTTTCTGTACTGCACTCCAGGCTTTCAGGGCCCCAAACAAAGAATGCGTATTAGAAGTGCTCTTCAGCTCACGCTATAAAGTGGACCCTCTCCAAACTCCAGGAGGAGTCTTAGACCTTGACTGGAGTAAGTGGTTCAGGCCCGTTAGGGACAGAATAATGAGAGCCCGGGTGTTTTCCAAACACTGTCTGCTCGACACTGAGGCTCATTCAATCCTGCGCAAGGCGAACATCTTACTTTGAACGTTGTATGCCAACACCCTTAATGACTCCAGAAAATGCATCCGATAGATGACTTGGTAAAGGCATTTACTTCTTACAAAGAATCAATGTTATCTGATGATATATGTGCTAAAAGCAGCAAGATGACACACATTTCCTGAAATGGGATCGGAAAGTAGGAGGAAACGCCGCTGAAATGGAAAGTTTCTTAGAGATAAATATAAACACGTGCTTGGTGTTTCATTTGGAAAGCGTTTCTAAAATGCAAATAGAAAATCAAAGCTTAATTGGAAGTGCCTACATTTATGAGATGAAATGTTGCTGATGCAGAATGACAGTCAGGGGAGTAAGATGGAGATGTAAATAATGATGCAGGTACTGAGAAAAGAAGGCAAATTCATCCATCCACGTCCTACCACAGAGCCTCGGTTTGTTTGACTATTTAATGGCCTTGTAAGTAACTTTATTTTTGCTTTTTTTTGGGTCACACCCGGCAATGCACAGGGGTTACTCCTGGCTCTGCACTCAGGAATTACCCCTGGCTCAGGTGGTGCTCAGGGGACCATATGGGATGCTGGGAATCGAACCCGGGTCGGCCGCGTGCAAGGCAAAGCCCTACCCACTGTGCTATCGCTCCTGCCCCTAAGTAACTTTTTTTAAATTTATTTTTTTTAATTATTTTTATGTTAATGAATCACCTTGAGATACAGTTACAGACTCACAAACTTGCATGATTACATTTCGGTCATACAATATTCTGGTACCCATCCCTCCACCTGTCTCTATCACCAATGTTTCCAGTATCCTGCCCTCCACCCCTTAACCCCCACCCCCTGCCTCTGTAGCAGGCTCATTCCCTCTTAGTCTCTCTCTCCTTCTTGGTGTTATGGTTTGCAATACAGGTACTAAGCGGCCATAGTCTATTTTCAGCACGCATCTTCCATCCCGAGCGAGCCCTCCAACCATCATTTACTTTGTGGTCCTTTCTCTATCCCAGCTGCTCGGGCAGAGCTAGGTAAGGAAAGTCAAGATAGCAAAAACTACAGCTTATAAAATGACTCTTGCAGTTTTAAAAATGAATCTTCTTACAAATGCAGGATATAGAGAAACATATTAGGAGGGTAGCGAATGCCCAGAGACATTTCGAGGACTTGTATACATGGAAGGGACTCTAAGACAAGTTTGGGGAAGGTGTGTTCCGCAGGGAGTAGATGGAAAAGAGGCTGTAAGGTGGGGAAGTCTATTCAGAAAAGGCTGTCGGGAACTGTGAACCACATTGCCAAAACGTATTTAAAAGGAAGAAGGTACCATAGAGACAGACCAGTGGGTGGGTCAGAGCAAAACAGGTTGCATTGATGGAGGGAAGTAGACCCTGGTGAAAGAATTGGTGTTGGAATACTGTAGGCCTGAAACCCACCAGGAATAACTGAGACGATGAAAATTATATCACTGTATCACTGTCATCCTGCTGTTCATCAATTTGCTTGATGGGAACCAATAACGTCTCCATTGTGAGACTTATTGTTACTGTTTTGGGCATATTGAATATACCACAGGTAGCTTGCCAGGCTTTGCTGTGCAGATGGGATACTCTCAGTAGCTTGCTGGGCTGTCTGAGAGGGATGGAGGAATGAAACCTGGATTGGCCACGTGCAAGGCAAACACCCTACCTACTGTGCTATTGCATTTGCTCCAGCCAATAAAAATGACTCTGGTGGATCCGAGTGAGTCAAATTTTAATTCTTTAAGAGGGTGTGTGGAAAGGGATCTTCTGGAGGTTGAAGCAAAATATAAGTGCTTCCCCCAAAACCCTCTAAACTTTTACTATCAGCTGAGGGCATGAACTATTGCTTACTTTTGACCAAGAGCATAGGAAAAAGATGCTGGGATCTCCATGGTTACTTGTATGTCATTTTTTTTTTTTGTACTCTGCTCTGTGTCTTATAAGCTCAGCTTTCCTTTAGTTTTCTCACTTCCGGGCTAGTTTTGAGTGAGTGAGCAGCTCTGTGGTAAAACCATCTTGTAGTGCGAAATTGCTAGGAGCCTAGGAGGTGCCAGTGACTGTCCACAGGCTGCCCAGATAACCTCAAAGCAGCAAGCAAAGGAATGGAGTCACCGTCTCAGGGGTTCTGATGACACCATAGCTCTGGAGACACGTGCTAATAGTGCATCATTGAAGCCAGGACCCCATCTACAGAACTGTGAGGAAATGGGTGGAGATGCCGGCTTGAGCAATGCCAGCTGGTCCTAAGCCCCCCAATTCCCCCTAGGATAGTTCAAGGGAAAATGGATTAGATAAAGGGGAACACAGAGGGGCCATGGGAAGAAAATAAGGTCAGAGTTAGGCCATGGTTGGAAAAGGTGGAGAAATACTACCCTAGACACATCTCAAGAGCTACTGTGGAGTTGCACAGTTGTGGAAAAGTTGGACATTCAAGTGATGCTTGAGGTTCCATTCATGCACCATTGAGATAACTTACCTTTGAAGGGCTGGATCCATGGAG
Source organism: Sorex araneus (assembly GCF_027595985.1). Lineage (NCBI taxonomy): Eukaryota > Metazoa > Chordata > Mammalia > Eulipotyphla > Soricidae > Sorex > Sorex araneus. The sequence continues at coordinate 296,365,359 of NC_073302.1, read as the reverse complement.
GTTTCCCTCCAACCTTCATTGTAATGCTTCAAGAGTAACCGCAGGATTGTAATGCCAGGATTGAGATGTAAAGTTAGCCGAGTAGAGAACAGTTCAACTTAAAGTACTAAGACAAGACTCCTGGATCAACCAAGGCTGATTAGGCAATGGACAGTAAGCAAATATATAATCGCCTCTTCTCTAGCCAGAGCTGTTCACTGGAGTCACTTGGTCTCACATGAACCATGAGTTTGTAATATTCATAAATTGTGGTAAGATAAATATAATGTATGTTTGAGCATTCTCACCACTTTTAAACAGTTTTCATTCCACAATAAGTATGCTCACTTTACTTCACAAATATCATCATTTGTCTTCCCAAATTCAATCTCTAGCCCCACTAAATACTAACCCCCTATTTTCTCCTTCCTGAAATCCTTGAAAATTATTTACTTCCTGCCTCTCTAACGTAATAGAGTTGAATATAGTGGGCACTTTAAGTGAATATGATCAGACAGTGTCTGCCCTTGTGACCACTTGATTTCCATTTTGCATATTTCTAAGTTTTGCCAATATAGCACATGCCAGGACTTTTGTTGCTATTTTGGAAATATGAGCATGTTTTCAGGTCTTTTGTGTCAGCCTAGTATGTGGATTTTCCTTAAGATCATTCTGGACTTCATACTTTTTTGAAGTGCTAAGACTATCTTCAATTCTACCAACTGAGCTTCAAGGTCAATGGTCAGTCCCCAGATTCCTCTGGATCCAGTTGAAACTCTTCAAATCATTATGCCATGTGGTACTTGAAGCAAACCTCAAGCCTCACTTTCACCAAGCAGAGATGTTTCTCTTCCACAAAATCAGATTATAGGTTTCCTGATAGGCATACACTCTCCGTTGGTTGAAAAAAATAGCATTTTAATTTTTGTTCTTGTTACTGTCTGCTCCATGGGGTCAGATACACTAGACTTAGCATGCTGACATGATACAGTCTCCCTAGGATTATATAGTTGATATGGATGCAACTATAATAGGTGAGAATTTATTAGAATATAGCTGTAATGAATTTTAGTTTTATATTTTGTTTATACTAAATATTTCCCCAGATGCAAATGTGTGTGTGATTCTCAAATTGTGTTTCTTAAATTCATTCTACCATCTCGGTAGTCAAAGGAACGTTGCAAACCATCCACAGTAAAGTTCTGGCTGGCCAACATCTCATAATGGTATGGATCAAATTTGCTTTGCTCATTGCAGATTTGGAGAAATTCTTAAGCATCTGTGTATTCAGTTTCTATTATTTACTGTGTAAAACTATGGTTGATTTTATTCCCACTAGCTACCACCACACATGTCAGAAGTTGGAACTGAGAGTGCTCGTTGTAAAAACCCTCCTGCAGTTTCTGATGAGTACCTGGAAGTGAATTTTCTCTCTTGGCCACTGTGTTATTGGGCCTATTGTATAATTTCCTGCTAAATACTGCTTTAACAATCGCCACTCTTCAGACAACTATCATTTTATTTAATTTCAGTATTGTACCACCATATTTTCCCTCTGGATGCCATGAATGCTTGGTTTGTTTTTGCGATTTAACTATTTTATGCCCACTTACATTTGGGCATTAGTGAGAGACTGATTTTTTTCAATGACTAGCTTAAATGCTTTCTGTGCATGGAAAATAATAATATAGATGGTATAATTTTCAAATTTAGAAACCTTTAAATTCCTTATTAAATTGTTTATGGAAAAACATATTTATGTGTAATTAAGCATAAGACAAGTAAAGTGTATTTACATAAAACTTTACAACATTCTTCATTAAATTGTACTATGAAAGATAAGTTTTAAAAAGTGCAATAAGTACCAATACATGTTTTTTCCCCTTATTTTATAAAAATTAAGTATAGCACATTGTGTCTAATTTATTGATATTTTAAGTATAGAGTTTGATTTTCTTTTTTCATTCAGAAAAGAATATATATGTATGTATATATACATATATATATATGTATGTATATATACATAACTACCCAGAGAGCTATTTACCCTGGTGGCTGAAGACCACCGGAACCTAGCTACAGCCATGCTCCAGGCCCCTCTCCACACGTTTGAACAGGCCTCACGCATAAAGGTACCAGTAGAGGAACCCAGGTGTGTGTAATTCCATCAACAGCCAACATCCAGAGACTTAAAAGCAAGCTCCCAGAAGCGTGCGGCTGCTACATGGCCTCAAAATATCTTGTAGCCTACCTCTCCCTCTGGGAGAAACTGGCAAGCTTCTGAGAGTTTCCTGCCCACATGGGACAGCCTTGCAAGCTTCCCCTGGTGTATTCATATGCTAAATCCGGAAACAAGCTGGATCTCATTCCCCTGACCCCAAAAGAGCCTCCAGTGTGACATCATTGGGAGGGCCAAGTCAAGAGAGACTTCTAAGATCTCAGGGAAAAGATGAATGGAGAGGTTACTGAGCCCACTTGAGAAATCGATGATTAATGGGATTTCGTGATTTGTGATATATATGCAAAATTGAAATGCACATTATAATAAAACTTAAGATGGGGATATATTGGGCTTTTAAAAAAATTAAAATGAATTAGTGTTTGTCCAATGTATAGATATAAAGCATAAACTAATAAGCTGACTTTTATATGAATCATAATATTACATTCAACTAGTTTATGATAAGCAAGGGATTCTATTGTTGCTGATGATATAATTCTATAACTCAATTTTTTAATAGATATTAAGCAAGATACTTTACAATGCCGTGCTGCCTAATGTGGTGATCATGTGAAGCTGTGCCAACTCCCCACATGTGACAGAACACACTGACTTATGAATACATCACCAGACCCCGGTTGGCTGTAGCATTATTTCTGTGGGTTAGCTGACAGGTCAAACAACTTGCCAGTGTGATATTAGAACAAAGATAAACATGTATTTCTGCATTAGTTGACATTAACTTCTAACTTCAAGAAGAACTTAAAGCTTTGGAATAAGGAAATACATTTAAAATAGAGAACAAGCACAAGCTAACAGTCCAGCCATTGGCACTGCTTTTCACAGAGAAACAAATGGCAAATATCAAGAGCAGCTGGGGTACCTGGGGTCACAAGAGGCCCCCTCCCATGCCTCATGTGTGCTTCACACAGTCATCATTGCAGTGATGGAGAGAGATGACAGTTTGCCCTGTTAGACCCCGTGCTGTGGTTCAGAGGACAATCCAGAAGATAAGACAAACGGGTCCCTGTGACTCTAGGGAAAGGGACTGGCCAGTGAGCGAAGTGTGAAAGGGAGGGGCAGGAAGAAAGGATTGGGTCATTGTGACTTCATCCCTTTTCCTGTTCACCTACTTACAGATCCTTAAGCCGTGCAAAAAGACAACAAGCTAAGAAAAACACACACCAAAAAAGTTTCTCTAAGAAAATGAGGTGGAGATTGATAAATGATTATGAGATAGGTTTAATTGATGCCCTTTTATTTTAATTTCAACCTGATTTTTGAGCCCAGTGAAAAAAACAACGCAAGTCTGAAACAATTTCTGAGCGGAACTGAAGCAGTGCTGGACTGGAAACACAGCCAGGTGGTATTCACTTTTCAAAGTTCATACAATGCAGTCGAGGACATTGCTCAGTCTGTAAAATGCAGGGTTTAAAGAGATTCCCTGCATATTCGTGAGCGGCCTCTGCTGTGCTCCAGCACTTACTCAAGTGGAGGAGCCTCAATGCCCGTTTGCATCAGCTAGATCTGCTGTGAAGATAGAGCTGGACTCTGGAGTGCTATGCAGACACTTGTCTCTACTTCTTCTTCTCTGGCCAGTGCAGCCTCTTTTTTGGCACTGCTGCCCCTGTCTGGTCTGGCCTGAGTTCCTGAGCTCAGATGACACGATGTCATACCAATTCAAAACAAAATACCCGCGTGATCACCTTCCAGTCTCCACATAGACAGTACTCGATATCTCCTCTGCGTACTTCTGAAGGACATTGCTAAGTCAATACAGAGAAAAGAAAATTGTTATCCCTATAATTTTTTTTTATTTGTTAGGTATTTTACAGTTGATTTTTTTTTTAGGAAATGTAAGTTATAGTTTACTATGAAGATGAATATTCAACTTTTAATTAAAATGTTTGCTTATAAGAATTATACTAGCATGTCCAAATTACATTCAATTAACCAGGTCACCATAATAATAATGCATTTATTAAACATTGATGTTAACTAATATCATTCCAGGTGCGGTTGGAAAAATATGAAAGATGGAATTACGAATTTGGTAACACATCAGTGGCCTCAGAAGGTTAGGCTGCCCTTGGTGCTTCCTAAGATTAATACTGATTGGTAATTGGAGAGAAATTTCATATAGTCAGATTAATAGCTCACATTACAACTGTCATACAGTATAACTCCACATATTATAGCTGAAAAATTCATCAGATGTAAATTTTATATCATTCATCTCAGCATAAAACACAGTTATGGAATTGACAGTTTTCTTTACTAAAATGCTATTTCAACTGCTAGCAAATTAGTTAATATTTTAGGTATCTAAAAAGCTTATTAGTAAAAATAAAATATCAAGCATCAGATTGACAACTGGGTTGTCAATTTGGATTGTAAATGATTTGATAGCTCGCAATGGTTTTAGCACTGTAACACTGTCATCCCATTGTTCATAGATTTGCTCAAGCAGGCACCCATAACGTCTCCATTGTGAGACTTGTTGTTACTGTTTTAGGCATATCAAATATGCCACGGGTAGCTTGCCAGGCTCTGCCGTGTGGGTGAGATACTCTCGGTAGCTTGCCGGGCTCTCCGAGAAGGAGAGAGGAATCAAACCCTGGTTGGCCGCATGCAAGGCAAACGCACTACCTGCTGTGCTGCCACTCCCGTCTAGCTGTAAAGTATAAGAACTTAAAATACAACAATATCTAAAATAAAAAAGCCAAAAACTTCACAATCAAACAAAAAATAAAATAAGATGCTTATCATAATAATTGCAGTCTAATAATGGTGCCACAGTAAACTTTTGAGACAATATCTAAAACATTTAGATGAACCACATATATTAATTAGATAGCATACTTATTTGCAGCATTTAATTAATTGTTTCAGTAACTTGATGTACATAATTTTATTTCTATATCTGTTAGATTATTGGCTCTCAAAATAATCCCCAAAGCTTAATGTATCTATAATTTTTGTTACAAGTATCTTTGTTAATTATCTACTGCAAAGATAGAATATTTAAAAATTGATAATGAGTTCTTTCACTCTTGGGCTTGCTGATTTTCACCTTATGAGTTTTTACACTAATCTGTAACTAGTTGACAATGACCAAGATGTACGTGACTCTAAACTCTGTAGAGACAGAGGACCCGGACTCATAAAAATGCTTTATTTGATATTCATCTCACCGGTTAAGCAGCAGATTAATGACATGCCCATAAATAAGGGAGCAGCCTGTGCAAAGATCAGAATTGTAAAAGTTTTGGCTATTTCTGAAGTTAACTCATACCTTCTCCTGATGTGGCCATGGGCCATCATTAAGAATATACTGGTCCTTTATCTAGTTTAGTATCTGTATTGCAAACCATAATGTGCAAAAGTAGAGAGAGTGTAAGAATAAAATTGTCTGCCATAGAGGCAGGCAGTGGGGTGGGGTGAGGGTGGCTGGAGCGATACTGGGGACATTGGTGGTAGAAAATGTGCACTGGTGGAGGGATTGATGTTCTATCATTGTATGACTGAAACTCAGTCATAAAAATTTTGTAACTGTATCTCACGGTGATTCAATTTAAAAAAAGATGCTATTTGTCTTTCATATCATTCCATTTTTTAAATTCTGAGAGAAATTTGGTTCTAGTTCCCTTAATTTTACTTTTATCTTTGTACTCAAAGGGAAATGTGTATGACCTGACTGTATATACTGTTGTATATACAAAGACACAGGTACACATACACAAAAACACACACACATATGTTATATGTACATATATATACTTACATATATAAGAACAATGAGAAGAGAAGTGAAATAAGACAAGTGATACTTATGTATATATATATATACATATATATGCATACTTCATCCATAACATACATGTATGTATATATGTCACTATGACTGTCATCCCATTGCTCATCGATTTGCTCGAGTGGGCACCAGTAGTGCCTCTATTTTGAGACTTGTTACTGTTTTGGCATATTACTCGTGGTTGCTTGTCGGGCTCTCCAAGAAGGGTGGAGGAATCCAACCCAGGTTGGCTGCATGCAAGGCAAACACCTTTCTGCTGTGGTATTGCTCCAGCGGGTAGGGCATTTGCCTTGCACGCAGCCAACCTGGGTTCGATTCCCAGTACCCTATATGGTCCCCTGAGCACCACCAGGGGTAATTCCTGAGTGCAGAACCAGGAGTAACCCCTGTGCATCGCCAGGTGTTACCCCCCAAAAAAATGTGCGTGCGTGCATGTGTGTGTGTGTGTGTGTGTGTATTTGACTTGATATTTTGGCTGTTGCCTTATTTTCACTAGGTACAATTTGCTCAGGATCAAATCCATGATTCATTGAGAATATGATACTTCACATGTGAAATCATCTTCCATATTCCCATCCTGGATCATGTTTCCATACAGTTTGATCCTGGAAGATATCATTTCTGAACAGAGCGCTGTATATTACCCGTTGTTAATGGTTCTATTCCTCATTTCATCTAACCTCTTGATTTCTGTTCATGATTTATTGAAGAATCACTTAGTATTGTAACAGAGTTGAAAGAAACCGTCTCATATTTTCTTCCTTTAAATGTTTATTTTACCTGAGAAAAGACTTTAAGGGCAGTTAGCATGAAGGTGCTATCTTTGTTATCTGACATTCCTTGAACTTTGAAACCAATTACAAAGAAAATCAATTATGAAAAGATGAGTAGAAAGAAATTAGTTATTTTATACTGAGCAAAGATGAAATTTGATATGGAAATATATTTTTGTGAATAAACCAGAATTAGGTTTAAGTTCTGAGACTTAAAAGCAAAAATTTAAGTTCTTAAAATCCAGAGACTTAAAAGCAAGCTCCCGGAAGATAGAGATGCAGAGAGTCTCTTGCCCACGTGCCTGGCTGTCTTCCCTAGGGCCTCCTCGGAGGGGATGGGTTCCAGCTTCCCTCCCCACCCCAAGCAGAGCTCCCGGCGGCCGAAGACCTCCAGAGCCTAGCCACAGCCACGCTCAAGGCCCCTCTCCACAAGTTCAGATGAACCTCACGCATGAAGGAACCAGCAGAGGAACCCAAGTGTGTGGGACTTGAGGCTGAGACCTCCAAGGCTGCTTGGATTGGGATGGGGCCTCCTCCACCCAGATTTCCCATACCCCAGTAGCTAGGCAGTCACACCCAGGGACTGCCCCCAGCACCATGTAATCCCATCAAGGGCCAGCACCCAGAATCCAGTGACTTAAAAGAAAGCTCTCGGAAGTGCACGGCCTCTTTTCTCTTATAGCCTACTTCTCCCTCTGGGAGAACCTGCCAAAGTACTGGGAGTTTCCTGCCCACATGGGAGACCCTGGCAAGGTCCCCATGGTGTATTAATATGCCAAAACCAGTAACAAGCTGGGTCTCATTTCTCTGACCCTGAAAGAGCCTCCAGTAAGGCATCGTTGGAAAGATGGGTAGAGAGAGGCTTCTTAAACCTCAGGGCTTGGACGAATGGAGATGTTACTGAGACCGCTTGAGAAATTTGACAATTAACAGAATGATGATGATGATGATGATGATGATGATGATGATGATGATGATGATGATGAGGTTTAAGTTCTTGAGCTTCCTACTGAATATTTGGTATGAAGTGAATCTGATAAGGAATCGAAAAATTCTGAAAAGTTATAAAAAGAATATTTTCTACCTCAAGGTGAGCATAATTGTAAGTATATGTCTCAGAAATAAGAAATCTTGGTAAAAAACAAAAAAGTAGGTCCTGATCATTTAAGTCTCTGAGAAGATTCTTAGTCCCGAAACTAGAGCACATTTTATAAAACACGCTTTTGCCCCTTAATTAAGCACGTATCCCTTCAAATTTCATGTAAAGTGAGACAATTTCTTCTTCACGGGTCACTAACACGTCTCTTATGCTTGAAACAGATTTCAAGGGTTCCCTTGCCCAAACATTTCAAAAAGCAAACTTTTCCCCAGGTTGAAGGAGCTTCTGGTTAGCGGGAATGGATGCATGAAATGAAGACTGAGTCTCAGCCCCCACTGAGTTCCTGAAAATAGTTCTTGAAAAACAAATTTCTGTGTCCAACACTCAGTCCATAAAGACTCTGGACACATCATTCCCAGTTATAAAGTGCTTCAGCGATTTCCTGCATCTCAGAAACAAAAATAAGGCAGCAGCAAAGAAAGTCTTCGAGAGGTGACCAGGCCAGCTTTCCCCCATCATTGCTAACTGTTTTCCTTATAAACATTTCATCAACCTCATCCCAAATATTCTGTGGTTTCTGAATTTCCTTATGTTCCTTTTTATGCTGAGACTTTCACCCAAACTTTTCGCCAAAGTACCTCCTGTTATCAACACTCTCCATAATACGGTGGCCGGCCTAAAGCCAATCTAGAGTAGATCTCACATTTCTATAACATTTTGCTTTTTTGCATTAGAATATACTTCAAGTTCCTTTGTACTTAAGGTTTTTGGCCCTTTTTTTCATCTCTGAATCTCGATCATAGAGAATACTTTCGTTCCACTATTTCCATGTGCTCATGTGAGCGTATCAGGCTTGCTTAGTTGACATTAGTAGAGTTCTGGATCTTTTCACAAGATCCACACGCTTTGTTCTTAAGATTACCATAAAAATAAACATAAATTAATGAGCACAAGAAGGTACATTATCTTGTGCTTATCTTCTCTGCTCTATTAAATCAGGTACTTTATACTTAGTCCTATGCATTTTGATGGGATTATTTCAATTTGTTTTAGCCCATCCTATTGCACCCCACTTAGCTGTATAAGCTTATTTCCTCAGTAATTGGTACTGTAATAATTTAAGCCTCTGCCACTTACAGCTGCTGAGAATTTTGATTCACAATAGGAACAGCCCTATACAATGAGACAGGATGACAAAATTGAATTGGTACTTTCAATTCTCATTCAATTTGATTGTCCAGGGTGGAGAGTGAATGATAATTATAGGACACACAAAAGTATATCATGATGATGACTTAATAACTTTTCCAAAAAGCTTTATTTTTTTGGGATAATATCATTATTTCTTCTTGTAATAGAATGAATAGAAACCCTCCATATAAAATGAACGTAGGTAAATGTACCAGCCCCCTCTCTTTGTTCAATAAAGAACATATATTTGGTACTTGTGCTTCTTTGTATTATTTCCTTATACAGCAGTTTGTGTCCTCTGTTAGTGATACAAATTCCTACACTTCAATGCATAGGGCTTGAGTTTAAAGTAATGCTTTCTTTAACATTCATTTTTATTATAATTATCACGTAACAAATTAGCTTCAAATGAGACTCTATGAGGCAAAAGAGTAGTTCACTTATTTTGCTTTTTTTTGTTCTTTACTCTGTTGCTTTTGATTTTGGGGGCATACCCAGAGATTATCAGAGTTTTGTCTTGGCGCTGTACTCAGAAATCTCTCCTGACAGTACTTGGGAAACCAGATGGGGTGCCAGTGATGAAACCCGGGTGGACTCCATGCAAGGCAAGTGTTTACCTGCTGCAAAATATCTTTTGCCTCATAGAGTCTCATTTGATAGATCTGCTGCAAATCTTATTGTCTTTCCATTGTAAGAGGAAATTAATGCCTTTTTTAACTTGATGTTTTTAATATAATTTCTCTATATTTGGATTTTAGATTTTGAATGTAATGCACATTTGATTTATCACATCTGAGTTTATTTTTACTGGGACCCTTTGAGTCCATCTTGGAGCTTATATTCTTCAAATCTGGGAAATTATTACTTATGATTTCTTTAACTACTGTTTGATTATTGAATTTGCTTTATTGTTCTTCAGGGACTCTGATGAATTTACTATTGTTCCCTTGAACTCATCAACCCCTTCTCGAAGCTATTCATTTCTTACTCTTCACTACCTTGTTTTCTATCAGTTTCCACATCCTGGAGTTCCTTGATCTTTCCCTCAGCTGCTGTTAATCAATTTCTTAGAGTTTATATTGAGCTTTTAATATCACAGACTCTAGTGTTCATTTCAGTCTGCAGATTTCTCATTTCTTTGTGCGTGCTTTCTTGTGCTTTACTGAGTGCCTGTGCCATCGTTTCTTTGAGGTCAATAAACATCTTCACAGTGGTGGCACTAAAGTCATTGTCTAAGGATTTACTGAACTGGTTGGTGTTGATTGAGCCTTCTGTGATATGGCTTTTCTTGTTAAACAATAATTTATTGTTAAATAATTAACTCTCTTGGTGGATTTCTACACAAATCTTCCCACTGGGTTTGCTATGCTCCTACAGTGCTGAGTGTAAATTTTTGTAATCAGCTAGCCTGGGACTAGCTAAAACATTAGGCTGGAGATTGCTTTTTTACTGTCCATCTTTTCATTTGGTGATGGGAAGAACATCTGGAAGCCCTGTGAAATTTGATGAGGAGCTCTAGTGCAGCCAAGGACCCAATAACGGGACTGTGCGCCAGGAGCAAGAGAGCAAGGCCCGTGGAGATAGGGGCAGGGTAGGCACAAGGGCTGTTGGGTCTAGGTGGCAGGAAAGGAAATATAGCTTTCCAGGTTCAAAAAAGGCCTTGAAAGCGTCAGCCTGGAGACCAATCCACCTGGTGGGCTGCTACGGCAAGCAGAGTTCCAAAGGAGAACGGAGGAATAGATTACAGGAATTGGGTGAAGTCAACACTGCAGTGGCAATGGATACTCTATCCAGCTTGAATATTGTTCAGATTTGAAGAAACTACACAACATTTCAGAGATAGGTAATTTTTTAAAGGAATTCCTAGCCTCGAAACGAGACTTGCAAGAAGCATTGGCACTGTCACTGTCATCCCATTGCTCATCGATTTGTTTGAGCGGGCACCAGTAACATCTCTCATTGAGAGACTTATTGTTACTGTTTTTGGCATATCCAATAGCCAATATGCACCGGTAGCTTGCCAGGCTCTCCTAGAGGGGTGGAGGAATCGAACCCAGGTCAGCCGCCTGCAAGGCAAAAACCCTACCCACTGTACTATCGCTCCAGCCATCTGTAACAAAGAAATAGGACTGGAAAGATGGTGAACTATGCCTGGGCAGGGCTAAGCCAGAAGAAACTCTGGCGGAGGTCACTGACGATCCTGACGTGCAAATCGGTCCTCCAACCTGGGTATAGATAGAGGTGAAAGACTAACCGAGCCATTAGTAACTTGTTCCCTCTGGAGTTTCCCTCAGGAAACTGGCACTCTCATCTTTATCCAGTAAAGTGAATGATTAGAGGTCTTGGGGCCAAAACGATCTCAACATTCTCCTACCTGTAATAAAATCTATAATTTTTGAAAACCATGTTTTACTTTATCAATTTATTATTAATTTACAATTTGGGGGCATTCTAAGAGTTTAGCTCGATTCACCTAGGTGTGCATCATCCCCTTCATAATAAAAATGCAAGATAAGAGAGATCTATACCAAGTACACACAAAAAAACCCAACATAGTAAAGGAACTAGGGATGCGCGACAGCACAGCGGGTATGGCTTTTGCCTTGCACGAGGCCGACCCGAGTTCGAGTCCTCCGCCCCTCTCAGAGAGCCCAGGAAGCTACCAAGTATCCGGCCTGCATGGCAGAGCCTGGCAAGCTCCCCGTGGTGTATTGGATATGCCAAAAATAGTAACAACAATTCTCACAATGGAGACATCACTGGTGCCTGCTCAAGCAAATCAATGAGCAATGGGCAGACAGTGGTACAGTACAGGAAGGACAAAAGTTACCAGAACTGAAAATTTTGTTTTTCGAATGATCTTGCATGGGGAGGGGGTGAGTCTGAGGCGTCCTTGGCCAGGGTGGTGGGTAACTGACTCTAAAGATGGGTGTGGTGGTGAATTCCGCTTTCATGAAAAGTATGAATAACAATATAGCATACTTCCTTAGCTCAATAAAGATGGCTTTAAAAATGAGTCATTCTACCTCCCTCTTTGAGTTTGCTTAGTATCTTTATGTTTTCAACAGATCACACAAAATCTTCAAAAATTGAGGTTAAGAATTTCATCTCTCATGCAGATCAAAACAACTTTGAGATACCACCTCACACCACAGAGACTAGCACACATCCAAAAGAACAAAAGCAACCGCTGTTGGAGAGGATGTGGGGAGAAAGGGACCCTTCTTCACTGCTGGTGGGAATGCCGACTGGTTCAGCCCTTCTGGAAAACAATTTGGACGGCTCTCAAAAAATTAGATATTGAATGCCCATTTGACCCAGCAATACCACTGCTGGGAATATATCCCAGAGAGGCAAAAAAGTACAATCGAAACAACATCTGCACATGTATGTTCATCGCAGCACTGTTTACAATAGCCAGAATCTGGAAAAAACCCGAATGCCCCAGAACGGATGACTGGTTGAGGAAACTTTGGTACATCTATACAGTGGAATACTATGCAGCTGTTAGAAAAAAGGAGGTCAAGAATTTTGTAGTTAAGTGGATGGGCATGAAAAGTTTCATGCTGAGTGAAATGAGTCAGAAAGAGAGAGACAGACATAGAAAGATTGCACTCATCTATGGTATATAGAATAACAGAGTGGGAGACTAACACCCAAGAACTGTAGAAATAAGTACCAGGAGGTTGACTCCATGGCTTCGAGGCTGGCCTCACGTTCCAGGGAAAGGTCAACTCAGAGAAGCGATCACCAACTACATTGTAGTCGAAGGCCATGTGGGGGAAGGGAGTTGCGGGCTGAATGAGGGCTAGAGACTGAGCACAGCGGCCACTCAACACCTTTATTGCAAACCACAACAGCTAATTAGAGAGAGAAAACAGAAGGGAATGCCTTGCCACAGTGGCAGGGTGGGGTGGGGGGGAGATGGGATTGGGGAGGGTGGGAGGGACACTGGGTTTACGGGTGGTGGAGAATGGGCACTGGTGAAGGGATGGGTTCCCAAACTTTGTATGAGGGAAGTATAAGCACAAAAGTGTATAAATCTGTAACTGTACCCTCACGGTGATTCTCTAATTAAAAATAAATAAATTTAAAAAAAAAGAATTTCATCTCTCATTGTTGTTGAACCATTCTACTAATATTTTATACTCTTGAAGGTGTTAAAAACCTGCCCAGTCCATTGTACAAAGTGTGGGCTAAAATTAAATCTACCCAATGATGATAAAGGGAAAACCAGTAAATTCAATTAAAAAAATCCCCTAAATAGCTATCTTCTTATAACGATGAATATAAATGTTCTAGTGCAGAGCTAATATATAACACAAAATTACATTTGAATTTTTCCGAATGCATTGTACTTAATTATGTCCTTTGCTGTGAAATGTCAATTTTATTTTGAATACTTTTATGCTCGGCAGAATGATTTCATAATAATTTGAAATATTGTCAGTAAATTATGAATGTTGTTCTATCCAGAGTAGTATAATTATAATTATATCCAAGTTATTCCTGAATACAAGAGAGACACAATGAAGATGATCCTTGGAATAAGTGACAGAGTGATCCTGAACTTTTGATATGTAATATCATAGTGACATATATGATAAAATCATCAGTTAAAAAGTGACATATATGATAAAATCATCAAATGACTGAAATTTGATTTTAGTTCAATTTTATTCATTATTTTTTAATGACAAAGAGAAAACGTGGTTTGGTCAAAAATAATGGAAAGTTATATTTGCACACAAAGTTTAAAACTCTGATTATGAGACGATGAACTCAAAACCAATCCATTAACAATGCCAGAATCTTTCACTACATGGCACTAGGCTTAAATCAAAACTAAGGGGTTATGATCTTGCAGTTCCTGTGTTCTAACTGGGGTAGTCACACTATTCCTGTGTGATGATAGTAAGGGTGTTTAAAAATCACAGCCTACTGCTCGCTAGCTAGTTTCCCATTTTCTTCATTCCTTTATTTCATTCTCATTTTGCCATTCTTTGTCTTCATATTTCTAAAAATTCCACTTTAACCTTTTCTCTTAACATTATTTATTTATTTTTCTTATGGAGCATTCTTTCAAGGGTGTGGAACCTTATTTTTGTTTGTTTTTTTGACCATCCCTGACAGTACTTAGGGCTTACTCTAGGCTCTGTGCTCAGGATCAATCCTGATGAGACTCAGGAAGTCATACGGGGTGCTGAGATTTGAACCTACGGAGGGTGTAGAGAATGCAAGTACCTTGCGTACTATACTATCTGGCCTTTAAAATGTGTAATTTTAATAGCACCCATGTTACCAAACCATATGTATAACAAAGGGCCAATTTCTATCCACCCAATTGACTGGGAGTTTTCACTCATCAATCTCCACCTTGGTAAACCCAGTTCTGCGGAAAGTCTCAGAGTTTATTTTCACTGGATGTTGCCAGCACCCTGAGTTTGTTTCTTCACGTATTGCATGAGAATGAGATCACCCAGAAGTTTCCAGACTTATTTTTTATAATATGTTGCCCTGCAGATTAAAAAAAATAGACAAGTATAAAAAGATGTTCATCTTTGCTTACAGCGGAGTAGATTGTCATTGCTTTAGATTATCAAAGAGTAGAATCCATGATTTGGATTTGGCAGTTATATTTTTAAGGTTTTGAAATATCACCATCATTTTTTTTTTCACGAATTCTAAAACAGTTTAAATGTCAAGGAACAGGGAATGAGGGCTCAAGGTGCAAATGACATCCCATTGTTATGATAATCAATGAAGGTCAACTTTTTGTTTATGTGACTTTTAGCTATTTGTGTGTTTTATGGTGTCTGCTTAGCTCACCTTCACATTTTGTGTTGGGGTTGTTGTTGTTAATGAAGTTTGTGAGTGTTTTGTGAACATTGACCTACTGTTAAATGTATGGTACACAAATGCAAATATTCTCACTCTGAGTAGAATACTTTTTTGTTTTAGCAGCTAGAATTGTCTTTTCCACTGTAGAAAATTTTAGTTAGAAATACTGTCATTTGCTCATTCTTATTTTTGTCTTCCTTGGAGTTAGTGTTTAATCCATGACTATATTATGTAAATGATATCATGAAATGAATTGCCTATATTTTCTTAAAAGTAAGCTTTCAGAAGGGCGCGGCCGCAAGGCTGAGCAATATCTATAAGCTACTTTTCCCTCTGGGAGAAAGTAGCAAGCTACTGAGAGCTTCCTGCCCACGTGGGACAGCCTTGCAAGCTTCCTATGGTGTATCCATATGCCAAAGCCAGTAACCAGCTGAATCTCATTCCCCTGACCCTGAAAGAGACTCCAATGCGGCATCGTTGGGAAGGCCGAGAAGAGAGAGGCTTCTATAATCTCAGGGATAGGATGAATGTAGAGGTTACTGAGACCACTCGAGCCACTCGATGAACAACGGGATTTCGTGATTGTGATTGGGATATTTTCTTCAGTATAATTTATGCATTCATAAATATTCGTTGTGTTTTAGTTAACTTGTATGTGTGGTTTAAAATATGGCTATATTTTGTTCCTATTCACATGGCTACACAGGTTCCTTTAAAACTGTAAGTCTTCAAGACTTACTTTTCTGTATTTTATGCATTTTATTCTATAAATTAAACTGACTGTTCATCTGAAGATTTATTACTGGGTTTCAATTCTATTGTACTGGTACAAGTGTCTGCTTTTATTCTAATACTTCATTGTTTAAATGACAAAAGTTTTCTATGTTTTTTGAGGGAGTGATCTTCATACCAGTAGTGCTAAGAACTTACTTACATTTGGCTCTGTGCACAGAGATCACTTCAGGCAGATTTTGAAGAATCATAAGTGCGTGCAGTGATTCAACCAAGGTTGGCTATGTGGTATGCAAGGCAGACACTGCCTGCTGTACTCTTTATCTGACCTGACAATTAGAGTTTTATGTTATAATCTAGCTAATGAATATGGAACCTCTAGCTTATATTTCTCAGGATTTTTTTAATCTATTAGAGGTGTTCATAACTTTATACAAAATTTTACAGTATCTGTTCTATGACCTTAGAAAATGCACTTGAAATTTTAACAACCATAGCACCCACTTATAATTCTCTGGGAGTTATAGTCACTTTAACAGGGATAATTTCTACAATACATCAACATGAGAGGTTTTTTTTTTAATTTCCTTGTGCTTTTTACTACTTAAATTAGTTACACAATTTTTGATGCACAAGACTCTAGATTTCTCTAAATTAAAAATGGGGTTTCTTTTTATTTCTATTTGTTGAATTTTTCATTTGCATATAGAGATGCAACTTTCTTTTTTCTTTGCCAAGATGATTACAACTGTTAACTCAGTGCTCTATAAATATCCTCTCTTTCAATCTGACCGCAATCCCAGAGTTTAATGTATAGGATTATAAGATTGGGTGCTGGGTACTAGCTGGTAATCTTTGTTACCAGGGCAATCTCTGTCATCTCAGTAATTACACCTCAGAAATATCTTCTTGACTGCAGTTGCCACCATGCATGCACCGTGGGGAGGGGATTTTTCTCTCTCTTTCTCTCTTTCTAACCTTCTCTCTCTTTTTCTCTCTTTCTGTCTCTCTTTCTTTGCTTCTCTCTTTCTCTCTCTCACTCTCTTTCTCTCTCTCTTTCTCTCACACTTTCTCTTTCTCTCTTTCTCTCACACTTTCTCTTTCTCTCTTTCTCTCCCTTTCTTTCTTTCTTTCTTTCTTTCTTTCTTTCTTTCTTTCTTTCTTTCTTTCTTTCTTTCTTTCTTTCTTTCTTTCTTTCTTTCTTTCTTTCTTTCTTTCTTTCTTTCTTTCTTTCTTTCCCTCTCTCCTTACTTTTTCTTTCTTTCTCACTGTCTCTGTCTTTCTGTGTCTGTGTCTCTGCCTCTCTCTCTCTCTCTCTCTCTCTCTCTTTCTCTTTCATGGATTTTCCTTGCTCTCTGCTAAATACACTCCTAGATGAGCTCAGAACCATTTGTGATGCTGTTAATTGATCCCATGCCTGTCACCTGCTATATTTTTAATATTTTCTTGTAAGACCAACTTTAGTGGCTGTTCATAGCACATGCTTTTTTTTTCACTATTTTTTTAGAAGAAGTATCCCAAAAACATCCTCGGGCATTTAGGGGACAATCCCAGAAATTTTTAGATAACTAAAGCATTTGTGTCAATGTGAGTGCCTGGAGATGCAGTGTTTCTTGCAGCCGGTTGTACCAAGGATTACCTGCCATGTTCTAGTGATGTTTGGGAGCTCCTGGACCAGTCCCAGGGGTGAGATCATTCTCAGGAACCCAGGTAGAGACAGCAATCAAAACTGGGCCAGGTACAATTAAGAGATGTACGTTAATCACTGTGTTTTCATCATAGTCACACAGTTGTATTTTAAAATAGTATGAATTTAAATTCAATGAAGGTGTTTTAGCTTCATTCATCTAAAATACCAATCTTAAAATATAACTCTCATTCCTCTACTCACGATTTTTGCCATATTTTCACATATTTTAGGTTTTTTTCATCTTCCTTTCATTATCCCGTTGATCATTGATTTTCTTGAGTGGTCTCAATAACCTCTACATTCGTCCTAGCTTTGAGATTTTAGCAGCCTCTCTTTACTTGTCCTTCCCAATGGTGCTGCATTGGAGGCTCTTTCAGGGTCATAGGAATGAGACCCATCATTGTTACTGGTTTCTGCATAGAACATTCCACGGGAGCTTGCCAGGCTCCCCCCTATGAGCAGAAACTCTTCGTAGATTGCCTGGTCCTCTGAGAGAGAGAACTAGGCTGTAAGATGGCGCTTCTGGGAGTGTGGTTTTATAGTCTCTATAATCCCATTATAGCTGTTAATGGGATTACGTGGCGCCGGGGCAGTTTCTGGGTGTGACTGCCTAGCTACTGGAAAATGGGGGATCTGGGCAGAAGAGGCCCAGTCCCGATCTAATCTCAGGGTCTCAAACACAATCAGGTGAAACTTCTGAGCACAGCACAAAGCCTAGCCACTACTCCCCATTCCCATCCCAGATTCACTGGGTGTGGTTCCAGTAAAAACCAAATCAATACAAAGTTTGATTTTTTCTCACTCTTTTGACTAAGTCTTAAAACCAACAGTGCCAATGCATATGATATGTTCATTATACTCAAATATCATAGCAATGAACTTCTGTGTTTCCCTCATGCAATGAGTTTAGGAATTTACAGCTACATCTTTTGCTATTTTCCCTAAGTTCATGCTGGTTAAATGCTAAAGGAGTGGTGCTACAATAGGAGTGATTTTCTTGCACATGTGAAATTGTGTGTGTTTTTGCTCAAGTAGCATTTGTGCATGTGGCCATTTAGTTTTAGAGAATCGAAAAACTAAAATTTTCATACTAAATTTGATCTAAAGTTCAGTTACAAGTCAAAATTGTGATGTCACCGACTTGGACAGATTGTAGATATGCCTGACACTGCTGACTTGTTTAGTGAATGCCTGGGAGAACATGTTTTTTTGTTGGAGCCCACTGATTTCCACCACAGAGTGAGATGGTGGTGGACAACAGGTGGTGGTCATTGGAGTCTCAAACTCAGCTGATTGTCCCTGTATTTTTTCTTTCCACATGTCCCCAACTCTTCCTGCTCTGTGTGGTGCTAGAAGGAGAGATACATATGCATAGTCTGAAGTCCTAGTTAATCTTGCCAGAGTTCAGCAAGGTCACAAGCTCACACAGTAGTGTCTTCAGGTCTAACCCTGTGCAAATGTCCCTGCCCCTATGCAGACCAGTGGAAACTTCTAGAGTCTTTTTTTTTAATCTTTAAATATGGTGCATGAATAAGAGTTGAGAAAATAAGCCAACAGGTATTTCTGTCCTCTGTCCTTCCTCTGGGATAGAGAGTTTTCATCTCACCCATCCTCTCAGATGAGATAGGCTTATGGATTCAAAATTGATGGTTTTATTGCATTTTTTCTCAAAAGAAAAAGCACAGTTTGTTTTATTGCATAATGTAGTCAGAGAGGATGAGTTTGTGATTTGTGGACCTCGTTGTTCTTTCTTCCCTCATTTCCAAGGGAAAGTTCTTCAGGGTCACCTTTAGCTAGGCTTCCGGAGTAGAAGCTTGAGGGAAGGTATGGAACTCTGAGGTTTGTCCCACAGCTGACAGCTGCCTGGCTTCACCTAAGCCACACTTGCATTTAGAAATATATCAAGAATTTCATGCTTCTCTTCCTTCCACCTCACATGGAATCCAGGGTCACTTGTAATCAAGTTATCTGGAGCTGTTTTATTGTGCATGCACCTGTATATCTCAGAATGAAGCCTCATCTATGCTTTCTGTAACTTCAGTTATCTGATGCTGTCAAGGAAAATACTGAATATGTAATTGACCTTCATGGTTTTTATATTATACTGTCACAGGAGATATTTTTCCTGGTCTCTTGATCCCACTACTAGAGACAAAATTCCCTGTATCACTGTTTTCTTTTGCTTTTCACTTGCTATGAAATCATGTGGTTAAACTGATGATCAACACTAGAAAATAGATACAAGCATTATATCTAAATGTTTAAATATAATGCATTATATCTAAAAATCAAAAGCATAGCTCAGAGGTGGAGGGATAGTGCCACAGGCAAGTCACTTTCCTTGCTCACAGACAAACTGGATTCAGTTTCTGGCACCCATATGGTTTCCTGAACATCACCAGGAGTGAACCCTGAGAGCAGATCCAAGATTAAGCCCTTAACAAACAAACAAGAGCTTAGAATATAATATAGTGTCCTCTTTGGAAAGTCGTTTGAATGCTCGCAATTTGCAGAATAATCCCGAAGTCATTCCTCTGTACACAAAGAATTTTGTATCAGAAAGATTTACCACTTGACTTTTGCTCCATTTTTTTCCTCTTCCTGCTGCCATCAGGTGACCTTCTAGAAGTTTCCGAATCTTCCTGAGCTATGTTCCTTCTTCTGTGAAATGGGGGATTTAGATCTTATTATCTGTCAGCTTTAAAAATCTATATCTATGGCTTCATGTTCAGGGTCGGGCAGGCTGTGTTGGGCCCCCAGTGTCAAGCTGAGGATTTGAAACTTGATCCTCGAGTAAACGGAAAGTCAGGAATGCTGCCTGAGCAGCTTGTTGAAGCACTGAAAGGTTTCTTTCCAAGAAGGATGTTCGCATATGGGTGCAGGGATGCATGATGGCCTGGCTTTGGATCTGGTCATGCAGCCAAACACAGGTCATGTGATGGAGTGTCTCTGCATTGCTGGCCCTGTGATCACAAGAGGAGCAAACTCAAGAAGATGTGGGGACAGTGGGGACTTGGAAACCTCAGGTCACCAGGGACTATCCGTGCCCTCACAATGCAGGGGTTCATGTGAGCTTACCTGTTTCCTCTCTGCATATCCCTCCCCTTCATTTCTGCTCAGGCCCTACTGTGGCTGTGTAAATAGACACCAAACATGTTCCAAGCACACAGGTCAACTGATCAAAACACAGTTTGAAGGTTCATGACCTTCTTGCAGGTCTTGACTTTTCTGTATCACAGAGGAATCCCATGGGGGAATTGGTATTTAGGAGGATATTCAATGGTCATTTTTCAAACTGTCCCTCCAATTTTATCATATCCCCCTGTAATAACAGATATGTACCAGATGGTCCCGTTGCTGATGGATTACAGTCTGTCCTTAATAAATATGTCGGACCAAACCACTCGCTTTCTCGAGACACAGAGATATGATTCTTATGTGTTCCTATTAGATTAATGTATCTTTAGCTTCCAAAAGTGTCCATGGTTGGGGAATAAGTTCTGTGATCACTTTAGTTTCAAATAATTCAGTACCAGCTAGTCGAGGTTACAGATTTCCACAGATTTTCGACACTCCATTTTAATCTAGGGAATGTGCAAACTATCTGCAAGATGACCTAAATTATATTTTTAGCTATTGATTAAAGTTCTTGTCTCATTTCAAATCCTCACTTCTTGCCTCTGTCCAACGTGTGGCACAATCGAAGAATCATAGTACTTGATTTTATCCAGGTGGTTAATACCAGAATAGGGCGTGGTTGGTAGGATAATCTCTCTCTTAAAAACATCCACTTTGTCCCCAGTATTGGGAATATATTGTATTACCTAGTAAAGCAGTCAAGGTGGCCAGGAACCTAACATTGAGCTTGGGAGATTCAATATTACCTGAAGGATTCAGGGCACCCCCATTCTAGAAGTATCTGCATCTTAACTTAGAATGAGTAATTCCTTTCATTTACTTTATGTGATACCTTTCTGTCCCTACTACCTGAACATACCACCTTTGTCTTTTATTAAATGAATCTCTCTCTTTTTATTTCACTGTCTCTAAATCCAAAAATTTAATTCTTCTCAAAGACTGAAGAAACTTCTATCATATCAGAAATAAGCACACACACACACATAAAGTAACTTGCTCCCAAGTTGAGAACAAAGAATGTGGAGAAAGAACAATCTGATTGCTAGGAAAATCAAATGAAGTAAAAAATTCATTATTATAGCTACCCTAAATGATCACAGTCCTACTGACTTTCACCTTGAGTAAAGCTGGAAAAGGTAATGGACTTTTGAACTCCAGATACTTAGAAAAAAGACATTGCTATTGTTTCAAATCATGAAGTTTTGAATTGCAAACCATGAAGTGTTGCAATAGGTTACAATAGCATTAGGAAGATAGTACATGAGGTTTTGAAAATGTATCACTATTCTTAAAAAAGTTTTTATGTCATGGATGACGCCTAGTATATTTTATTTTATTTTTACTTTTGTTTCTTTTTGGGTCACACCCAGCGATGCTGAGGGGTTCCTCCTGGAGTTGCTCTAAGGAATTACTTCTGGTGGTACTCAGGGGACCTTATGGGATGCTGGGAATCGAACCCCGCTCAGCCTCATGCAAGGCAAACACCCTCCCTGCTGTGCTATCACTTCAGCCCTCAATATATTTTATTTATTATAAAAGGATTGTCACTGTCATCCCGTTGCTCATCGATTTGTTCAAGCAGGCACCAGTAACGTCTCTCATTGAGAGACTGATTGTTACTGCTTTTGGCATATCCGATACACACGGGTAGCTTGTCAGGCTCTGCCTCTCGGGCTCCATACTCTCGGTAGCTTGCTGGGCTCTCCGAGAGGGGCAGAGGAATCGAACTCAGGTAGGCCGCGTGAAAGGCGATTGCCCAACCGCTGTGAAAATCATCTTCCTTTGGATCCTCTAATTCAAAGGAGCTCAGAGACACTAACGGTTGATTTCTGTAACGAACTTATTTTCTTTCTGTGAATTGATGATAATCCTATTTGGTCCAGATGTTTCCAGCCTTGGTCTGTTTTGTATTCCGGTAGCCTCTGGACATATGAATGACAGGTTTATTGATCCTAAATAATGGTGTAAGATTCTACTGTCCCTCAGTAGGTAAAAGTCAGGAACAAAGCTTGATGCTCTGCAAACCATATAGCACCTCTCAACAAAGATATGTCCTGAGACAATACAGTAGCAACAACTCTCTGTTCCATATGGGCGTTGAACTGCATTTTCAGCCATATCAGCAAATGAAAGGGTATATGAAGTCTTCCTGCACTCAGCTTCTATAGTAATGGTACGGAAAGGCTAGAACTCAGGATTGTAAACTTTCTACGCATTAACTGTTCCAT
The DNA here is from genome assembly GCF_027595985.1 of Sorex araneus. Lineage (NCBI taxonomy): Eukaryota > Metazoa > Chordata > Mammalia > Eulipotyphla > Soricidae > Sorex > Sorex araneus. Next base: position 296,342,653 of record NC_073302.1, on the reverse strand, counting down.
TAGCATCCTTGAGTGAATCCTGGCATAGCAGTCCGTCTCCTCCACAGCAGAAGCACCACAAACTCTTAGCAAGTTCAGGGCATGCTCCCACCTTTTTCTCACATGAGGGACGTACACAATGGTGGTTTTAGTATACCCTGTTGTTTCCCAAGACCCAGAGACAGCATGCTTCCAAAATGTCAAATGAGGAAGCACTTAGGCATTGATAAAGTTGAGTTCACTCCCTATTCTCTGTCTGTTCTTTCTATGTGTAGATGCAGTTCAAAGATGCAGTCCTATAATTTGTATTTATATTAGACTATTGTTAGAATGCCATTTGGCATCTGAACGACCTCATACCAACATCATAATAACTCTTAATGAGTAGAAAGCTAGACCTTCATTCATTTCCGTGGCTCATTTTTGCTTTCCTCTGTCATATGCCCTTGTTACTCCCCTGATCACCTCTGCCATCTGAAAGCATTTCATGGCATTTTTTCCTGTTATAATATAATGCAGTTTGAAGGGGACTGAAATATTATATGGTTCTATACTTATGGAGATGAGCCTGAGAAGGAAAAGTTCCGTTTGTTGTAGGTGTTAATTTGCCAAGGTATTTCTCAATTACCATTCAGACCCTAAGCATTGCGCTGTCTTATTGGGTAAGTATTTATGAAGAGATTTAAAGAAAATACATCATGGGTAAATGTTTACTCAGTGTTTTATGTTTGATCTTTCTGGTACAATCTTTTTCCTAAAGCTGGAATCTATTTTCAATGACTACATATAAATGCAGTGCACGTTCTGCGGCCTAACAGATGCCATCTGTAAAAGCATTTACTTTAAATTAGTGGAATAAGTAATCAAAAGGGCTTTGTACTTAATGCAAAACTTTTGGTGACTATTAAATGCTCATTAGAGGGTGTTTTTGCTGTATGACTGTCAAAATCAGCGGGACGTTTATGTTAGATTTCCTGAGTGGGTCAAGATTGAATATGATTTTACAACCTAAATAACATAAATGAATGCAGGTTATTTCAGCATCTCCAGATGTTTTTTAAACTTTTTGCCCCTAAACACAAAACTTAGTGCCATTTCAAATTCTGCAATTGAATTTTAGTGGTGACTTAAAAATAAAAATATTGGGCATATCAAGATAAGTTGGCTACTTTTTTCATATCTCTAAAAGCCATGAATTGATAAAAAAGGGATACTATCTCTATTATCCCGACACGTTTCTGTAAAAATATATCCACAGGGAATCAGATAATATTAAATCAGCTTAACTGTGTGCTTATTACAATAGATAATTACTTAAAAATTTAATTATCTTGTGACGGTTTATTTGGTAGTGTATATATGTGTTGTATCTTGATTGAATCTCTGGAAATATGTCCTTATTATCAGCTTGCTTTTAATTAAGCATTCAGTTGCTGCCTTGTTTAATCTGGAGGAGATGCATCCATTATTTTCACTATTGTTATTTATGTAGCATGATGCCCAAGAGTAGTGCTATAGAATGAGAACAAATGCTTGACCCAAATCATGATCTTCCACTAAGAAAATTAAATCTAAGACCAATTAATTAGTGCTTATAAGTACTCTAATTATAAAATATGAAGACATTTCCTGCATCACAGATGTGTAAAGAAGAAAGCCGAGAATTCACTGTCATACTCAGCTGCTTACAAGCAGAATTGCACTAAGTAGTTACACTGGCATTGATATTTAAGTATGGAAAAGCAAATTGAACAGAAGAAATAGAAGCATTTACACTAAAATGAGTGGGTTTTGAATAATGTCATTGTCTCTTATTTTTTAAAAAATCATTTATAAATGTATAACTAGAAAATTTTCCCAAATCTCTATTTTTGATCATCTTTACATGAGGTTATATTGAACACTCATTATGGTCAGTATCACAAAAATATTTGTGAGTTCTGTTTCTACTGGTTAGAATACAGCCAGTATTTATAGTATATAGTCAATATAGCCAAGAGACATCAGAGGAAATCAACCTGGTGTTTGCATCTACTGCAAAAATCTCTTTTATTTCAGCCCACATAAAGGCACTCTCACACTTTTCATCTTTTATAACTTCAACTTGTAGCAGTAACAAAAATAGTCCAATTCTCAGAAGAACTATAAGCACGTATAGAGAGTTTCTGAAGGACAAAGTGTCTTGGGACAAGGATGGAAATAGGAACCCAAACTGGAAGTTTCTGTAGTCTGTTCAGTGATGAGATTGATTGTGATCACATAATTAAATCAAAGAATCAGGAAGTACAACTAACTTTTTACCTACTATGGATGAGATTATTTTACTATAAGAGTAACTATCATTTATTTTAAATGGCATTCTATTCCTCAACAGTGAGCTCTTTGTTAACTATTGATTGTGTTCAAATATTTGCTCCATCAGAGCTTCCTTATTTGGAACAGTGTTTAACATTTTAAAAGTAATCTTCATTTGAAGTGTCTTGCAGTCTATTAGGAAATGTACCTATGCAAATAAAGTGATAAGGCAAATAGAATAGGTTGTGTGATTCCACAGTGCAGGTGACAGTATCATGCTTCCCATCACAGAATCAAATAACAGAAACAATCCTAGGAGAGATGTTTTGTGAGCTGATTTAAGAAGGAAGAGAAGTTGCCAAACGCATTGGAAGTTAAGAGAAAAAACTGAGCTGCTCTCATTATTCTAGAGACTCAGAAGAGAAGATGAATGTGCAATATTCTGCTGATAACAGTTGCCAATATTTAAAAACTAAAATTTCTAGACACATTTTATGTAATAAACAGGTTACGCAAAATAAACCAATTTGACATGTTTTAATCCCTGAAGTGGTCTGTGGGGCAGAGGCGAAACTAGAGTATCTCACACTGAGTTACTATAACTCGTAGAAATCTGAGTACAATCTTTATTTTCTCATATTCAAATTAAGAAAACAATGAATTAAAAGTAGAGAAGAGAGTGATAGAGTAGAAGGGAAGAGCATATTGAGAGACAAGAATAAGATAAGAGGCATGAAAGGAGGTAGGAGAGAGAGAAGACAGAGTCAGGGTGGGAGAGAGAAAAAATAAAACGGTGCAGAATTTCAAACATTATGAACACATTTACCAATTTGGAAAATAAGCAGAAGGAAGGAAGTAATCATTTTTAATTGGCAGAGTATTTCAACCATTCCCGTCTTTCTAGCATTGTTGTAACATTAAGAAAAGGCAGTGAAGAGGGGTCCATGGCTTGAAGAGATAGTGCAGGGGTTAGGGTCCTTGCTTTGTCCAAAGCTGATCAAAGTTCAATTTCTGGCATTGACAAGAGTGAAATGTGAGCACAAAGCAAGGAATGATCTATGAGCACCATTTGGAGTACTGTTTCCTTCCCTGATAAAACAGATGAGTTCCTTGAAACCTTTCTATAACAATATAGTGGACAACAATAAAATTCTGGAGTAATACAACACAAGTAATAGAAATTATAAATAACACAGATTTTAAATGGATTAAAAATTCTGAATTTGCTAAAAGCTTATAGATGGCATTTGAAAAATCTCATTTGTTTTTCAGTCATTACTCCACATGGAGAAGGAAAAAGTAGACACTGCTAATTAGTGATGAAGGAAATTTAGGTTTTAATTTTATTGGCTCTCCAAGAAACAATGCCATTTGATTAAACTAAGGGCTATGGGCTTTGTGTATAAGAAATCATTGCTATATCATTGGAGTAAGAAATATATAAGATAAGAAAGATATAAGATACATCTTATATCTTATAAAGATATAAGATATAAGAAAGATATAGCTATATCATTGCTATATCATTGCAGCATCACTTATTACCTTTATAAACCATTTGAAGGGAATGCAGATATCCTCATGCAGCAAGAAGATTAAGCAGAGTTGAGTCTGGAGATGCCCCCCCAGCTTGTCTCAGTGGGAGATTAGGTGAAATTGCTCTTGCCTTTGGCCAGTACAGAGATTGACTCTAGAATATCTTGCACAAAGGAATAATGATGTCTCAAGGGTGGTAGGGGAGATCTACTTAGATGATACTCTCTTCAGCCAGTTCCGCATTTCAAGAGTCTCTTAGTTCAGGACTAAGTCCTTTGGTTTTATGCCCAGTGCCAGTAAACACGTCTCCAGGCCGTCTTCTGCCCAGTGCCACTTTGGTTGCAATCAGATCCTCAATGCTGTCATCCACAAGGGATTCAGCCAGAAGCACGGGCTTCTCATGACTTTCCTTCTGGTGAAAAAGCCTTATTAAGTGCGCTTCTCTCCAGGAGAACTTCTCTGCCTCTGTTTATGTCCTCATTCCTTCTCGTTCTAAGGTGCAGGGGCTTCCAGTTCAAGTCTTACCACGGGATGTATGATTTACGTCTGGGTTGGTAAACAGCAACTGTTGACTTCCAATCCCTTAATATCTGCTTCAAAATGCTTCTTAAAAAGTTTTTTTCACCTCTGCATCAACATCCTTCCACCATAAAACCGTTAGAAGAGATGTTTTGACACCTGAGTTATGCGGGTGCCCCCAGCAACACAGACTTAAGTCAACTGCTTGGAACACAGCAGTCGAGAATCTTTGTGTCATCTGCCTTAGGGCGGGAAGAAAGCTTCTGTGGCAGGAGACGTGTGATAAAGGCCCCCAGATTGAATTCACACAAGGGAAGTCTCAGGCAACATGCCAGGTTCCCTAGAAATAGCCAAAATTAAGACTTTCAACAACACTGTATTACTTTTGGGGAGTGGGGTTGGACACATTCAACTCTCCCCAGCTCTGTCCTAACTTTGCACTCAGGGATCTCTCCTGGTGGCTCTCGGGTCCTTGAGTCTGATCTAGGAGTCTCTCCTAGTGACATCTCTCTTGGTCCCAGGATTTCTTTTTTAATCTGGAAAAAAACTAAAGCCCATAAATATTTTGATAAATATCTAAACTCATGTAAGTATTAAATGGTTGAGAAAGATGTTTGAAGTCTGTTAAACATTTTCTGAATGAGAAAGCACTATGCCGTATCGTTTATATTTTCTCATAGCCTCGTTTTTCTCTTACTGTTACCTTAAAACATTAAAATGCTTAACATCATTGTATTTTTAACCAGAAAAGACATTTCAGTATGCAATTTCTCTAGTAAAATGGGATATGCATTAACCATATCTGCTTCATACTGAGTTACAATATTTTCTTGAGGGAAAGGCACCTGGGTGATTTGTAAGCTGAAGTATTGACTTTTGTGATTGAACACCATGTTGTTTTTTTTTAATGTCTGAGAACATATTTATCTACACTTGGGTTTGTGACAGACATATTCTCAAACTGAGATTTGTCACTTCAGAGAAAACTACTAAGCTTGTAGGCCATGTATAAAATGGAAGCTTTTAATCAAAATCAGAACTTTAGAAAAACTGCTCAGCATACCATACACTTGAAATTTTCCCAAGCCATAAAGAAACTTGAGTTTAGATTATCTGTATAAACGTAAGTGAGTTATCACATGTAATATGACAAAAGGATCGATATTTTGGAAAACATTGATTGGGTGAGCAAACAAGTTTACTGATGAAGTTTTAGATTCTCAGCAGCAAATATCAATGCATTGCCATTTAGAAGTCTGATAAAATAATACAATCGTAGAAGAATATACATATATACATAATATTGAATATATATTATATATAATGTTTTAAAAGGCCAATAAGGGGCTGGAGCAATAGCACAGTGGGAAGGGTGTTCATTTCCCAGCATCCCATATGGTCTTCTTAGCACCACCGGGAGTAATTCCTGAGCGCAGAGCCAGGAGTAACCCTTGTGTATCGCCAGGTGTGACCCCAAAAGCAAAATAAATAAATAAATAAATAAATAAATAAATAAATAAATAAATAAATAAATAAATCTAAAAGACAAATAAGTAAATAGCTCTCTGTATAAACTATGTATCTGTGTGAGGCCACATTTCCTTAATATACTTCACCCAAAGCAACATATTGACTCAGATTAAAAGCAGAAGCTGATATAAGAACCCAGCTGTCTTCTATTAAGCCAGACATTAAAGAGATTTGCAAAAAGGAAAAAAAAAGTTAAATAATGCCACTATCCTAACTATATGTTTTAAAATGTAGTTATTTTAAAGCACATATCAACATGTAATGTTATTCTTTTCAGTTATTCTTTACAATGGATTAGTATTTTTAAATGCTGCTGATGCAATCTCGGATAGCTGATTGATAGATAAAGACTAAAAACACAAGATTTTAGATGTTTTATTAATTTTTTAAAACTATAAAGAAGTTCACATCAAAATATTGAGAGCCCCTGTATGTGAGGTTTCTCGGGCTGTCATAACTAAGTACCTCAAACTGAGTGGATTAAACAGAAGAAATTGCATTCTCTCATAGCTCTGGAGCCTGAAGCCCAAATTCAACATGTGGTCAGACTTCACTTGGTGAAGACTCTAGCGAAGCCGATGTTCCATTCTACTCTTTTTGTCTCTGGTGATGCCAACAATTCTTGGCACCAGTTAGTTTATAGCAGCATAACTCCAGACTCGGTGTCTTGTCTCTCTGAAGCTGTATTTTTGCATGGCTTTCTTCCTTATTTGTGGATGTGTGTGTGTGTGAGTGTGTGTGAGTGTGTGTGAGTGTGTGCATGTGTGTGTGTATGTGGTGTGTGTGTATGAGAGAAAGAGAGAGACAGACAGACAGAGAGACAGACAGACAGATTGACAGACAGAGAGGGGCCACTAAGAGAGAGAAAGAGAGAGAGAGGGAGAGAGAGAGAGAGAGCGCTAATTTTATTCTTTTCTTATTAGAACCTAGGCCCTATTCAACAAATGACCAATCTGATTCTAGACTGATTACTACTTAAGTTTCGACTTTATAACATTTGCAAATATTTTATTCCCAAGTCCACATTCTTAGATACCAGAAATATGGATATTAGTGTATACATGGGGGAAATTCGATTCAAGTCTCTGCTGCCTATTTTATAGAAATTTAACTTTATTATGGAATACTGACTTATAAATTTGCTTTATATCTTTATTTTTAACTAGAATGTCTTAAATTTCTTTTCTTCTAATTGTGAGCACCATAAAATTATTTTTATTTTGTTAATATTTTATACTGTTTGGTGTATATATGACAGTCAATAAATTATTGCTAATTACATTAAATTTTAATTAATCAATAATATTATAAGGGGAATAGAGGTACATTTTTCATTATTGCTTATTTATATCACATAAAAACTCATTAAACACATTTTATCTATTTTTCTCTAGGATCCTTTGGTTTCCTTCTGTGAAGAAAGGTGGTATATAGATTAAAGTGTTTAGAGACTGATTTATCTAGTTTTGAATGTATGATTAGTTTTCTCTGAGGTATATTGAGCAAAAGTCTACCTATGACATATTTTGAGTGTTAATCCAGGGACTGAAGAGAGAGTATGGGGTTAAGTGTCTGATCTCCAGCTATACACAGGAACTGCATCTCTCCCCTCCCCCCCACCCAAAGCACTGCTGGGACTGCTTGCTGAGCACTGAGTCAGGAATAAGTCCTGAGCTCAAATGGATGTGTCCTCATCACCTTCCAAATTATTTAGTTATAAATATGGACTGGAGTGATAGCACAGTGTGTAGGGCATTTGCCTTGCATGTGGCCAACCCAGGTTTGATTCCTCCTTCCCTCTCAGAAAGCCCAGCAAGCTACAGAGAGTATCCCGCCCACACCATCCCTCCAGTGCCCCTTGATAGAGACACGGATAGTCCTATATTTGAGCTTTTTTTTGCTCTCCCACATCCCATAAAACTACCTGGAAAGTCAGTGTGTTGTAATTCTCACTCTCCTCCTGTTGATTATTTTGTGTATATGAACATTTTCTTTTAGAAATAAAAATTCAAAGAAATATTTTATTTTGAACATAGTGTATCCAGTTTTCCCTGACTTTCGATTTCCTCTGGAGCACCTAGGTAGGCAGTGATTACCACTGTGTGTAGTTTGTACTTTGGTGGCTAGAACTGTGCTTATGTTATGGACTGATACCTCATTATTAGTCATTTAAGGATCTCCAAGAAAACAGAGGAAGAACTAGTGTTTGCGTATCAACACTGGCCTAATGGCCTGCACAGGTTATGAAAATGTTCCTCATTTTTAAGCCATAATATGGGCTAGGGAGCTTGTGCAGCAGTAAGCAACCATGCCTCCATGGTCCCGGTCCTGATTGGATATCTGGAAGCACCTGGTCCCTCAACCATTTTCACTGGGAAAAGCTCTGACCATCCCCAGAACTGATGGGCTGGCCTTGAGGACCTCCACCCCACTCGGCCCGTGAGAATGGCACCCTCTGTCCCTAACATTAGTGGTTGGCCTGTTGCACAGAGTATTTCTGGGACTTGCCTCAGGATCCATGAAATTTGGGATCCCCCACACCCCTAATAGATAAAGAAAAAAATAACTCTAGAAACTGCTGAAGTTGAGCAGAGCACAATAAACTTTTTGATCCTTCCTTTTAACGGTGATGGAGTAAAAGATCTTCTGAACGTCTGTCCTTCGGGGATATCCGTAGGCTTTGTCTTTCTCTTCTCTTTGCCTTTGAGGGGCCTCATCTGGCTGGTACAGACACTTCAGCTGACTCTGTGTTCCCGGGCATCCAATGGTGCTGGGTGGCCATGCAGGACCTGGGAACAAGCCCAAACTTCAGGCATGCAAAGTAGTGCTCCAGTACTTGGAGCTCCCGCTCCAGAACGTGTAATATCTCCCCTATAGACAATCAGAAACAAGTCTTCATAAATCAAATGTCTGTAACATATTTTTATTCCTTACAGGATAAGAACACTATCTATGTACAAGACATTAAATTTTAAAGGAAACAGAAACCTGAAAAGAACATAAACTCTCCATTTCTGTAGTCACAAATGTGTGAGCAATGCAGGTTTGAAGGCATACGACGCTCACATGGTTTTTAAGACTTTTGAGCGCATCTGGCATGGGCTGTCATGTGATGGTTTAGTTGTCTGGTGTTTCTAAGATTGCCTCAAAGAGATCTAATATAAACTCACTTATTTATCCTATTTATTGGATGCACCCATCACTTCATAATCTCTGGCTACATTTACAAGGGTAATAAAAACAGCCATACAATTCAATTCTCACTTGGCAATTGAATCGAGTTCCTTCAGTTCAAAGACGATGCAAGTCTGCATGTAATTTAGCTCTTGCACTTTTCTTCTAAAATATTCACATTTTGACTGAGATTTTTAAATTATTATCATGCAGTAAAAATCACAAAAGAAGAGCATGTACTTTTAATGGATACATTAAAGGAAATATAATTAGGGAAATCCATAATTCAGGGAAGGCAATTCTTTTCTAAGGCAGTCCCCAGGAAGAGAAGCTTCTTTAGAAATGGCACCAGTGTTCACACTACCAGAATAGCTCCTCACACCTGAAGCAAAGTCTCTGGTTAAGAACCCTTCTGGGATGTTCCATGATATTAGCAAGCAGGCCGTGGAGGTGAGTCTAAGATCACTCGCTGCATCAAGCTGCCCATGGGGGTCTTCTGCAGTGTTATGAGTAGAAAGACGACTCTCTGACTTCTTGCCTGAAGAAAAGAATGGACTTGTCCGCAAGCATATTTATTTTGGCACACGGCTATGCACTCTGGGTGTTTAATGTATAGTTTGAGGAGGATACAATTTCCAAGTTGAGGACCAGACATTTTGCTCAAAGAATACTTATTTTTTCCCTACATCTACACAAGATCCCAGTGGAATAAGGAAGGCTAAGATATGTAGTAGTAGCTTACTTGATCTTGGAAATTCTCTCTCTCTATTTCATTAAAGTCTTCAGCCATAGCTACTTTAATTGTTACCAAAGGATGATGAAAACAACAGGAATTAATCTAAGGTCAAAGCTAATTAAAGATATGTCTTTAAATCATGTTTAACATGATAAGGTACCTTTGCTTTAAAGACCAAAATAACTGAAGAGAGCATGAGAGTTCACATCCAAATCTGTACAAGTCTATTTTTAATTCTTTCTAATTGGCTCCACATTTCTCATCAAAATTTGCTATATATTTTATTTTTTCTTCCCTATGCCTTTTCAAATACTAGGATTCCTAATTGCTATTTAATATACTTAAAAGAGAAATTATAACACTAGCAGTAAAGGTTAGAGTATGCCTCGATATTAAATGGTGTTCCCTTGGAAAAATCTCAGAAACATGTTCCTTGAAATATTGCTGGTGTTTATTTTATGTGAAGTATGGTCACAACTCAGATATATTAGAGAATAAGTTCCAAACCACTGTAATAAAATGAATTTTGCAATAGGGAAAATCATAATTTTTCACTTTCTAGTACATATAAAATTTATGTTTACAATGTCATAGTATATTTTAAATAAGTCTATTGTAAAAGTATACAATAGAGTTATTTAAAATAACATTGGGTACATTAGTTAACTTAAAAAATATTTCCCAAAAATGCTAGCCACTTGTGAGTTGTTGGAAAACTCACCCAGCAAATTTCTGTGATTTGAAGTTGCTGCAAATCTTTAATTGATAATTTTTTTAAAAAGTACAATATCTGAAAGGGTAAATAAAATTAAGCTAAATAACACAAAGTATTCCTGTAACCCACTCTTGTTTTTTTTTAAAATTAAATTATTTATCTCTACTAAGCTTTTGTGAAAAAATAAATCTTACTGAAGAGAGTAAAATAGTTTCTTACTATATACAATCTAATGAAAATATTCAATTTAACAATAAATTTCACTCAGCATATAAAGCAATTTTTCCAAAAGAAATGTGATCAGAGAATTTAATTGTTTTCAGTAAGCCCTCTCAGGCAGTTAGGATATATAATAAATGTTGTTTTTGGTGCTAGAACTTCAAAGTGTACCATGACCTGGCCTTTGGCCTCAATGTGTACAATACATAGTGGAGAGGTGGCCTCCTGAGGAGGGAATTGAAGACAAAGAGGGATGCAGAAGTACAAAGATGGAGAAAATTGTGTTTCTGCTTGAGTATTTGGGAAGATGAGCATTCATGTTCCACTAATGAACTCATAAACTAGTAACATCTCTGAAGAATTAAGGTTATTAAAAAGTGACTATCAGATGGAAATTGGAAAAATAATACCTGTAATAGAGGATAACAGTGCAAGCAGTGGGCTCCAAAAGCACCAATGTAGAAATCCAATTTAAGAATTTGAACTTTAAGAATTTGAACTTTAGAATGAGTAAAGGATAGATATACTAGGAAAGTTGTAATCGAGGAGAACTCCACCTGGGTTTTGGACAATATTTAGGACTTCCAGGAAACTAGATGTAGGGGATTAGTAGGGATATCCATCACTGGATTTAAAGAAAGATTTTCTAGGATTGATAAGTAGCACTGTCAAAATGAATTTTAAGCGACACCATAGCTATTAAAGATGCAAATTTAATTCCTGGATAATAAATGGATATGCAAGCCATCAGGGAGTAAGGTAAAAGCTAATGCTTAGTCAACATAGCTGACTTGAAATGAAGCAGTTAATGCAGAAATAAACAGTGTAAATGAAAGCACAATTAAAAAAGTTCTTTGGAAGTGGGGGCAGTTCCTTCTATCTTGATAAAACGTACTTAGAAAAACATGAGTTTATATGATGCATATTTAGGAAATAATTAAAAACCTGGGGCTGGATCTCAGAAAACGAATGAAGTCGAATGAAGATTTCTCAATTATCTGAGGAGCACTGTGATCTGAAGTCATGAGATTTACCAAGGTCATCATCATAAACATACGAGGAATGGTATAGTAATGGTAGATCTCAGTCTACTCCTAAAAATAAGAAAGCAAATGATGCGGAAAGTCAGGATTCTCAAGGGAATTTACACAGGGCAGTCTGGGGGCGGATCACATTATTCGATGTCTCTAGGAACGCGTCCATTTCACTTGGAGATGGTCACATTTGTGGACAGCTCCCAACTTTAACAGAGATGTAAGAAATGCTCACTAGTCCTCATTTCCACTTTGAAAATCCTTTTTGTCTTCACTAAACTAAAACATTGATTCCCAGAAACATGACCAAAAATATTATGTATTGAACTCGGTTGTGTTATTTTATGGAGAGTAATACCAATTCCAGCAAATTACTACCATGCACATGCATTATAAAGTAAGTTGGTCTTAGGTAGAGCTCATGGAGATTGACATCAGTTTCCTGTAAGGGAGCTTCAGTAACTCGGGTGCAAAGTATACAGAGAGACTCGAGAATTAAATGCTACGTCGGTAGTTGGGAAGCAGAGATTTGGTTCTGGCAGAGAAAGGCACTGAAGCATCCACGGGAAAGGAGATGAACAGGAACTCACATGCCTTCTTTATCGCTCTCCTTTATGCCTTGTGTGTCTTTAGACTACATAGACTATGTGTTTATAATGAAAAAAATATTTGAATAGGAATCACTATATTCTCAACAAACCCTTTTTCTCCTCACAGCAGCAACACATTAGTAGAGGAAAAAATGAATTCTGTTGATTCTACTTCCTGTTTTTATTTCAAATATCCTCCTTTATCTCTAAATGATCTTATATTTTTCAGTTTCATATTTAGGATTTTTTACATTTCAATAACAATGATTTTAAGGTTAAGCATTAAACTATAATGATATATTTCATTCATATTTATACAAACTCCACTTATATATCTTTTATATTTAGTCAATTTTATATAAAATGATATTGTGTAGCTTATATAATATTAATTACCTTGAGGACTATTACTAATGGGGTTTTATTTAACTTCCAGACAACAGATGATAAGACCATATATTTATTATTAACAGTATAGTTTTCATTTGTTTTCTGGATACAAGTGGTAAAATAGCTGAGCTTTAAAGAATTGTTACCTATTCCTAACAAACACACACACAGACACACATATACACACACACTCACACTACTAAAATGTGATCTAATTGTGTGGTCACTCTTTTTCAGTATCTTGGGCTATTTTATAAGTTGAATTTCTGTGTTTTTTTTTTTACTTTTTTATTTTATTTTTGTCATTCTTATGACCTTTCTGTGTAAATGGTTTTCTGTATTGTTCTGAGTATCAATTATAATGCCCTTGACTCCCTCTCTAAAGTGTGGAATTGAATTCCTTCTCCATTGAATGTGAACAATAAGGGATTTATTCAGCAATCTGAGGATGGTGTCATTTAGGACAAAGAAAGGACACTCTCTGGGGCTGGAGCGACAGCACAGTGGGTAGGGCATTTGCCTTGCATGGGGCCGTCCTGGGTTCGATTCCCAGCATCCCATATGGTCCCCTGAGGGATAACTCTGAGTACAGAGCCAGGAGTGACCCCTATGCATTGCCAGGTATAACCCAAAAACGAAAAAAAAAGGACACTTTCTTGTTTATTCTAATCAGCAATGAAGGGCAGAGCCAGAATCCTTTCCTCTCCTTCTCATGGCTTGAAAAAGAGCAACACAGAAATTGAACTCCAGCACCTGCTTAAATTGTTAGCAACTAACCTTACCTAGCAGGTAACATGCAGTTCATGAATATGCAAATCTGAATTTCAAGATGTCTTGGCTTAGTTACAAAACTATTCCCCAAAGGGAAACTCTGCAATTATCTTTCACTTAATAGTACGATTTTTCCATTAAGGCAACTTAAGAGCAGAATCTTAGGAGTATAAACATAGTGCTGTTTGTCCTTTATAAAGCAAAGCCTTGATGATATATGCTAGATGTTCTATACCTCACAGGTTAAACAACCACAATAGAGATACTAGTACATGTAAAAGGAGACATAGATTATAATTTTTAATAGTGTAACTTGATTTTGTGATCTTACTTTTATCTATATTACTCCTTGCCTACAATTTGCATTTATCATCTGAGATGTTATCCTATAATTAATTGCAAAGTATTAATTATCAGGTTTTACATTTTACATGATCGTAAGAGTGCTACTTTTACTTATGGGAAAGCATCTAGTTGTTGACCTCAAATAAAAGTTGTCAGTTATTCGAACAGTGAAATGGGTTTGTTTGGAAACAGCACAGAGGGACAACTATCAGAGAGAAAGTTCAATCTCACTGCATGCACTTCCGCAAATCCAAAGCTCTCAGCTCTCTCGAATACTGGGTGAGACATTTTTTTTCTGCTGCTCTGGGGATGCTACATTACCTTCCAGCAGAGAGACAGACATATTTGGGTTCTGCAATCTGTTGCTGGTACATGTGTGAATCTTCTTCTAGCCTTCAGATCCCACCATAACAGATTTTTTTCTCCATTTTTTTTTCCGTAATATGTTTCCCCAAACACAGCTATAAGGTCCCATAAAATTTACTAACATAGAAAATCATTTTACATATTTGAGATGCTAAAAGACATCGTGTGGATAATCTGAAATCTGATATTAAATTACTCTCTTTTTTCTTTAAATTTGCTTGAAAGAAGAACAAGAATAAATAGTTTATTCTTTTTTTTTATTTAGCTTGATTTCAGAAAAGGCAGAGTTTGAGAAGTTTAGGGAAGATAGATATATCTGGGCATTGCAAATGAGCTTCCATGCTGAGAAAAATTTGAAATTGCACTGAGGGACCCTGAAGGGAGTTCAGGAGGAGGAATTTTGAACCCATGCATTGTATGTGCCAGACCCCTACTCTCATCCCCAGGACCACATGCCCTGGAGCACTGTCAGACCTGAGCACTGAATGGTCAGGCCAACACAACCAGGCCAGGCATTGCTGGGACTTGTCCCTGACATCCCCTGACTACTGACTTACAATTAGACTTAGGCCTCAGAATTTTATAAAAAAAATAATGTATCAGGAGACAAAATATCAGTGAGCTCATAAAAAAGCATCAGAAAATTGTTATAAACACTTGACGATATCATGAGTTTTGCAACGGGCAACGCAAAACGTAGGGTTGAGTAATTGTTTTGTAGAAGGGTCCAGTAAGATTGTATAATATACACAAGTTATAAACCTAATGCATCTTCCGTGATTAAAAACCTGCAATCAAGGAAACTTCCTAATGAGGGATGAAGTTTTTCAAGCTACGTGATTTTTGGCATTAAATCTAAGAAAAATATGAAAGTAATTGAACACAACGTTTACATGTTTTTGTAAGTGTTAGAGTTTGAATGATTAGACCCACGTTTGTATTTATCTGAGCCAGCGTGGCACACCTTGGCGGGACTCAGAAAGTACTCTGCCTACTGTTCTCACTCGCTTCCTCCCCCTGGCTCTGCAGACCCCCGTCAAACCCGCACGAGAGTTTATCTCTCCACTATGCTTTGGTCACTGGGAAAACGATCTGGAAATGCGGAAGAAATCATCAGGAAGCAAGGCAAAACCTAGTCCAGGTTTCTCTGACAGTGACTCCCTCTTCCCCCCAGTGGGCATTTCGGCTATAAATTCGCAGAGAGTATTGAATTGAAAGTTCAAACTGAGTGTTCAGTGGTTTCCTTTGGCATAAATCACATGTAGAGCTAACCACGGGATCAGGAGATACCCATAGCCCATTAAGCAAAAGAAATGTCATGTATATTTTTCTCAGGGCTTCATGGGAAGAACTATATTTTTTAATTGTTTAGTTCAATTACAAACCAAAAGTTAAAATATTCTTGCATAAAGATCAATTTTCTCAGTTTTCAATGTATTGATTTCCTTATCCTAAATTGATTTTTGTTCTACTGAGTTATAAACTAGAGAAGTATGAGAAACAAGGAGCTGCAAGAAAGAAAAGATGTCAGAAGTGGTAAGGGTGGAATACAGACAGAAGGTTATTCCAGGTAGATGTCCGTAGGTGGTAAGTAGAAGTAATTACCCAGTTCTCTTCCTTTTCCAGATTTTAATACAGTGCTAACTAATGTAGTGGGTTTTTTGGTGAGGGCATAGAGAGAGAAACTAAATGAGAATTATCACAAAATCTAGGAAAAGGAATGTATACATATATATATATGTATACATATATACATATATATATGTACAGAGATATACATATAAAAGTAATTATAATAAAGGAGACTTGTAAAATATACAAAGAATGTAAGTTTCAAAATAAAATTAAATTATATACTGCAGAACCTTAAAATATAAAAAATATAGCTTCCCAGTAACCAATAATATAAAAAAATAAATATCAGACAGAATTAAGAAATTAATGAAATGTTGACTTTGCCCATTGGATTCGCAAAACAAATCACATATAATGTCCAAAATTGTATTTGTTAAACTCTTCTTGTAGAAAAACATGAAGTTAATCTGAGTTTCAAAGGGATTAGAAGTTAGGTAACTTCCAGTGGAATAATGGAAAGGAAGATACAAGCTTTTAGGGAAAAACTCCCCAAGTCATTCTTACAAAGTCCTCTGGAAATCACCCCGCGCCCCCCCCCCCCCCCGCACATTCCACTTCCAACCCACGAGCACAGGGAAGCTATCCCCCAGCCCAGCCGATCCTGGAAAATAACTGTGGGACTCTTTCATTATTGTTTGCATCACATGGATTTAGCAAAGCACTTGATTTTTTTGGGAACCTGTCACACATGCAAAATTACCCAGTAAAAATAAATAAATGGAACCTTTGTAGGGCCCCAACATTCTATTTGGTCAAAAAGAGAATCCAGGGAGTAGGTGCTTGTCTTGTTTGTGCTGGAGCCAAGTTCCATCTTTACTACCCCATTTGGCCCCCTGACCCTGCCAGGAGTGATCCCTGAGTTCAGGGTCAGGAGTAAACCCTTAGTACTACTACCCAGTGTGACCCCAAAACAGAGCAAAAAATAAGATTAAATAAAGAAAAAACAAAATGGTCATCTATCATAAGAGTTTAGCATCAGAGATAAATTATATTTGAGTGTCACAGAGTTTTATCCAAGCATCCAAAAGCTCCTATCAAAGAATAATTAGGAGGAGAACACTTTAAAGAATATTATGTATGAAATTGGCATATGCCTAGTAATTCAAGCCCTAGTTAATTACACAAAAGTCTATACTGGTATTTAAACAAATGCATATGCATGTATTTTTCACAGCAGCAATATCTCAATAGCCAAACGAGAAAATAGCTTCAGTTGATGAAATAATAAACAGGTAATCTCTACCATGAATATTATTCACCTACACAAATGATAAAGTGTCAGTACATGTATTACATAGACATATCAAAACATGCTAAAAATAGACTCAACAAAGAAGGCCTCATTATTATACAATTCTAATTCTATACTTCCTGTGAAATATCAAGAGTAGATAAATCTGTAAACACCTAAAAACAGATATGGAGTTATAAAGGATTAGAAGATATAGAAAAGAGGAAAATTATTTCATGAAGTTTGAATTTGAGACAAGTAAAAGTTTTGGGTTTTGGATTAGGGAGAAGCAACTTTACACAGTTGTAAGTGTTGTAAATTTTGTTTATCATTTACTTTAGTTTTAAAAAGTGATTAATTTCTGTTAAGTCAGAAATTAATATTTATATACTTAACTATTAATTTCTTACTTAAGTGATTTATATACTTAAAATTTACCTTTTTGAAGATCCAAAGATCCCATTTTAGGAGGAACATTAATATAATAAAATTAATTGTTTCATAAATTTATATGGATAGGTAAAGTAAGTGAGGCAACAATTTGTAAAACTGCATAATTTTAAGAGCAAAGTAATTCCAATTTTGATAAAATATCTGTCTAAGTTTTTGACTTGTCATAGAGTACAATATTGTTGATATTCAGGCAATGAGTGTACAAATTGAGTGCCACACAGCACAGCCCTTGTAGCAAAAGTCCTTGTAGCAAAAAACTCACATCCTAGGTTCCTTCTAGTCCACGCTATTCTACCAAACTTTACTCTCGCCCCCGATGCTAACTGATACCCTCAGGTTTATCAGAGTCCATGTTTTGGGTTTTTTTTTTTCCCATTAGTCATTGTTCATTGGGTTGCCTTGTGTCTTTCTTTACACATGCAAATGATATCATTTGGTGTTTCTCCTAACTCTGACTTATTTTGCTAACAGGACACGCATCAGTTGCACCCATGTTCTAGACAAGGTTTCATCTTTTCCTCTAGCTGGGTATCATTACATTATGAATATCTACTACATTCAATACTCACTGCACTGGTGAAATTAAACAATCACTAGAGGAGAAATTCAACCAACTCAAAGAAGAATGATTTCAGATGAGATTCCATACAAATGGAGCTGAAGAACTAATGAACACACTAGCAAGCCAGAGAATCAGAATCTCACAAAAGATAATTAATAATGTGCTTCATTAATAACTACAGAAACAGTAATCTATGAAATATCGAAAAACCAGAAATTGAGGTAAGCATGGAAAGGAGACAGGAGAAGAAAAAGTGGTGATAGAGATAACAGCTGAGAACTTTTCCACACTCTATAGGGAGGTAGCTGTGTAGATTCAAAAGGCCAAGAGAGTACCAAGTGCCCGAACAGAACAACACTGAGACACGGAGTAATCAAACTGGCAAAAACCAAAACAGAAACAAACGTCTTAAAGCAATAAGAGAGAAGAAAAACTTCAATTGAAACAACGTAAGAATTATAACAAATCTACCATATAAAATGGAACAGGAAAGAGTGACTTTTTCAAATAACTGAATGAAAGACAGTCTTAACCTACAGTCAACTACCCAGCAAATCAATAATTTTTGGTGTCATTTACATGTATGTAAATAAATAATGTCCAAAATTCACAATAATGAAGATTTTTTTTGTTCATTTTGCTTGCACTTCATAGATACTAATAATTTTTCTTTCTGTAGTGTGCATTTTTCCACACATTTTCGGTGTGACTCATTTTATAACATGAAACTGCAATGAACACGTGTCATAGTTTCTTTCATTGCATTACAGTGTTTTATATTTCCTATTTGCATATATTTCACTGTTTCTTTTCCTTGAGAGTCTTGCATCATACCTATGACCAACCTCATTTGGCTCACTGATACTCATACACCTGCTGATTTTCCATCATATGACATGATTTTCTAAAGTGCCACCTGTGATAGAACATATTGTACAGTTTCAATTGAAAAACTTTATGAATATTAAAAGCCAGTGCTTCTGCTTCCTTCAACATACTTGGCTTCATATTCTAGTTGTCGTGCCTAACCCAGGTGTTGATTTCAAATTCAGTGGCACATGACTATTATCTGTCATTCTAAATTATCTCACATTCTTTTAATTCCTGATGCATATAAGACCGAAAGCTAGGAAACGCTTCCTTTCCAATTGACCATACAGCGGATTTTTGTCATTAAGTGATGTAGCTTCATCATTTGAAATTTCATTCTGAAGTAAGCTTTCCAGCAGCTGCCCTGTCAGGTTTGTGAAAGGGAAAAATTAAACCTACTATATTTATTCCAAGCTTCCTCTGTAATGGATCTCATAGGAGAGCTTCATTTTATTCTCTGTTTATCAGAAATAGGCCTATCAAAGACTCAGTATGCAAGTAATTATGTAAAACCTTCACACAGATGGTGGATAATAATAAGAAATTGTTGGTGGAAATCTTTCCCTTTACTGACAAAGAAAGACGGCATTTGACTGTTCCTTATAAATGATAATACCCAGAGCTTAAAACATTTTACTGTCTATACTATTATTCCAAAACATTAGGTCAGGCAACAACCATAAAAATACTATAAGTTTTGGATATCTAAGAAGAAAACCTGATTTAAAATGCCCTTCTAAATCTCTATAATTAAAATAGCAGATCTCTGAAAAATGGCTTCAACCCTCAGGAACTATGATCAATATGATGGAATATATTGAAAACATAACTTGAGAAATTGATCAAGTGATGGTTACTTAATTACTTGATAAATCAAGTAATGGTTACTTAGGTTTAGTATACTGAACCTATTGCAGAAAAACCTAAAATACATGTGGACTTTGAAAACAAATGAAAGTCAACAGATAAGTCTCCAGGAAAAAAATACATATATATATATATATATATATATAATCTTTTCTCTCTCTATATATATATATATCACTTGTATCCCTTATTACTTGTCATCTCGTTGATCTTTGATTTGCTCAAGCGGGTGCCAGTAAAGTCTCCATTTGTCTCTGTCGCATGCTAGTGCAGCCCAATGGTATCTGCTTGCTCTAGGAACAGAAAGAGCCTCAAACCATTCATTCAGGGTTTTGACAAAGAAGTCTGACTATCTCATAGGTGGGTGGTCACACAGTCTTTTGACATCCCGTGGAATCCAGTTAGTAAAAGCTCTTGTCCAACGGTCCTCTTTAAATTGCATTATGTATCTGGTCCATCTGATTTTTGACGCCTTGGCAAAGGAAACAGCCTCTGTGATTCTTGATTATCGACGGAGGTCAGAACTCCAGATTGCTTCTCTCACTGGAGTGAAACGTGATACTCTAAGCATAGCGCTTTAGATTCCTCTTTGGGAAACCCAAATAGCGTTCTCATCCTGTTTTCATAGGGCCCAGGTCTCTGAGGTGTATGTTAGTGCAGAAAGAACAGTGGAGTTGAAAAGATGTGCCTGGAGCTGGAGGTTTTGGATGTTCTTGAAGGCATTCCACGCTGGTCTCTCCTCCTGCGCAGTTCAGGTGCCAGGTTGTTTGTCATGTTGAGTTCTCGACCTAGGTACACATAGCTGCTGCATTATGAGAGGTTCGTTCCATTGAGGGCAAATGGAACATCAGAAACTAGTCTGTTTCTCATGAACATTGTATATATGAACATTGTATCTCTTCTATATATAAACATTAAGTATATATATTCTTTATATATTATATTCTTATATATATTATATAAGAAATTCTACAATTAAGTGACAGTAGTTATAAACTTTAACTATAAAGAAGACCCCAACTTCTACAAGATCATTGTTGGTTATTTTAATGCCAAGATAGAACTGAGAAGATGGCCCAAAGAACTCCACATTGGGACCCATGGCCTAGAACGGAACAATCAGGAGGAGAAACTGTCTGAGTTCATCATGTCGACAAAGATCATCCATGGTAACTCACAGTTCCAGAAGGCTGAATCTAAACGCTGGACATGGGAGTCTCCCAGTGGACAGTTCCACAATGAAATTGACCACATCATATTCAATCCAAGGTTTTGCCTGACTGATGCCGCTGTTGTCCCAAAATTCCAAATGGGATCGGGCCACCGTCTCCTTTGTGCAAAATTCTACTTCGCAGAGCAGGGAGAAAGGTCTGCAAAGTTTAAGTTTAAGAAGGGAATGGCCAGAATGACCACTAACTGGGAGCTCTTTGGCACTGTTGTGACAACGTGGGAAGATGCTGTCCTTGACAACATAGAAGAGGAATATGATAGACTGGTTCAGCACCTCCATGACTGCACGAAGAATGCCAAGAGTGAGAAAGCCGCAGACACCTGTCTTTGGAAACTCTCGAGCTCATTCGTCAACATGGTTTGGTGCAAGTCTCAGGCAACCATAAGCTAACGTCTGAGATCGCAAAGCTGTGCAGAGAAGCAATAAAGGAAGATCTCAAAGAGAGAAGAGCAGCAGTGTTGGCTGATGCAGCAGAAGCCGGGCAAAGTATTCGCAACACTCGCCTGCCCTTTGCCAACTACAAGACCAAGATGACTGCCCTCCGACATCCTGATGGATCTATCATATCTTCCAGAAAGGCAATGGAGAGGATTACTCACAACTTCTACTTGGATCTTTTTGAGAGACTTGTCAACCTGCCCACATACCAAATTCTGCAGGATGGATATGTCGTTCCCAAAGACCTCCCATTGGAAATCTGAAATGCCATTTTGTTGGTAAAGATGTGTACAGCCACGGGTGTGGACAAGGTCAAACCTAAACATCTGAAGAATCTGCCGCCAATACTCATCAATACACTGGCTCTGCTCTTCACATGCTACCTATCTGAATGCAAGGTTCAGTCCCAGAGGAAAAACAGGAGGACCGTTCTGTTGTACAAGAAGGGAGACATCCACAACATGGGCAACTATCACCCAATCTGCCTGCTGTTTGTCGTCTACAACTTGTTCACTCGTGTCATCCTGAATAGAATAGGCAAAACACTAGATGAAGTTCAACCATTCAAGCAAGCTGGTTGATCAGCATGATCAACCATATCCACACAGTGACCAAACTCATTAAAGTTTCGCGAGAGTTTAAGATGCCGCTCTGTCTAACGTTCATCGACTTAAAGAAGGCCTTCCATTCTGTGAGACAGAAGTGGTCATTGAAGCCCTAGCAAAACAAGGCGTTCAAACTCAGTACATCAAGATCTTTTGTAAGCTGTGTTACAGTTTCACCACCAGGATCTCATCATTTATAAGGAAGTGATCATTGACGTAAAGAGATTCTGCAGGGTGATACCATTTCACCAAAACTCTTTAGTGCCACCATCGAGAACATCATGCGAGGACAGGAATGGGAAGGAATGGAGGTGAAGATAGATGGTCGGCAACTACACCACCTCCACTTCACTGATGACATCGTTCTCATAACGCCAAACAAAAGCCAAGTGGCACACAAATGCTGGCCGACTTCAACCACGAGTGTGAAAATGTCAGACTGCAGCTGAACCTCAACAAGACACTGCTCATGAAAAACAAACTAGTCCCTCACATTCCACTTGCTCTCAATGGAACAAACATCTCCGAATGCAGCAGCTATGTGTACCTGGGTCAATATCTCAACATGAAGAACAATTTGGCACCATAACTGTGCAGGAGGAAGAGAGCAGTGTGGAACACCTTCAGGAGCTTCGAAGAAGTGGTTAAGAGGACGTAGAATCTCTGACTCTTCACACATCTTTTCAATTCCACAATTCTTCCTGCACTAACCTATGCCTCAGAGACCTGGGCCCTACACAAACAGGATGAGAATGCTATTCGGGTATCCGAAAGAGGATTCAAAGAGCTATGCTGGGAGTATCACGTTTCACTCAAGTGAGAGAAGGAATCCGGAGTTCTGACTCCATCAATGGTCAAGAATCAGGGATGCTCTCTCATTTGCCAAGGCATCAAAAATCAGATGGGCCGTACCCGTAATGCGATTCAGAGATGACCACTGGACTAGAGCTGTTACCAACTGGATTCTGTGGGACTTCAAAAGACTGTGTGGCTGTCCACCAACAAGATGGTCAGACTTCTTGTCAAAACCCTGAATGAACAATTTTAGACTCTTCTTGTTTGGCTACACTAGCATTCAACAGGAACAAGTGGAGATATTTGTTACAGGCACCTGCTAGAGCAAATAGAAGGTCAACAGGATGATGAGTGACAAGTGTGATACAAGTTATAAACTTTATAAAGTTTATCTATTCATAATTTTAGGTATAACTTTAGTTATAAACTTAATATAAGCACATAGATATATAATGTGCTTTTTGAATTATACATAATGTGAATATGTACAACACAATTTTTTTTAACTCTGCAATCGTATTTAAGCTGTCTTTTAAAAGTTCAAATATATTATGCCTAGAATCAAATTTTTGACCCAGCAGCTCTTTTTCCTTCTAATGAATTTAGAGTAAATCATTTTTTGAAATGCTATCATAATGAAGCAGAGAGTCTTTTGCCCACATGCCTGGCTGTCTTCCCCGGGGCCCCTCGGAGGGGATGGGCTCCAGCTTCCCTCCCCACCCTGAGCAGAGCTCCTGGCAGCCAAAGACCACCAGAACCTAGCTACAATCATGTTCTAGGCCCCTCTCCACACGTTCGGATGGGCTTCACGCATAAAGTTACCGGCAGAGGAACCCAGGTGTGTGTAATCCCATCAACAGCCAACATCCAGAGACTTAAAAGCAAGCTCCCAGAAGATATCTTGTAGCCTACTTCTCCCTCTGGGTAAGCTTCTGAGAGTTTTCTGCCAACATGGGACAGCCTTGCAAGCTTCCCATGATGTATTCATGTGCTAAATCCAGTAACAAGCTGGATCCCATTCCCCTGACCCTGAAAGAGCCTCCAGTGCAACATCCTTGGGAGGGCCGAGTCAAGAGAGACTTCTAAGATCTCAGGGAAAGGACGAATGGAGAGGTTACTGAGCCTGCTCGAGAAATTGATGTTTAACGGGATTTCGTGATCTTGATCATGATCATAATGAAAATCATATTAGGGTAATTTACGCCAATATATTGGCAACGACTTTGTCACTACAACCATCTATTTATAACTTATTCTGATGATTCTGTTTGGACTGATGGAAGCTTAGAAATCAGATTGTCCTTGCTGAACATTAGCTCTGTTCGAGACTTCTTAGGAACTTCTTACTAGAAGGATTATGAAGGATATCGCTCAGTACCTGTTGTGTAGCAAGGACTCAGTAATTATACTGCTATTGAACTATTATTTCAAAGGTTCAGAGAATAGGAAATACACAATCCCACTGAAATATTAAGGTAAGTCGTTGGATGAATTCTCATGGAGTAGAAGGATAAATGAATTGTTAATTTAAGTAATGTTTCTTGTGTAAACAGAACTTACAGGATGTGTTTATTCTTTGTTTTGGGTATTTTCTATCTGGGGGAAGGGGTTAATGAATCTTAGCTAGTAAATATTATGTTAATAAAACTTTTATGGTTACCAGTTCATTGTTTCCCAGTGATTATTGGCAGAGTGTCACTGTCATCCCATAGCTCATCGATTTGTTCGAGCGGGCACCAGCAACGTCTCTCATTGAGAGACTTATTGTTACTGTTTTTGGCATATCCAATATGCACGGGTAGCTTGCCAGGCTCTGCCGTGCGGGCGCGATAATCTTGGTAGCTTGCCGGGCTCTCCGAGAGGGGCAGAAGAATCGAACACGGGTCGGCCGTGTGAAAGGGAATGCCCAACTGCTGTGCTATTGCCCAGTGATTATTATTTCTTAATTTTTTCTGTGACTTAGGAGTTTTAAACTGGGATTATTATTAATATTTGTCATTCTATACTGGCAATATTGGAATGGGGTTAGATATTTGTGTTGCATGTGGCTGACTCTCGTTTGGTACCTGGCATGGCATACAGTCACAAAAACACCATCACGAGTTATCCTGTAGGGAGCCCAGAGCACTGCCAGATATGATCTTGGCCAAAAAAAAAAATCCAACCTCCGTCCCTCTCAGAGAGCCCGGCAAGCTGCTGAGAGTATCCCCCACACACAGCATACCTATGGCGTACTCCATATGCTAAAAACAGTAATGACGACAGTCCTCATTCCCCTGACCCTAAAAATGCCCCCAATACACCATTGGGCTACACTAGCATGCAACAGGGATGGATGGAGACGTTACTGGTGCCCGCTCAAGCAAATTGATGAACAATGGGATGACAGTGATACAGTGATACATATAACAAATGGGTTTGTCATGACATTTCTCAATTACCCAAACAAGTATTTTCTCTGAACACTGGTCTAATGGAACACCTGGGGTGTCTTTAAGGATTGTTTAAACAACTTATCTGAGAATTTTTATAAGTAGTTTTAAGTAATTTCCAGTACAGAAATTTCCCAATTGGTTAGAGTACTTAAGTTAAATGTGACTTTCACTTACATGTACTTTAAAAGTGGCCATGGTGTAGTGCCGTCATTGTCTGTATATGATAAAATTTTAATATTTACATATTCAAATTGTAAAATATATAAGTCCTTCAAAATGAATTGTCATTGAGTGTGTGGAAGAAGAGTGCCAATATCAACTCATTTAAAAATATGTAACTCATCGTAGAATATTTTGGTTGGATGTCTTCATGTAGATGAAGATTGGATCTTCTTGCAGATTTAAATCATCTTTTCTTACTTTCTCTACCTGTTCCTTACCCAACTGAGCATTAGCCATGGACCTCCTTACCACAATTTCAACTAGCAATTTTCAAAAGTATTTTTAAGAATATTAATAACAAATTATTCTTTTAAGCACCAAAGCAGAATAAAATAGTTCTCTTTGGTTGGATGGCTTTGGGATATACCAGATTATATTAAGGAAAAAGGAATTTCTTTCAAGATGAAAAAAGAGAGCAATTTTTCAATGGATGGAACTGACAATTCTTGATAAAAGAAAATGATGATTTAAAATATGCAAAGAATTTAGACATGTCATTTTTAAACATGGTGTAATAAGCATATGGAATGCATTGACCAAAATCGGCATCAAAGAAAACACATAAATGAGCTTAACAAGCAGACAGTTTAACATCAGGAAAAGGATTACAGCATACTCCAGCAAATCTGCACATAGAATTATGATAACGGCAGACAGACTCTGAGACTCATGGTAATTTCAGTTCATCCATCTAAAAAATAAATCTGTACTTTTCATAAAAATAAGCTTCCAAAGCCATTGCCTTAGCATGCTTAGAATTAAGTTCAGCTTGGACCCGGGTATAATTTACATAGATGGTTCAAATCCTTGGCTCATTAATGAAAAACATACTCACCAGGTTAGAAGGAAACTTAGAAATGATCGCTCTCATGGCAGTTAAGCCTCGCATTAATTTTACTGTCAAAGTAAGTGTCATGCTTGAAGGTTAAAAAAAAAAGGAGTTTATAGGTTAGTCGATCATGGTCAAAATCTACACACCAAGGATAGAAGTACCAATGTTTCAAGTTTTAAGAATCCCGCCTCATATTTACATATTTGATTTCTAGTAGTCCAGGACACAAGGAATCTCCTTCTCTATCCAGTGTGTGCTACCAGGGGTCCTGGGCTCACACAGCAGGGACCTCATTAACTCCTCTTGTCTCCTGCCCCTTCTCCCTCAGGCCTCAGTCATTGGTCAACGTGCCAGTTGCGGAAAGAACACTTTTCTTTTGCTTTTCAACAAGTCCTTCTTAAAGCCACTATTTCCAAATCATTAATGCATACCAGACACTAATGAGTGTTTTATAATACCTCCATGGCTAAGTCTCAAGGAGCACTCTGAGAAGCTCGTTTCTTCGACTCCACTTTACAGATAATAAATCCATGCCTACACAGGGACCCCCTTCGCCCATGCTGCCGAGCAGTGTATAGATCACAGGGGGCTTGCGACCCAACCCACATTGGATGCAGGATTTTGTCCCCTAGCCTACTTGTAATTGCATTAAGTCAGGACCCTCCATGTTCCCTTGCACCTCCCCCCCCCCCCGCCTCTTTCGCCTAACCACTGTCCTTACTGTGAGATGGATTGACAAGACAAAGACCAGGGTTGCTCTGGCAAACACTTCAGCCACTCACTGCCTTAATTCCCAGGTGTTGTTCTTATTCTGCCTATGTCCCAGGATTCCCAGTTATTTTATAATTTCAGAACAATGTGATTCTCACATCTCCTGGCCACCAGATCCTTCCACATTGCACTGTGCTTTGGGGATCTGTGGTACATCCCTGTGTCAGAGAAGTGGGCTTGGGATTCTCCCCATCACAGAATCCCTGGTGCTCTCATCTTATTGGATTTCATCGTATTTCTTTACATGAACCCCCTAGTAAAGAGTCTAGTCTCAGTTTTTTTTTTCTTATTTCTTTCTCATTTCTTATTTTGGAGTCAAAGCTGTGGTTCTTCTCTGTTAAATCCTCTCCGCCAAGGTCCTTTTCCCCTTTGCTCACATGTAGGTGTGATGCATTTTATGCTCTTCTAGGTATAAACAGAGGAACTTTCAGGTCTGTTGTAGTGGCAAATAGATACCTGGAGAAAATAAGCAAAAACATTGCTGCACCTAAACATATAATCTGGTGGCTATAGCCATGTAGGGCATGGGAAGGTTTAATCAGAATATAAACAATATTACAGCTAGATTGCTGTGCCTTGTGATCACCAAATCTTTTTACCCACAATTTCCCTGTCAGATCTATTGACAGTGCAGTTTCAGCATTGTCTCTCACAACTTGCGAAAGGATTACAGTGAAGTCAGAAGAGAAGAGTCGGCATTTCCCGACATGAGTCCGAGAGGGATTCAGAGCAATCGTCTGGAACACACCTGGGACGCTGAGAATTCTTATCATCCAAATCATCTAACTTCTCCTAGTTCTTCTTTTTCCACCTGGACAGTTTGGTGAATGGTATCTAAGGTCCCTTCACGTAACCTGGAAATCCATTTTAAATTACCAGTAAACTGTTTTTCATATGAAGTTAATGCATACACCAATCAATAAAGAAAGATACAATAGTGGATGAAAGCTGTGTAAGTTAAAGCAGAATCACATGGGGGTACTAAATATAGCTATTCAGTGGAAAAGGGAGCTTTAAGTCACAGGTAAGGAAAGGTCCTCAAAACAGTTCTGATATCAATCCTTGAATGGGATAAATAACTGCAACAAGAAACTGACCAGAAGCTTGTGAGAGATAGTTGCATGGCATCTAATTCACTGTATCACTGTCACTGTCATTCCCTTGTTCATAGATTTACTCAAGCGAGCACTAGTAATGTCTCCATTCATCCCAGCTCTGAGATTTTAGCAGCCTGTCCTACTCATCTTTCTCAATGATTGGAGGCTCTTTCAGGGTCAGGGGAATAAGACCCATCATTGTTTCTGGTTTTGGCCTATCGAATACGCCACGGGGAGTTTGCCAGGCTCTGCCATGTGGGCGGGATACTCTCGGTAGCTTGCCAGGCTCTCCGAGAGTTGTATATATATCATATATCATATATATGATATATTATATATGATATATTATATATACACACATATATACCTATATAGGTATATATACTTATATATAAACATATATATACCTCTATATACCATTTTTCTTTCCTAATCATATGATTTGAAAAGAAAATGAAGTAAAACGATTAAAATTAATAATAAATGGATCTTAAACGTGGGAGTTATTAGACCTCAAGGTGTTTGCATGCAGGAATCCTGAAATGGGTATAGACTTAAAGGGAATATTTCTTCCTTTTTCCCAATTTTCCTTCATGCTTTCTCTTTACACAGTATACAAATTATTATCAGTGTTTGGAAGAGAAGATTCTCTGATAAGCCAGCTAAGTTTTCTTTTATAAACCTAGGACAGCTATTTTCCTATAATGGGGTCACAGAACTCTTAAAAATTATTTATTCAAAAATGAAATTGAGAAGCGACCCAATATTTGTTCACATTACCAGAAAATAAAACTGATTTCTTTTAAAATATTAATTAAAACACAATAAAGCAAAAACTGGCACCAATAAATTTGTTAATATAAATTGTCAATATTTTTATGAACCAGCACTAAAATAATTCTGAGAAAACATGTAGTTGTACCACACATTTGCAATTTTAAGTCATCATAACTGAAGCTAGTTTCACATTTGTTTTACATTCACTGTGTAGCAATGTGTTTTGATTGAATTATTTGATTAATATCCAGCTTTAAAGAGTTCTGTAGCATTTTAGAGGCCCATTTTAATAGTTTGGGTACTTTTCTTTGATAGTGCATCAGAATGCAACAAAAAGTGTTTATTTTAAAGGTTAGTACAACTTAAATCATATTAATAAATGCATTTTAGAATGAAACATTGAAATCCATTGGTCTATCTAGTGCTTTCGGTGGATCTTTTATCTATGCCTGATTTTTCTGCTTTGCTCTCGCCATTTGTAAAATATTAGTTACCTCAATTATTCACATCTTCCAAATGTTGGTGCAGTTCACTGAATTTTTCTTCAAATTCATCTTTGTCCATATCAGCACTAACTAGAAGATTTTTCTAAGTGTAGGGAATGCAACTTAAGTAAGAAAGTGAAGATAAAATTTCCAAATTCTGAATTTTGCTTCTAAGTTTAAATTGTATCGTTGTCCAACCACACTGCATGTCAGAGTGATTCAGTAGACTTACTTTGTTGTTGTTGTTGCTGCTGTTGTTGTTGTTGTTGCTGCTGTTATTGTTGTTGTTGCCAGGTGTAATCCCTTAACACAGTTGGGATTCCTGGGAGTCCCTGGTCTGGGCTAGGGAGCAGTCCTGAGGGGTCCAAGGTACTGAACAACCGTCCACTTGAGTTGTCCATAACGATGGCTAAAATGCCTGAAAACTTCTCAGCGTTATTAACCTGGGCCATGACAAAATACTGAAGATCTACCTCAAGCTTTGCTGTTTTTCAATGTATCTTTAATTAAATAATTGTGACTTACAAAGCTATTCCTGCCTGGGGTTAAGCGTATATTATTGACACCAATCCCACCACAAGCATTACCTTCCCTCTACCAGAGTCCCCTCACTTTCCTGAGCCCCATTTATCACCTTGAGGCACATTTCAGAATTCTATGGCTGTAGTTTAGATTTCCTGGTCCCAGCACTGCTGAGTCTGTGCTTTGGGTCTCGGTCTCGGCTATACCACCCTCCCCCATCACCAGTAGAACCGAGGTGCTTGACCCTTGGTCCCTCTGCTTCTGTTTCTTTCCTTCTGCCTTTCTCCCTTGATTCCATTCCTTCTCCGCTTCTCCTCCCAATATTCTGGGGTCAGGAATTTGAAAACTCCAAGATGACTTCTGCTGCTGCTCAAACTTTTCTCTGATTTCCAGTTAGTCTTGCGAAGACCCCTAAACAGTTTACATTCCTTTCCATTTTTTAAAAAAATTCTAATAGGGTTGGAACTATCCTGCACATTCTTTTTAACATTAAAAGCCCATGTAACATCATTTCATACGCCCATTCTTTTCTTTATGTAGGATAAAGAAGACTGGGCTAGAGAGATAGTATTTGTGTTATAATTCTTGTGTACTGCCAATCCAGATTTGTTTCATGGAACTACTTATCGCCCCCAAGTCCCACCAATTATTGAGGGGGCTTTTGATTCTAATCATCGTTCTTGCTCTTGTTGTTGTTGTTGTTGTTGTTGTTCTTCTTCTTCTTCTTCTTCTTCTTCTTCTTCTTCTTCTTCTTCTTCTTCTTCTTCTTCTTCTTCTTCTTCTTCTTCTTCTTCTTCTTCTTCTTCTTCTTCTTCTTCCTCTTCTTCTTCCTCTTCTTCTTCTTCTTCTTCTTCTTCTTCTTCTTCTTCTTCTTCTTCTTCTTCTTCTTCTTCTTCTTCTTCTTCTTCTTCTTCTTCTTCTTTCTCTTCTTATTCCCCTACTTTTTCTTCTCCTTCTTCTTCTCTTCCTCCTCCTCTCCGCCTCCTCCTCTTTCCAGGAGCCTATGCTGAGCATGGGATATCTCATATAAAAGCAGATTCTCTAGCACTAACTACATTCCCAATACAGTGAAATATGCTAATAAAATGTCATGTTACAGATCCATTATGCAACTGAGGAAATCAAACCAGCTAAACATGATGCTTATTTAATATCAAGAGTACTTAATAAGACAGAATGTAACTATAAAAGTGCAAAAATGAGTGCTTAGAGATATCTGACAGAGTTAGGATGTTTACCTTGCAATGAAGTCAACCCATGACAACAAATACGGTTTCTAGGTTGCACCAGGTGCATAGAACCAGAACTAATCCCTGAGCACCACTGAATAAGGTCCAACACCCCATCACCAACAGCAATGCATATAAAAATGAGTACACTTAGACATTAAAAATTAACGTTGTTCACTTAGTCATCCAAAGTCAATTAAAATTGGCATCTTCTCTCAGTCTCTTTCTCCATCTCTCTGTGTCTCTCACCCCCATTACTTCTCTTCCATCTCTATCAGCAGCTTTCTCATTCTTTCCCATAAAATTAAATGTGCATGTTCTTTAGCTAACAATGTGGTCATTTTACTGGGTGTCATGAAAAAGAATAGCAGGAAAGTGTGACATATTTTCAACTTATCGCCACAGGCATCCGGAATGCACCACAAATGTAAACCAATGCAAAGGGGTTGGAGAGAAGGCTCCGGGCCAGAAGAATGTACAAAAGGAAAACAAGCAAACTGTGATCAAGTGATATGGGCCCCTGCTCGGGGTAATGCTTTAAGCTGATGTCCACTGTGTAACAATCACCTGTGTCTCCAAGAAAGGCTGATCTGCCACTGTCAGCTCTGGGAAGTGAGGTCATGCTGAAGGAAATGTCTTTAGCACAGGTCATTCTGAAGAGTTAGTCTGGTGGCCGAGCCACATCTTATACTCTACACCACTTATACAACAGCATAGCTCAGCACACTGGATGTGGGGTGCAAAGTAGAAAGCAACCAGGTTGATTAAGAAAATATTAACACACAAGGACTAACATGTAACAACGTGCTAGTAATATCTTATACAAGGGCTTAATAGCTCCAGGATGAGACAACAGTCTTTGTACTCTTTATTTTATGGAAATTTTTTTAGATCATTTTCAGTGACTGAAGCAATAGCACAATGGGTAGGGCATTAGCCTTGCACGCAGCCAACCTGGGTTCCATTCCTCCACCCCTCTCAGAAAGCCCGGCAAGCTACTGAGAGTATCCACCCACACGGCAGAGCCTGGCAGCTACCATGGTCTATTCGATATGCCAACAACAGTAACACGTCTCACAATGGAGACGTTACTGGTGCCTGCTCGTGCAAACCAATGAACAATGGTACAACAGTGCTACAGTGCTACAGAAGATTACAAAATAAATCATTTAGTGCCTTTTCCTGGGGCAGGCTTTGGTGGGGATTTGGAAAATTGGGAATAATGGTGTTGGGAAACTGTAATGGTGTATGATTGATGTTGGGATGTTGAGGGTAATAAATTATTATGAACAACCTTATATAAACTAAATTAAATTTTAAAAAGCCTGAACAGTTAGATAAGACCTAGCGTGAAGATCTGCTGGCTAATTGTCTTTCAAAACACCATGATGCTTTTCACCCCATATCTGTTGAAAACCACTCTTCGGGTTCTCATGGAGGTTTTCACTAAATTTCACCAAAAGTTCCCAGCGACTCAGGAGGTGTATCCAGCTCATAGCTATTGCATTTATTTGATGGAATGTCCAGTAAATCTTTTAAATTAAGGAACACTCTCCAATCGCCCAGATTTTCCTCCAGCATTTGAATATTCCCGTCGCCCAGAGGTTCTTTCTCACTGCTCCCGTAACCATTTCCTCGATTCCAAACCCTTTCATCTACGGAGCTTGCAAGGGGTCTACCCCTGCGACACAGGCCAAGGGGCACGATTGCTGGTGGTAAACCTACTCTGGATGGCCCTTCAGCTTCAGCAATGGGGACATTCGCTCCCCTCAGAAGTTTCTTGGCTTGGGGCTGGAGAGATTGCACAGCTTGTAAGGATTCAATACTGTCACTCCATATGATTCCCTGTATCCAGCCCGAGGAGAACCGTCAAGTGTTAAACCATGAACACCACGGGGTGTGGCCCCAAATAAAATAATAACAACAATAATAATAATATGTCCTGGCTTTGTGCCCGATAATATTGAACCAATCACATCTCTTCCTCTTAACTCACCGACCACAGTTTTTATTTATTTTTATTTTTTTTTTAATTTTTGGGTCACACCCGGCAATGCACAGGGGTCATTCCTGGCTCATGCACTCAGGAATTACCCCTGGCCGTGCTCAGGGGACCATATGGGATGCTGGGATTCGAACCTGGGTTGGCCACGTGCAAGGCAAACGCCCCACCCGCTGTGCTATCACTCCAGCTCCAGACCACAGTCTTTAAAATTGAGCGAGGATCATTAATGATGGTCCATCCTGTATTTAATTCTACACCATAACTCATACGGATGCTCCCATTTCCCTCCCCTCAAGCCCTCAAGCCCCCTCCTTTTCACCTCACCCCTTCCCAACCTCAGATATGTGGGTCAATTCTCCCTATTTTGTTTCCTTGGACCCTTTGTCACTACTTTGCTGAGTATCTTTAAGGCCCACATAGCAGTGAGATCATTCTTTCTCTGTCACTTTGCCTCTAACTGACTTAATTGAGTTGCTGCTAATTGCATGCTTTTGTTCTTTCTGAGAGTTGCATAGTATTCCACGGAATATATGAAACACTGTCTTGACGTATTTATTCATAGTCAGGCATTTGGGATATTTATGTATTAGCTACTATACTAAGCACTGTAATGAACACAGATTTGCATATAGATATACCTTTGAATTCATATATATATATGCATGTGTGTATATATATATATGATGTTTGGGGAAAGTAGATGCCAGGAATCGGAATTGCTGTGTTCCCTGGGAGCTCTGTTTTTCTTTGTTGAGAGATCTCTGTGCGGTTTTCCACAGAGGGCCCTTCTTGAGTACCTGAACAGTACACTCCGCAGACAGCTTTGTCCCTGCTGCTATTCTTAGCTACTTACTGTTTCTTCGGGAGACATTTGCTCCTATTATGCTGCAACAGTTGTGGTCCACAGCAAGCAGTACGGTCGTTTGGTTCTTGTCAACACATTCATTACCTTGGCCCCGAGGGAAGTCTTCTGCACCTGGGTGGGGGTGGGTGAGTCTAAGAGTCTAAGCCCCTTGCATGTGCCAGGAACTCAGCGTTACTTTATTTCTGTACAGGGCTCCCATTAGGAGCCTCTGGGCTTTGGAGCTCCAGGGCTAATTTTAACCAGGTGGACAGTTCCTGTGTTCTGACCATCTGTAGGGGCTTGTGAGCGTGGCTTCCCAGGAAGCCGCCACAACACCACGACCTCTGAAAGGGATATCATACATGAAGAATAGATATGTTGTTTGCAGGTTTCTTGTTTTGAAATGCACATTTTATTTCCTCAGCATCTGGACACTTGGTTTTGGAAGAATTGGGCTCAGAGAGGGCAGCAGGTCTGCAGGGAGGCAAACTCCAGGACTCGGCATCTGGAGGATACGGGGAGAGTGGTCCAGGGTCATAGGCAGGAAACGCTAAGCTTTTCTCCAGTTACTCATCGAGTAAAAAAAAGAAATAAATAAAAGATTTTTAAAAACACCTGTTAAAAATACCTTGATTATCCGCCATCAAAACTTCTACACTGCAATTAAATTACAGATTTTACCATTGATCTTAGTTTGAAAGATAAAATATTCCTCCCTCTCCTAACAGAGATTAAATACTCTGTTCATTTTCTAGTTCCTTTTGTTCTTATGCCCCATATTGTCGATTGTCTACTTATGGTCTTTTTTTTTAACTCATTTTATTTTCTTTTAATTTTCTCTAATCATTTCCATTTTGTCTTTTTTTCTTTTATTTACCCTTTTCATTTATATGTTCTTTTTCCCCTTATTAGTGAGTAATTCTGGGTAGTTTGCATCATTCCATGAAGATCTAGGAACTTTCATCTTAAAAAGTGAAATAAATACCTTTCCCATGCATTGTTTCCCTCTCCCAAATTTTTATTTAAGTTTATCTTAATGCATGCTTATTCTTTCTTTCAAAAGTCTTTAACTCTTTTTAGCTGATCACCTCCTTTTCTAAATACTGCACTCCCAAAATTTACCTTTTAACTATCTAATCTAAATATTTTCTGCTTTCAAATATCTCATTTTTGTTTTATTATTTTAAGAGGGGAAAAACTCTAGTTTCAACTGGATTCTTTACTTCACCCCATAGTTTTATATTGGTGTTCAACTAATATTCTCCAACTAAAAACATAGAATCATTCACCCAACTGATTACTTATATTTTGAGGGAAGAATTTATCCCTTAGCCAATTTTAAGTTGTTGAAGCCACTCTTTGATTCCAGACTTTCTAAGTTGTGTTTTTGTTCATATTCTCATTTCTATAAAAGGAAGCTAATGATGCTTAAAGTAAACCAATAAAATAGGTTCCAGTGTTTAAATGTTCACTCTCCACCACTGTAACTATGCATTACAATGGCAGTAATATCACCATAAAGAAAAAAGCGTCAAGTGTCTCTCACTAACGTGGTATTATCACAATACCTTCATTTTTATTTAACTTCCTCATCCAAGGGCCTTTTCTGTTTTGTCTGATCTATAAGTGCTCAACCTAGCAACCAAGTGAACTTTTAAAATCACACTGTACCACAACATTCACATGCTTAACAATTTTAGCTGTCTTGTCATCATTCACATAAAAATAAATGAAATCCCTTCTCTTTTCGTACTAAGTGCTGCATGCTCCAACTCTGTCTCCTTCCATTGTCTCGTTTGCTTTCCAAACATGACAGTGGAATTAACCTATCAAGCCAAATGATTGTATAACTGCATTTTTTAAAGCCAGCCAAGTACCATTGAGCAGAGGTTAAGAAATGTCTGACTCATTATCCCTCAGGGGGATATAGTATCACGGAGCAGAGACACCATGGGTCCTCATTTGCCTTCTGGCTGGAGAGAGTGGAGGATGCTTGTCTCACTAAGGTGTTCAGATTAGGGTTGATGCCTTTAAGGCCCTGCAACCTTACCATCAACAATTTGTCCTTAGTCACTGAAAGGTGTGATCATGACAGACAGAGTCACATTTCCACACTTGTCTTCAGGAGTCTTCCTGTGGCCCATTATCATGCAACTCTAGACTCAGCCAGACCGACTACAACACCGGAGTCTTCCATGGAGCAGCGGCACACTGCTGCCTGGTCTTAGATTCAGATGTTATTAGTTGTTGGGGAACAGTTTTCCCCAATGGTAGCTGGACACGATGCACCCTGGGTCCCGGCAGACATGGGGCAAAGATGACAGGTGCACAGAGAAAGACCCTCCAGGAGCAGTCGGTGACTATTCTCTTTACTACCAAATACACACATCTATTCTAGAGGGTCTCGGCTTAAAGGAAGAGCCAATCACACAAATCTTTGGATTTTTTGCCTATCATCTTTCCTACACTCCTTTGCCCTTGTCAATCCCAGTCAAAGCTAGTTGCTGCAGTTAGGATGACTTGCTAAGCGTATGTGACAGTTTCTGTGTTTTGGGCACATGTGACTAGGACGTTGAGTGAGGCTCGAGGCCGAACACCCCGTGCTGACACCCTGTTCTTGCCAACTTTGACCAGATCCTCCCTCATGCGAAGCTTCACTTCTGGGCCACTTTGCAAGGTCGGGTCTTACCTGCTCCAGTGCCCATCACCATGCTCCACAGATGGTAATTTTGAAAGTCTCTCAGTGTGCATATCTTGGGAAATCCATAAAAACCATCAACTTTGTGTCTGTGTCCTAGTACCGGCTGTCACTCAAAACACCAGTATGACCATTTTGAGCTGCGAAAGAGATGCTTTCTCATGCACATTTCAAAGAGAGAGAATGGAGGTATGAAGAATGTTTTCTATGTTTGTTTTCATGGCTGTTGCTTGGAGTTGGGGCTCCACCCAATTGGAGTGAGGGTTGACTCTTGGCTCTGGGGATCACTCATGATGCCTGGGATCAAACCAAGGCTTGACCTCACACAAGAAAAGTGTTTTAACTCCTGTACTCTCTGCCCAAGTATTTTGTGTTTTATCACACATTGCGTAGTTAGCAGATCTAGTAATTTAGTGGACTGATTCCAGTGAATATACACAGATGCAGAAACAATTAATTATTAGACCTATTACCTTGTGTATTCTGATGCATGAGAGCTTCTCGCTCTGGGCTGCCAATGTCTGTGTCACAGAGATGCTGACTTGCTTAAACTTGAGCTTTTGTCATTAGCATGTTACTAGCTGTCTTGTCATCATTCATATAAAAATAAATGAAATCCCTTCCCTTTTCATACTAAGTGCTGCGTGGTAGTAGCACTCATGCCTAGTGTTTTCAGGAATGAAGAGAAATGCTGGAATGCATCTCACTGAAGACCAAAGGAAGATGAGCCCTAAAAATTACTCTTAGAGGAAGCAGCTCTTATAAGTGTTCTTCACGTGTGAAAGATGCTACAGAGACGCAGGGATCATTTGATTCTGATCATGATTTAGAAACATGACTGAGAAACTTTGAACCCACTTGAACTCAGGTCTGTTTTGTGGCCATCTCTGGCTCTGTTACTTCTGTGGGAATGAATTTCTCCTGTACATGGTGGGGATCATCTTCCCAGAAAATAAGAGGAACAGCAATCTGGCTGGCTAGAAACTATGGTGGTTGTTCTCACAAGGAGTCACAGTGCATAGTTATTAAAACAAAGTAAAGGAATCTAGTGCCCTCGCTCTGCAGTGAGCACAATGGATTTCCTGCCTTGGCGAGAATGAAAGGTCTCTGTGAATTTGAAACAGATTAGTCAGTCTCTGCTCCTTCATGTTCACCATTTCCAAGGAAACAAACCAAGGCTGATGTTGAAATCTGAAGCATGTAGCCACACAGTGAGCGTTGCTTTGTTACATAGGTATCGAGAAAGACAGACTCAATTTAAAACATATTGAGGGATGAAATTTTTTGCTGGGGATGCATTTTACATGGTGCCCAGCAAGGAAAGAATGCAGAATGCATGGTTTTTTCTCATTTATTCTCCCCAAGAAGGATGCTTAGATCCAGAAAACAGTTATCTGAGAACCCAAAGTATATTTTCAGTTCTTTCTGGTAAGTGGTTCTAACACAATGATGTTTTAATAGTTATCTCTTGGACAAAAGACTTCCCAAATGCTGCTTTATTCACAATAGGATGTGTGTGCTTAATAAGCACTTCAAAAACATCATTTTTTGAAGTCACCATGAAAATTAAGAAGAAAATGTTCTACATAAAAATCTCTCTGTGAATATAAATTCACATTTATATATATTCATAGACTTGGTGACTATAAACAGAACCTCTGGAATACACCTACACAGCAGATGTTATGCAGGGTTAACATATATTTAAACATGTATTAGGTTTTGATTGTTGCAAGCATAACCAAGTATGACACAAGGAGCTGATCATTAGATAGAAAATAGGGGAAAAAAAGGATACTATATACCTTGCCTAAATCAACAGTATGCTTAAAATTACTTATCAATTCTCCTTCTGATTCCTGATTCCTGTGTCAGAGGCTCTATTCTCTTCTGTGCTTTGGAGTTGTTCTTCCATTTATGACTTTATGATTATGGGGGCAGAAAGCTGAAATCACAGAAGGCACTCGGACAGGTTTCAGTGACGTGAGTAAAAAAAAATTACCAAAGTTAATCTGACATTAATATAATTTATGCAGAATTGTTCCTGTTCTAAAAAAGAACCTTGCTCAATTTGACATAGCTAAATTTGGCAAATAAAATTTTGGGGGGTTTTAAGTCCAATTTTATTATTTTCAGATACAGATGAAAGGAAGAGGATAGAATGGGTAGAAAAAGAGGAGAAAATAGAGGTGTTTAAAGGATACCTGAATCAAATCAATGATATCATCATCATCATCATCATCATCATCATCATCATCATCATCATCACATTGATCATCGAATTTCTCAAACAGTTTCAGTAACATCTCATTCATCCTAGCCCTGAGATATTAGAATCCTCTCTTTACTCATTCTTTCAAATGGTGCCTCATTGGAGGCTCTTTCAGGATCAGGGGAATGAGACCCATCATTATTACTTGTTTTGGCATATGAATACACCATGGGGGTGTTGCGAGGCTCTGTAGTAGATATTGACAATAATCTGAACACACCCATGGAAGAAAAAGTAGAAGGAAAGATGTTTAGGTGATTTCAGTTATCATAAAGTTCTACCCTAGTGGAGAATGTTAAAGACAGTTCTCCACACCGGCTATGAGTGTTTGCCAAGTTGCAGAAGCTAGATGAACTTTGCAGCGAACAGGTGACTTGGCAAGTATGACTTCTCTTCAGTCCCTGGCTTCCTTTCTGGTAAAAATACAAGTTTAAAAGCTACTATGAAGGGGTCATAGATGTAAAGATGTGTATGTTGAAAGTGAGGACCCCAATGGATATATTTGAGGCAGTCACAAAAAAATGGGAAGATATTGGGTTATAGACTAGAAAATTTAACATGTATATGTTCATGAGTCTCTTGCCCCTAAGCCTGGCTTCACTGGGACCCCTCAGAGGGGGGCGAGTTGAGTTTCCCTCCCTGTCCTGAGCAGAGACTCAGCAGCTGAAGACCTCCAGAACCCAGCCACAGCCATGCTCAAGGCCAGTCTCCACACATTCGGATGAGCCTCATGTATGAAGGAACTGGCAGAGGAACCCAGGTGTGTGGGACCCGGGACTGCAATGTCCTGCTCAGATCAGGATTGGGCCTCCTCTACCAAGATCCCCATTTTCCAGTAGCTTGGCAGCCACACCCACAAACTGCACCCAGCACTGTGTAATCCCATCAATGACCAAGATACAGAGACTATAAAACAAAGCTCTCGGAAGGGCGTAGGCCTGAATGTGACTTCTTTTAGCCTAGCTCTCCCTCTCGAAGAACCTGGCAAGGTACCAAGAGCATCCTGCCCACACAACAGAGCCTGACAAGCTCTCCATGGTGTATTCGATTTACCAAACACAGTAACCATGATGGGTCTTATTCCCCTTACCCTGAAAGAACCTCTAATGTGTCACTGCTGGGAAGAACGAATAAAGAGAGGCTGCTAAAATCTGAGGGCTAGTACAAATGGAGACATTACTGACACCCTCTTGAGCAAATCGATGATCAATGGGATGACAGTGATACAGTGATGCAGTGGTCTGTTCATATCATCTGAAATCTTCCATAGGTTCCATGAAACCCTGATCAAAATGCAATTCATTTTAGTGCAAGTGTGGCAGGCAATTCAATCTTATATGAATGCTATTTGTTTTATCTCGAAAGAGAATTAATCTCAACCCAAATTCTGCCTATAGAAAACCTGAAAAAAGGAATTCCCTTTAGATCAATTACTGCCTAATTGGAAAGAACCTTAACAAGTTATCCTAAGTCCCCCTACTTAATGGGATTCCTAGTTGAATTTATCTTTCCAAGATAAAATCATTAAATTAACAAATACTCGAACTCTGAGTCAAACTTTTGCTGTGAGCCCATTGAGCACTTAAACCATTTTTTTAAGAAAAAAACAAACCTTACTCTTCTCTACTAAAAGTTGAGGAACATGTTTTGATCTGAACATGCCAGTTGACATAAGACCAGCAGAAGTAGGAGCTAGAACTTTCTTTGTCAGCAAGCTCAGCAGAACACAAGAGAAAGGAATAAAAGCTTATGCTATGACTATTATTGTTTTTGTTTATTTCTTGTTTTCTTAAAAATATGGCCTTCCCTGAACCAAGAAAAGACTTTTCTTTTGCTAGGGCAACACAACACGCACACACACACACACACACACACACACACACACACACAGAGTCTACACGCTGCCCCCCCTCCTTCCACCACATTCTTCAGCCCTAAAAAGTGAGTTGAGCATGTCAAGTAGGGATGTGGTTTAAGTGGTTGAGCACATGCCTGACATATGTGAGAACAAACTGATCTCTATGTTTGGCACCTCCTAAGCCCCTGTGCTCCTCTGGGATCCTTTGCCACAAAAAATGGAAAGAAAAAATAACATTTTTCAAACCATTGCCTTATGGGAGTTTAACCATCGGGAAAGAGGTCAAACATCTTAAGCTCTCACTTGTATATGGGATCTGAGTGGCATGAAGACATGATTGAAAGAAGCAAACCAAAAACCTGAGCTCATAGGTACATTGACTGTATGTTGGTAATTGTCAGAGGCAGTGAATAGACCCTAACAAAAGTGATGAAGATGGAAAAAGAACATGCTTAACTATAAACAAATCCTAGGAATGGAAAGTATAGTATCTATTCCTTTCGGGGGACCAGCCTCAGGGATGCCCCCTAGATATTCTGAGGATTCACTCCTTGCGGTGCTGTGGGACCATGCAGTTCCATGAACTCCGACATCCAGAGCACATGCCCAGTCCATCTTGGATTCTCCACAGCCCCTACAGATTAGTTTGGTTAACTCTCCTGCATTCTATAGATGAGGTTTGCAAAGTGAGTAAATCTTAAAATTTGTCATCACACACAAAAATTATTGCTTAACTATGTGTGCCACCAAATGTTAAATGGCTTTGTGGTAGTCATTCCACAATACCAGCACATATATAAAATTATAGGCTGTAGCCCGGAAACTAATGCAATGCTGCCTGTCAATTATACCTCAATGAAAATAGCAAGATGACAGCTATGTATGTTTGAGATGAAGACTAGCTGAGTGGAAAATAATATGTATTTAAATATATATTTGTAAAATAGTAACTGTTGGATTGATATTTATATATGTATATTAAATAGATTTTAAGGCATTCATAAACTTCTGCATGCATTTAATTACTTATGCATTTGTGCATGTAATGCAGTAGAACCGGGTTCTCCTGTCCTTTGAAGCATATGTCAGGATTTTATTTAGCCCTGAGGAAGAAATATGCAAGGTCGAATATCAGTGATGACTGAAATCTAATCTAGATGGGATTGAGGGAAAGGAAAGTAGCAATGGAATCAGTCAAAGTTTCAGTGGAAGCCTTGTCCAGGCTCTGTGTTAAGAAAAGATTAAGTTGGACCAGATCCATCCCGTAGAGAGCCAGGGTCTGCCCCCTAAATGGTGGTTTCATGAGTTTGCTTATTGCAGAGGATTTTTTCCCCCACTAAGTAAAAGCAGTGTCCAGGAAACAAAGTGAAGTACTAGAAGTGTGATGTGAGGGAGGGGAGAAAAGGGGAGGTGAGAGAGAGTTGCTGGGGGGAAGGAAGCACACAGGGAGAGAGGAAAGGGCTCCAAAGTCATCAGGGTATCCTTAAAGGCAGAAAGCATCTCTTCTCTTCTTATATATATATTTTTAAGAATGATCATATATGACAATTTATTTGACTTGCTCAATTTTGACTTGCTCATTTCCTTTGCCCTGTTCTTAATTTGCTGTTCCGACTTTCCTGAGTGAAGCGACAATTGCTTGTGCTTTGCTGCACTGCGGTGGGGAGCTTGGCCCCTGCCAACTCTTCTCCCGGCTACCACGTCTCCGTGAGCCCTGAGCACACCCACATTCTGGCTCTGCTCCTGGAGGGAGCAGCCCAGGTGAAATAGGTCTGGACATCTTCTTCCTGGATCTGCGGCCTTCCCGGTCATTCCAGGGATTGGCCAGGCATACTCAGCGTTCAGGAATATATATATTCTTTTAATCACAAGTTGCTAATAGGTCAGTAAACAAGATTTACTGAATGATGCCATACTAAAGGTCATGGGG
Source organism: Sorex araneus (assembly GCF_027595985.1). NCBI lineage: Eukaryota > Metazoa > Chordata > Mammalia > Eulipotyphla > Soricidae > Sorex > Sorex araneus. The sequence continues at coordinate 296,299,790 of NC_073302.1, read as the reverse complement.
AAAGGCAGAATTGACCGCCTGTTGTAAATCCTCTCCTAATAGGAAGATCTAAGAAAGATTTAATTCTAAAAATGATAAATAGGAACTACTCAATTTGATGCAAATAGTATCTCTTGAAAATGAAGGAATAAAATTTAAGAGTGATGTTAGCAGGTTTCTGAGACTTTCAACAGGATAAAGTGAGAATTTCCAATATGCTTATGTGTCAATTGTGAATGCAGTACAGATTTATAGAAATAGAAATCGATAAGTAATATATGAAGCAGAGCTGACAAATAACAAGTAAAGGAAGAAATTTGAAGAATGAGTTCAGAGAAGTAGCAACCTGAGATACTTACCTACAATAAGCTGGTTGAGTTAAATTTTGCACTTCCTAAAATACTAAGATATTTTTATTTCCACTATATTATAGGAAATTTGGTTACCACGAGAAACCATATAATCTACTTCCAAGAACCATATAAGCAATATCTGTGTTGTAAAACTAACTTGTGGATAAACAAAAAGCTAAGAAATTTAAAGAAATTGAAATCACTGTCACTGTATCACTGTTATCCCATTGCTCATTGATTTGCTAGAGTGGGCACCAGTAAGATCTCCATTGTGAGACTTGTTGTTACTGTTTTTGGCATATTGAATACGTCATGGGAGCTTGCCAGGCTCTGCCCTGTCGGCGGATACTCTCGATAGTTTGCCAGTCTCTCAGAGAGGGGCGGAGGAATCAAACCCAGGTCGGCTGCATGCAAGGCAAACGTCCTACCCGCTGTGCTATCACTCCAGCCCAAAGAACTGTGCTATCACTTCAGCCCAAAGAAATTGAAATAACATGTGTATATGTTCCTCTTGGAGAGCCTACCAAGCTCCCCGTGGTGCATTCGATATGCCAAAAACAGTAACAAGAAGTCTCACAACAGAGACATTACCAGTGCCTGCTTGAGCAAATTGATGAACAACAGGACGACAGTGCTACAGTGCGACAGTGCATATTATGGAAGCATAATTTGCATGATTATAATTCATCATCTCTCCCACCTGAACCTTCTGTGAACATTCTTAATCACATAAAATTACTGGAGCATGTTGCTTTTGGATGACCATCAGAAAGAAGAGCATCTTCAGGGTATGGATACAGCTCAAAGAACTTGCAACCCTGTCTGACACATCCGGTGCCCCTACTCAAATCTTTCTCCCCCAGAGGAAGCTTTCAGCACCGCTGGGTGTGGCTATAAATACAACAAACTACAACAACCAAAATGAAAACTATTTAACTTTTTTTTTGTATAAAAATCATCAATGGTATTTTGATAGTTGTCATATAAGTTCAACAAAATCCAGACTTTTCCGTTTAATCACTAGTATTTGTTTACTTGTTCCCTGAACTCTAGATAGTGCAGATCACTTATTTGAACTAGGGTAAAACGCATGCCTGCTGGGCTTTGCCTGTTTGTTTGGGGGGCACACCTCTTGGTGGTCAGGGCTTCCTGCTGGCTCTGCTCACAGGATTTGCTGCTGCTGAGGCCTGGGGCCATACGGGATGCCGTGTTAGCCACATGCAGTGCAAACGCTGTGCCAGCCATACTATCTCTCCAGCCCCTTATCACTTGTATTTTCTTGCACATTCTCTCTCTTGAGGACTCTGTGAAGTTTGAAAATTTCAAAATAGCATTACTTTTTCCTATTATCTTCAAAAGAGCAATATCCATTGGAACATATTATCTCTGTAGTGAACATTTTAAATGACCGGTTTACTATATAATATATTATCAAAGACTAAAATTCCAGACTGAGAGGAGTTTCTTCATATCTCTGGGAGTACCTTCCACTGAACCATGTAGATACAGCATATGAACATGTCTATCAGAGATGATGGAGATAAAGAAGAAGAGAAACTAATTCAGGAACCTCTAAACCTTTATACCTTTCCTAGAAAAAAAAATGAGGAAGGAAAGGAGACTCTAAAGTGGTGCTCAGGGGACTCAAAACTCTTTCCAGTAAGTCTTTGACAGCTGAGGCAGCAGTTTGATGCAAAAACCAAAGACACATGTGGGTCAGGCCCTGTGGTGATAAGGATGAACCAGACCAAACTCACCGGTGCTTGAGTGCTTCCAGCAGTGCTCAGGGTCCTCTAAGGTAACTAGTTCCCAGGGGTGCTCAGGGAACCGGGTGAATTAGGATCTAGAACTGAGTTTAACAAGGTGCAAGACAGCTTCATTATTCCAGTCCCCTATCCTAAGTTTGTGCTGTCTGTAGAGACAGAAGCAATTGATAAATATTGCCTCCCAAAGGAAAAGTGAAATGAGTTATGAAATAGCACATCAGATTATCGGGGCAAAGTCTGAGAGCAAAAGATTAGTGGGCTTAGATAAGATACTGGTTTTAGATTGGATCACTAAGAAACAGACACTGAAATAAGTATTTGCATAAAATTATGGGGAACTCCCTAAAAGATCGATGTTTATGAGAGGAATTGGAAGACAGTGGGATGGAGAGAGCCATCTCTGTATGATTATAGCAGTGAAGATTATAATTTTCACCCCAGGAACACGCTAGTGCTTAGAAGACCATTGTAGGCGTTGTCTGAAAAGATGCCAGGAGTCACATTTCTGCTTCATTACATCCACCACTCATTGACAAGTGCCCCCCAGCCCCCAGGAACAACCATGAGTTTGAGAGAGTCCACTATTGCTTCTTCAAAGACCAGGGAGAGTGCTCACATCACAACAATTTTAAGGCACTGGAGGAGTGAATGCTTCCTTTCAAAATGACGGTCTGAATCATTCCACACTGAGCTTCCTGCTGTTTGCAAGACTGTCTCTGAATCAGGGGAAGACTGAGCATAAGAAAAATGAAGTCAGATCACAGCAAGGTGAATATGGCTTCTGTATCGTTGTATGACTATAATTGATTAAAAAAAAGAGATGTGTCAAAGTCTATATAAATGTTTAAGGATTTTAAATGTAAGGATAGGCACATATATTTGTGAATGCAATTACTACCAGATAGGAAATGTCATATTAGAGAGAGAAAAATAATTATATTTGATCACCGAACAATTTTGAAAGAACCTGGAGAAAGGATATGGAATAAGAATTTTGTTTAAGCTCTAACTCAGATAAATCAGAACTAGGCATATTTTTAAGATAATCAAACTAAAAGTTTCTTCTCAGGAAAGTGAAAGATCCAAAAGATATAGTACAAAATATTTGTATAAACTTGAAAGGCGAAGAACTTTTGCAAATAACACCAATATTTTTGTGGGGAAGGTTCAAATAATTAATATTCTGGCAAAATTATTCAATAAGACCAATGATTAATTAACAAATAGAACTGAAAAAATAGAGGGGAAAGAGGCACTGCCACTCCTGTTATCAATGATTTTCCCCCTAAGATAAAAGGACATCACCAGAGTAAAGTGGAACCATCAAAAGTATTAAAAGAGAAGTTTGTAATGAATCTTATTCAGAGCCTCATGGCTTTAAATGTTGCTGTAATTCAGGGTACCTTGATGTATGAGACAGCTGGAATTGATAATAACGTTTCTCAAGGCTATCATTAGTTCTGCAATATTAGCTTAAAATTAGTACGGAGGAGAATGCAAAGTTCATACAGATTTTTGGTTCAGTTTCTTACAGCACATGAAAGATTGAACTGTCATATTTTAATAAGCTGTTGAGCTTGTTTAGTGAACAGCAGTGCCAATTTAAAAAAATATACTCTCTTGCATATCATCTTTACTTATTTTATAGAAATGAGCTGATTTTAGTTACGCGATACTCTAATTATTAGAGAAATGGTCTTCAAAAGTATAAAATGGCTTATTAAAGAAAATATATTTTACTGAATTAATTAAATGGGATATTTGTACATATAATAGTAAAACATGCATATTATCTATTCTATAAACAATATAAATACTGTTGACTTTATTTCAAAGCAGGTTTCGTCTCAGAATAATCAATTATATATTCTCCCTGTGGGCTTCACATGGTTACTATTAACTCCAGGTTAAGTTTTATTTAAAGCCACTGTGCAGATTTGATACACCAAATATATCTTATCAGGCAACATATCCATCAATACTACAACAGCTAAACAAAAGACTTTTGATTAAATTATATATATGTACATATATATACACATATAACTTTGGTAGGACAGGAAGCATTTAATTGAAAACACATACCTAAATACATATATACTTGATATTTAATACTTGATATTTAAATCTCCAAAACTATTTAAATTTTATTAAAATTTTATAAAAATAGAATTTGAGTGGTTAGAAATATGACTGTTTAATTTTTGATTTTATAATTATTATGCATGAAATATACATAACTTAGCTCAAAATTATATCTATGCATGCATTCTTATTTTCACTTGGAACATTAAGATATGTGAACAAAGATAAGAAATGATATTATTATTTATTATTTCTTAATACTTATAATTGATGAATGGAATCTCTATGTCTGTATGTACATGGATAAATCTCTTAACAGCTCTTTTGTTGATGTTGGGCAATGTATGCCCAGCAGTGCTCAGGGCTTACTCTTGCCTCTGTGCTCAGGGGTCACTCCTGGTGTGTCATCATATATGTAGCTGGGAATTGAATCATGGTCAACCTAACCTTCTGTACATGGCTGCAGCCACTTAACAGTACTTTTAAAATTGAGATAATGAAGATGCAATGTTTCAAGACATAATGAATGAAAATATCGCATCTATAATTCAAAATAAAAAAATGTATGAACATAGAAATATAATATATCTCAAACTGTATCTACGTAAGCATTCTTTCATGGGAAAAAATTGGGACATGCAAAATTAAAGACAATGAGTTAGTCAAGTATATTCACTCTACCAGTTGCTTTTCTTTGAACAGGAACTTCAAACACTAGAAGAAAATATAATTTTCAACCAATAGAATTTTCAAAAGATGATTAAGTAATCATAATATCCAGACAAACATCTACTTTTACCATGTTGGGTGTTAAATTAGAGAGATTAATAGCCTACTTTTAGAAATATATTACTCAAATTTTACCACAACAAAGTAGTTAAAAACAAATAAAAACTGAGCAGATTGTCAGTAGAAGAAAAATGCGTTTAAGAATGTGTCAGAAGCCCAAGAGAGATTCCCGGGGTTAAAGTGCTCGCCTTGTATGTAGCCACCTTTGGTTTGATCCCCATCAATGCAAGTGGGACCCCTGGCACATCCATTTACATGCCTTGAACGCAGAGACAGTATTCCTTGAGCACTACTGTATGTGACCTAATAACAAACCAAAATTGTCATATAAATAATTTTTAAATAGCTATGGAGAGAACAATAAGACCCTACACTTGAGAGGAGGAAGATAGAGATAAGAAGAAAATGCCCTCATGCTCAATGGAAAGATTTGATGTATAGATGATGTTAATTTTCCCAAATTAATGCATACTCATTAGAGTATAACTACAATTGTTTTCATGAGTCGTGAAGTAAATTCTGAAATGATAGAAAATTTAAAATTAAAAGATAGAAAAGGAAGAGGATGAGGAGAAAAAGGAAGAGTAAGGTGAAGATATATAATGATCAGAAATGTTCTATAAAATACCAAAATTTGAAACAAAACTATGAATTTTCAATGATGGACTTAATGCATTATGTATTCATGTTAATTTCAAATTAGGCGCCCCTAAAGTTTCTTCAATATTATGATGTCATATTTTGCTTGTATATGAAAATAATGTTAGAATTCATGAGATACAAAGCAAAGGCAGACTGTACTATAATTTACCTAATTATTTTCCACTTTGATATATACATACCTCTCAGAGACCCCGGCAAGCTACCGAGCATATCCTGCCTGCACAGCAGAGCCTGGCAATCTACCCGCAGCTTATTCAATTGCCAAAAACAGTAAGGATAGATCTCATTCCCCTGATCCTGAAAGAGCCTCCAATCCTTGGGAAAGAGGAGTAAGGAGAGGCTGCTAAAATCTCAGGGCTGAGTGTAATAGAGACGTTACTGTTGCCTGCTCGAGTAAATCAATGACAGTGATAAGTGATACAGCGATCAGATTCCACTTTATTCTTTAGAGAATATGGAATACTTCACAAAATGTTGCATTAAAGGGAAGAAGTCACAAAACTAAAATCAGAGAAACTGTGCAACAATAGACATTTATAATCAGGAAAAGCATATAATGCAGGTGTAAAGCTCTTACAAAATTGACAAGAGTTTAAAAGTACAAATGAAAATTGTTTTAATAATATAAATATAGGCAAATGTAAGCAAAATTATAAAAATTATACTTAATAATATCAATATGAGCAAATTGTTATTGTATTATTAAAATGTCCATATATAGTATAATTAGTTATATGAAATATAATTAGTAAATATAATTGTACTAAGTATACTATTCCTAGTAAACAAATGAGGTATATATATTTTTGAATCTCACACAAGAAAATATTTTATCTCTTTATTACAACAAATAAATTTTAACAGCAGGAAGGCAAATTCTTATAAACCATTAAAACTAGAACAATTAAATACATAATGAGATATGTAAGAATAGTTATCAGAAAATGTTAAGATCCTCATTATTCCACATGTAATCTGAAATTTAATACAAATCATTCCTGAAATTTAAATCCAATTTCACAATACATATTCACACACACACAAACACACACACACAAACACACATACTTAAGAAACCAAGATAGTTTGACTTTAGAAAATGATGTTACATAAATAGGGCTTATTGAAAGAATGATGATGTTTGATATACTTTAAATAAGAAATTCTATTAAATTAAGTATTTTTTACAAAGTGTAATATCATATATGTCTGAAAAAAACATGTTAACAACACAGAAAACTGATAAATGTTAGAGGTTCAAATGTTTTGATTACATAAGCAAAAATGATCACAAAATAGATATTATGTTGAAGACACAGACAGCCCTCTCGCAGAAAAAAAGACACGAGTGCCTGATGCGACTTCTAGCTACAGAATTATGCATTACGAGCAAAGTGAGATGCCATTTTATACTTGCAAAGTAGGAAGAAATAAAAGCAATGATTGAACTGTTAGAACGATATATATATTAGTGACAACTTTAAACATTGTCCTGGGAATAGGAAGCATTACATACACGTTGGAAGACAATTTGGTATCTATCTGCACGCAGAGCCACCAGAAAATGTGGAAACATTTAGAAGTTTTGTTTTTCATTGCTTCAGTAGTCATATATAAGATATTTCATTGCATTGCATTGCTATATATGATATAAATATTTCTATATATTCATAAACAGAAATATTTTACAACCATAAAGTCAATGTACTGGAACTCTATGTAGCTTCAAAGACAAGTATTACAAGTCTGAAGTAGACAAAGCAGAAGTACCGTTAGGAAAAAGAAACCTTTTCATTCTGCATAAGATCTTTCTTTTAAAACTAAATATTTTTTAGATAAAGTTAAAATAGATTTCCTATCCATGTGCACATATTTGATGTTTTAATTTAAAATAAGAAGAGTATACACAAAAAAACTCAAGCAAGGACTTATTTAGGAAGAGAAAAACAGGTATTTATTTGGATGTACCTACATGCAAGACAGAAATGTAAATGAGCATGCAAATTATTAATATGTTACATTTTTGTGTGATGTGAAAAATTCCATGCATTTCAATCCTTCTCTTTAAAACACAAATTAGGCAACTTTTGGGAATGGGAGATAATACAGTAAGTAGAAATGGAGCGATAGCACAGTGGGTAAGGCGTTTGCCTTGCAAATGCGGCCTACCAGGGTTCGATTCCTCCGCCCCTCTCAGAGAGCCTAGAGTATCCCGCCCGCACAGGAGAGCCTGGCCAGCTATCCAGGGCATATTGGATATGCCAAAAACAGAAACAACAAGTCTAGGTTTCACAATGGAGACATTACTGGTGCCTGCTCGAGAAAATCGATGAACAGTGGTATGACAGTGCTATAGTGATACAGGTAAGGCGCTCATATTGCATGTAGCCAAACCCGGGATCAATCCCTAGCATCCCTATGGACCTCGAAGCACACCATGAGTGATCCCGGAACACAGATCCAACAGGAAGGACTAAGCATAGCAGAGGAATCCAAAACAAACAGACGAAAACAAGTGTACTGACTTTTGCATGTCACAGATATTACATATAGAAACACAATGAAGAACAAAGTCATACTTAGGAAAACCTTCCAAAAATTCTCCAAAGACAAAAATCACAAATTTGCAGTTGTTTTGAAGAGAAAACTTGTTTATAAATTTAAATTGCATAAGGCTATATCAAATACAAATTTGAAAATGAACTTTATTTCTATTTGACTTCCTACAACTTTTATGATGGGAAGTATTCAAGGTGTTTCCTTAAAACCTTGAGTACACACTTTGTTAGTGAAAATCATATTGGACTACAATTGGTTCTGGAGAACCTATACAATTAACTCTCAATGACTTTGGGCAAATCACTTGAACTTTCTCAATATCCTCATTAGGGAAATTAGCCACTTAATTAAGTGTTCTTTGAGGTTCCTTCCAGCTGTAATATTTTATGCAATTGTAACATTAATTTTGTTATGACTACAAAGTTTAAAAATTGTTGAGCAAACTAACTTTTTTTATATGAAATTAAGTCTGAGTATTAGAAATGATGGCAGAGATACTTTACAAACATTATTTGGTGTTTTATCTTTTAATAAACTTATAAAATGTCACCTATTCTAACAATGTCAATTATTAAGGCAGTAAACTTAAGTGTGCTGGTTGAGCATCATTATTTTCTGGAATTCATAAGTGTACAGAACTAATGCACTAAATTTAATATTTAAAAGTTTGGGACTGGAGCAATAGTACAGCAGATAAGGTACTTATCTTGCACACGGCCAACTGGGATTCAATTCCCAGCATCTAATGTGGTCCCCCAAGCACTGACAGGAATAATTCCTGAGTTCAGAGCCAGGAGCAACCCCTGAGCATCCCTGGGTGTGACCCAAAAAAGCAAAAAAGAAAGAAAAGAAAAAGTTAATGTACTTGTGAGTGGAAATTTTGGAACTCTGGTTGAGAAAAACTGACACTGGTGGTTGGATTGGTGATGAAATACTTTATGTCAAAAAACCACCAAGGAATAATTTTTATAATTCACATTATTTTAATAAATACAATTTTGAGAATAAAGAAAAAAATGAAAGTTTAACATACTGTTTAATGTAAACAAATTTCAATTACAAACTAATTGAATTTTAGGTCCATTTGTTTATTCACTCATAAGAAAGTAGACTTAACAACAAAAGATTGATGATTTCCTATAGTTCAAAATGTAGTTCTCATGCAGGTAAGCTCATATGTAGTTGACTGAAGAAAGTTATTGTTTGGAAATGATTTGATTATAAGAAATTATAGGCAATAGAGATTCAGAGTTCCATACATTTTTATCTCTATGTCAAGTAAAATAACTATTTATTTAATTTTGAAGATTAAATGAGATTAATTATATGAATTAAAATATTAAAGAATCCCTGAATATCATCACTTTTGATATGAAATCAATATGCAATATAAAAATATAAACAGATCATTTGTCCATAAATTCTAATAATTTCCCCTGGAAACAGGTTTTGACAAATTCTGACTTTTATCAACTGTTAGAGAATCAGATAATTCACAACTTTCATTCAAAATCTATCTTTCCTATGAGCGTATATTTTTAACTTGTACAATTTTTATGTTTTTCTTCTAAAAGTGTCAAAATACTTCATGTGGAAAAATTTAGTTTTATTTTCCATAATTATTACATTTCTATTATAATACTGTTTTAAATAGACAATTTTACAGATAAGCCAAACTAATAGAGAAAAACAAAGTGATACTGGTGTAATTAATGTAATATCCTTATATTTCAGTCCAGTTTATAGTATAACTTTGCTACAGAATGACATTCTGGACATATATCTTTTCTACATTTCCCCGAAGGTGTCTTTATTTAAAATATTAGTATTTCATTTTTATGAAGATAAATATATCTTAAGTAAAAGATCTAATTGTTAACATATAAAATGAATAAATAGTCATCTCAGCAATTTAAGTAACCAACTATTATTTCCATTTTTCTTTGAAAGTTGGGCTGGAGCCCAACAGATAGCACAGCAGTAGGGTGTTCACCTTTCACTCGGTCAACCCGAGTTTGATTCCTCTGTCCCTCCCGGAGAGCCTGGCAAGCTACGGAGAGTATCGAGCCCTCACGGCAGAGCCTGGCAAGCTACCCATGCGTATTGGATATGCCAAAAACAGTAACAATAAGTCTCTCAATGCGAGACGTTACTGGTGCTAGCTCAAACAAATCGATTAGCAATGGGATGACAGTGACAGTGACCTTTGAAAGTTAGCAAGCAAGTGCCCAGCCTGGGCCCAGAGACTAACAGTTCACTACTTCATGTCCTTGGGCTTCAATGCCACTGAACATCTATTATGAATAATCTAATTTATAAAGTGGTACTTTAACAAAACTGAAACATAGTGCCAAAGATATGGCATATGTGACAGATCATTGCAAAATTTAATATACTAGATTGGTGATTATTTTTCCCTAAATCTCCACTGTGTCTATGGCTTGGAAGAATGACTAGCTCTGCCCCATCAGGCATCATACAGATTTGACAGGAATGGCATATTCACTTCCAAGAGTATCCAGTAGCATGATTGGTGCCCGGTATATTGATATATCAGTTGCAAATGTCTATCAGAGTTCACTTAGCCTTCCTATTCCTCTACCAAAATCCAGAGATATTCTGTTCTCCATGAAGAAATTTAGGTTTAGAAGTTCTCTTTCATACATCAATTTCATTCTCTTTTTCATGAAAAGCCTCTACAGTGGTATTTAGTTTGCCTCTCTCTAGTTGTTGCAATGATCTTGGAAATGGGGCTTGTAAGTATGCGTTTGAAAAATATATTTGTAGCACTTAGTACTACAGTGTTCATCATCCCGTTGTTCAACGATTTGCTTGAGCAGGCACCAGTAACATCTCCATTGTGAGACTTGTTACTGTTTCTGGCATATCGAATAAACCATGGGTAGCTTGCCAGGCTCTGCCATGTGGGAAGTACACTCTCGGTAGCTTGCCAGACTCTGTGAGAGGGACAGAGGAACCAAACCCAGGTTGGCCATTTGCAAGACAGTGCTACAATGCCATCTAGTAGAAATAAAACGCGACTTACATTATTTTCCCAGTAACCTTGCTAAATGTTAAAAAGAAAACCAGTGAAATTAACTTTAGTTATATTTAATCCAGTATGTTCCAAATATCATGTCAACATATATATATACATATATTCATATATGTATATATATACCCATGTAAACCTTTGGATACACTGATAGAAGCATGCTATATTCAGAAAGCATAAAAATACTACATTCCAATGTAGAGACTATGGATTTTTTAATTCATTTTGGTGTGGGAAGGGGTTTGGAGGTTTGAGGGTAAGTGAACTGTGCTCACCCAACTGTGCTCACGCCTTTTCTTGGCTCTATTCACATACCTGGTTCTATGCACAGGGATTACTTTCGGTGGGTTAAGGGGGTCACAGTCTTAGCCAAGAAATAGACTACAGCAGCGCTGAAGAGTGTCCACTCTGATCAGGAGGCCGGAAGGATGCTAGCAAAAAGAGATCCACAGAAAAGTACCCCAGCACACACCCTAATCAGAATGATGAAATCCACAGATAGAATGCTGAAAGTAGCATCAAAGAAGGAAATTACAGACAAAGAAATGTCAAGATTTGAAGCAGATTCATCACACGAGGATTTGGGGGCCCGAAGACAATGGCTGTATATATTAAAATCAGCAAAATAGATGCCTCCGCAAGAATACTCCACCCATGGGGCTGGAGCGATAGCACAGCGGGGAGGGCATTTGCCTTGCACGCAGCTGACCCGGGGGTTCGATTCCCAGCATCCCATATGGTCCCCTGAGCACTGCCAGGGAGTAATTCCTGAGTGAGCCAGGAGTAACCTCAGTGCATTACTGGGTGTCACCCAAAAAAGGAAAATAAAAATACTCCAGCCAGCCAGACTCACCTTCTGATTAGAAGGAGCTGTACAGGATTTCACTGATAAAAAGCAGCTCAGGAGCCTCACAGACTCCAAACTCTGCTGAAGGGAACTAACAGGAGTAACTTGAGACAGAAGAATCCCCCCCACAGGCCGGATTTTCACAGAGAGATGGCACAATGCTCATGAGAATAATACCATTGCTGGCGAGTATCACACCTGTCACCCTACCTCCTTTCAGAACCCGGTCCCCGTCCAGAGTGACCTCCTTCCTCTCTCTTTATCGTGGTGCCCTCTCCCCTGACCTGCCTCTCCAGCCCCTGCAGCGGCAAATTTCCTACCGAAGGATCCGTTTTCATGACCTTTGTCTCTGCTGCCCTTAGCTACTCCCCTACCAACCTACTTTCCACCCAGCCAATGCGCAGGACGGCTCTGTCTCTGTGCTTGGACCTCTGACTCATTTCACTCAGCAGGATGCTCTCCAGCTCCATCCATGTATCAGCAAATTTCACGACGTCATCTTTTTTTAATTAGCAGTGTAGACCACAATGTCTAAATGGAAAAATGGAAAAGGAAAAGGTGCATGCCTTTTCCTCTCTTGCAAGGGGGGGGGTGTTAGGAGCGGAACTGGAGTCCCTGGTAAAGGAACTGGCGATCTAATTTTGTAGCCCAAGAGCTCAACCACGAAGAGCTTAGTAATCTTTAAATTCACAGTGATTCAATAAATCAATGATGTTTTTAAATAATAAAACAGAAAAATAGTGAATACAGTAAAACTATTATAGAATTAAAAATTAGAACTTTTATTCCACTTTATTTTTGAATGTATAGATTTATATCAGCAAAATCATTTCTATTTATTAGAAAACGGTATTGTGACTCATTTCATTTAGATATTAAAAGTTAGCATTTTGTAAAATGCATAATAGATTTGTGATCTATGATTTGATATACTGAAAAAATGGAAACATGCTGAGGAATCTTAGAAATATATTAGAGGATAAAAAATAAGTATACACATGAAAAGAAAATGGTTAGATATATCTTAATATTTCCACAAATTGGTAATGGTTAATTTTTCACAAATAGGCACCTAATTGACATTTAATCAAGCATACACAAGTGTATGTTAAATATAAATTAATTACTGTATGTTAAAAATACTGTAATTTTATGGTGTGTAAACATGTAAGTACATTTTAGTTACTATTTAATTACTGATTTCACAGACTATAAATGTATAATTACTTAACAACAATTCACTACCTTTCGAAGGAAATACTTTTTCAGGTTAAATATGATATAATGTTAATTAGATGCTATTTCTACAATAATACTTAAAAGTTGTAAGTGATTTGGCCCATCCATTTCACTTCTGAATTAACGCATCCTCATAGTAATATATGTGGAAATTATAATCTGCATAAAGACTACTTATAAATGCATAGTTATATAATTGTGATTTGATTACCCCATCCAGTTCAGCAGTGTCTTCATAGATTATGCCAGAATATGTAATATGTCTCAGTTTTGAAAATAAAAATGTTACCTGGTTTTTGCAAGAAACAGGTTAAATAAATAAAAACAAATATGGTACACAATAATTTTTAAATATACATTTTCATAATATGTGGCAATATAAATGATCATGCATTTTACAATATTATTTGTATTTTTCCTCTTCCTCCTGGATTTCCACCATTACCAACGTTTTCCATCTTCTGTTATGTTCGTATAAATAACTTTGTGCTTGATGTGAAATGCAATAAAACATTGGAGGAAACTGACCAATGTTGTTATTGAGAGTCTTTGGTGTTCTTTATTATATAATAGCCTTATCCCGGCACAGTCCTGCCACCACAGGAGCCTGGTAGCTGGAAAGACGTTAAAGCAGAAAGTGATAGAAAAATTGCTGCCACAACATTTAGAGTTTTCTCGCACATGGGCACCAGGACCGCTCCCTGTAAGCCGGCGGTGGCCAAGCCTGCTGCTTGGACTCACGCTTGGAAGACAGTGAGCAAGTGCCTGTGCCAGCAGCATCCTCAGTGGTGGCTCAACAATATGACCCATCTCAGTTTGTTTTGGAAGCCTGGTGCCTTGTGGAGTTGCTTAGCGGGAGTCTATCCCAGAATCTCACAGCCCAATTTCCTTAGTAGGGGGAAAGACGTTGGGCTGAGTTGTTCAAGAGCAGAGTAGGATTCCCCAGACAATGTTTCTTACCAGTGCATGGATCTGTCTATTTTCTCTTGGCCACATCGGCTGGTTCTCGAGGACTCCTCTGCTCTGTGCTCGGAAGTCTCTCCTGGCAGAGCTGGGCATGGAACCAGCATGAACCAGAGAGGTGCCTAACATCGATGTCATATCTCCAACCCAATGAATAAATCTTAAATGTACTGATTATAATATTCATGTTTAATCTACTGAGTCATTTGCTGTTGATCAAATATAGTATCTCCGAAGACTTTAAAGCAGTAGACCTGAGATATAATCTTTTAAATAAGACTCAATTTGATGTTCCTCAACTAAACTCATTGTAACCTAACTTTATCTTATTTTACTATTTTGTGTTTTATCTTTTTTAAATTGTATTTAAACACCATGGTTTACAAAGTTGTTCATAATACAGTGACCTTATTTTTAAAATAATATCTATAAAATAATTAGATGCCAAAATAATTAAATTTATATATAAAGCAATAGAAATTCACGTTCAATTAAAATGATAAGTAATTTAACATAGTCTAAGTTGATGAGTGATATAACATAGCCTAAGTCTGAAGAAAACCCAATATAGGAGAAATCACAATTACTGAACAAGTCTTCCTGGATGAATTATGGGGGGAATAATGACACACCATAGCCAGTCGCAATGCAAACGCTAATGGCTATTCAGATCTTTGCTTCTTTATTCCATACTTACATGAAGGAAATCTGCATTGTGGTGAGTTTCCTGAAAGTTTGGCTTTGACTAGAGAAGAAAGTGAATCATATATTTCCTTTGTCTTCCTCAGATGTTTTTGTAGTATCACTTTAAAGGAACGTATATTTCCATTATGCAAATTGCAAAAAGATATGCTTTCCATCAAGGTTTTAATATTAGCCATACGAATAAACAGTGTTTTAAACAATTAGGTCTTTAGGTAATATATAAACATATTGAGGACTTCAAAAAGGCTTCTGTCTTCTATGTTACACATATTATTATTTCACAACTAAAAGATTATAGTATAGTTTCTTAAAAATTTTTAAATTAAAATCGCAATGTGAAATTTTTTCAAGATTACATATTAAATTCTCTTTAAACCAGATGAGCCTCACACATGAAGGAACCGGCAGAGGAACCCAAGTGTGCAGGAGCTGGGGCTGCGATCTCCAAGCCTGCTCGGATCAGGACTGGGCCTCCTCCACCCAGATCCCCCTATTTCTAGTAGCTAGGCAGTCACACCCACAAACTGCAC
Organism: Sorex araneus; assembly: GCF_027595985.1. Lineage (NCBI taxonomy): Eukaryota > Metazoa > Chordata > Mammalia > Eulipotyphla > Soricidae > Sorex > Sorex araneus. The sequence continues at coordinate 296,284,257 of NC_073302.1, read as the reverse complement.
CCAGCAGCTGTGTAATCCCATCAATGTACAAGATCCAGAGACTATAAAACAAAGCTTCTGGAAGCGCGTGGCCTCTCATTGTCTAGTTCTCCTTCTCGGAGAACCCGGGAAGCTACGGAGAGTATCCTGTCTGCATGGCAGAGCCTGTCAAGTTCCTTGTGGCGTATCTGATATGCCAATAATAGTAACAATGATGGGTCTCATTCCCCTGACCCTGAAAGAGCCTCCAATGTGGCACCTTTGGGAAGGACAAGCAAAGAGAGGCTGCTAACATCTCAGGACTAGGACCAATGGAGACGTTACTGGTGTCCGCTCAAGCAAATTGATGAAAAGTGGGATGACAGTGATACAGTGATTCTCTGTAAATTCAGTTTTCCCAGTGAAAGTTTCTCTTTTCAGTGAAAGCTATTTAGCTTTGAAAACTGACCCCGAACTCAGGATAATTTTAAGCTCTTGATACTTACCCATGAATTGATCATTTGGAAAGTATTGGCTTTCTGATTTATGGGCTACTACAGACAAGGACACATGTTGCTATGTTATATAAAACAAAGCCTCACTTTCTTATCAGAAAGGTATTTTACATATGGAGAATCAGAGAAATTTGCATTTTTAGAGACAAACTTTCCAAAATTGTCATTTTCCCTTGACAACCTGGACATTATCTGCGAAACTTAGCATCAGTTGTCTTTCTGGACTCAGTAGCTCGCTCATTTGTGTTGGAGAGAGAGAACTGCCAATTTGCTGGTGTAAGTAGCTTTACTTTTTTTGTCTCCAGCTCTTTCCAGACAAAAATAATTCCATGAAAAGGACTGAGTCTACAATTACAATTTTTACTGTAATTGAGGTGATATAGTTTTGGCAGTGTCTATACATTTTTATTTTGGGGGAGTGAGGGTGGGTTAAACCCTCACTTGCCATAGGAAGAAACAGTGTTTTAAACCCTGTTAATTCACTGGGTTAAACCAGCAGTGCCCGGGACTTTCTCCTGGCTCTGGGCGCTGAAATCACCCCGAGTGTGCTCAGGTAACTTGATGTGGTTCTGGGGATGTGCTCTGGTCAGCAGATTCAAGGCCAATGCTCTACCCACTGCACCATCGCTAAACCTGGTCCTTGCAATCTGCTGACTTGCCTTGGGATCTTTCCCCTCTCCCAGATTCTCATAGTTACTTTGGAAACGTATCCATAAGGCCCAAGGCTCATTCCCTTTGGAAGTTACACTGCTTCTCGGGCCTTCTGAGGTAACCGGGCAGTTTTCCTGGAGGCGGCCAGACACATCAGCAGCCAGCCCAGTTGGGCATTACCGGGCCACCAGGTTTCTTATGCCCACAGTGCTATCCCTGAGCTGAGTTTTCTTTTCCACCTCTGGAAAAGATGGACAAAGCCTCAGATGCAAGAAAATGCTCATCCTCTGAGGACCTGTGACACTTCTTGGGAGCCCTGCAGGTGCCGGGGTCTCCTGGACAGCGTAGCTACAGAGCCACAGGAAGGTGGACGTGGCCGGCCTTCTATTTTGAGGCCCACTCCATTTCCCCTCCTTCCCGGCCTCCCTCCCTCGGAGGCCCCTCTGCCACAGAGAGACGGGGCTGGCTGGAACGCTGGGAAACAATACTGAGTCTTTGCCAAGTTCTAACCTGGGACGGACAACAGCGGCTTTTTATAAAACATTGTTTTTTGGTGTTTTCTTTGGTTTTGTTCTGAGTTTTTTTTCTTTTTTTTTTTTTGGTATGTGTACTCTGAACATTTCTTTTTTAGCAATTCTGTTTCGCCTAACCCAGACCCACGCTATTCTGACAGCCAGGCAGCGGGACTTTGCTGTTTTTGTAAAGTAAGTCTCGATCGTCTGCCCTAAAAGAACATTGTCGGGGAGAATCAATAAAAACACAGGTTTCAGGAAAATGCACGTGTCTGTCATTACTCCATCAAACACCTCAATGAGCTGTTGTGGTATCTGAAATGTGTGTGAAATATCTCAGAGAATCTGGGGCCGAGCATGCAGACAGCCTTCTCCCTGCTTACTCCTTCCCCTCTCTTCTTTCTTGCAACCGCAGATCTTAGCGCCTTCCCAATGTCTACACAGTAGACAGAAGGGGTGTTACAGAGCATTTGTCCAGCAGATTGACCTCTGAGTGGACTCGCTTTCAACTTTCTTCATCGTATTGTGGCATCTTTGTTGTACAAAGGCGGGGCCATCTTATATTTTGGCAATGTGACTCTATTTTTCCCTTTCTTGTTTTGGTTCCTAAAATAATGACCCATTATATTAGAAAGTTCATGACCTGAACTTTATTTTCAGTGTCAACTATACTTAGGGCTCATCAGACATAAATAGAACAAAGGATCATAAATACATTTACAGAAGTAAACTGAAAGGCAAAAGGACTTCTGGCCACGATGCTTCGTATAGGGGAACTCTCGTCAAACATGCCACTTGCCCAGAGATGATGGAGTCTGTATGCTTTGTTATGATCTCGCCTCTGAAAGGTTTTATATGAATGTTGTTCTGACATGTCTCACTTCAGAAGGCAAAGGAGATAGTATGTGTTTTTCACTTAAATGTTGAGAATCTTAAATACATTCTCTCTATGAATATATGCATCTTATAATGCATGATTATGAGTGATGCCAAAGAAAACAGAATGAGTTCATTGACATTAATTCTGGACCTAACTTACCCTCTTGGAGTCTCTTATAAATGCAGTTATCAATATAGCATGTCTCAACAAAAAAGCAATGCTGGAAAGTGGCTAATTTGTGTGGATTTTTTCCTTAAACAACCGTTTCTTAAAACATGAGAGGTCTGTATCAAAGGAAATGAAATGAAAGGCATTTTCAAAAATGCTTGAAATTTATTCTCAGAAAAAATGTGACTCTCGCAGAAGGTAGAAGACTCTACAACCTTTGTGATTCAGGTGTATGTGTATGTAATCTACAATTTCATTATCTCGAAGTTGTATGTCATTATATATACCATCATATCATATAACTCTCAATTCATTAGATGTTTTATTTTTTTTTCTTTTTGGGTCACACCCAGCGATGCACAGGGGTTACTCCTGACTCTGCACTCAGGAATTACCCCTGGCGGTGCTCAGAGGACCATATGGGATGCTGGGAATCGAACCCGGGTCAGCTGCGTGCAAGGCAAACGCCCTACCCACTGTACTATCGTTCCAGCCCCTCACTTCCTTAGATTTTTAAAGAGCTACCTGGAATCATCTTTTACTTGTCCCATTTGAATTTATTCTTCAACCATCTATTTATAATGAATATTTAATACATTAAAAGTTCCCAATATATTGAGCACTGTTATGGGAGCATTATTAAAGATGCTTTTCCATTCTATGAGATTTTCACAGTAGAATAAATTATTAGGATTAGAGTTTGGATCACTATTGATTTCATCATTTGTATTTTAATTCATCTGGAAAAGTGTTCTCCAAATCTTTGATCAGTTACTTTTATTTCAATAATGAATCACTTCTTACAAATTGGTAATTTGGGGTAAATTTTTTTCAAAAATTTTTAGGAATTTTTCTATCTAGAAGTGCACAATTATTTTTATGAAAATTTCTGCAAGCCTTAATTAATTGACTGTTAATAAATTTATATGTCTTTTTACGTGAAACTAACTTGCTTTTCTTTGGGGTCCTAAAATTCATGTCCTTGTCCCACTTTCATATTGTATGCTTGTCATGTTAGGAATCTTGTTGTGTAGATCTATTTCTCATAGTGTGTTTATAAATTATGACTATTTTATGTATTAATTTTTAAAATACATGGTATGCCAACATGATTCTGAATTTTATTAAAAAGTAAATTCTTATTTCATAAAATTAAACTCACAAAGCTTAGTGACATGTCTCTATACAGTCCAGTATTATCTTCTAATTATAATATTAAATTAAATATTCTTATTAAATTCTTCAGGAATTGTTTTGATGTCTCTTGTGAGACAAGACAATGTTTTAGATGCTACACATTTCTAATAATACTTTTTAATCAAATAGTTTTCTCTTGTCAAAGTACAAATAATTTTTGAATAGCCGTTGAATCTGAATCTGTGCTTTAGAATTTCCACTTAGAACCCTGGCAAGAATTCTCTTAGTAGACTTTTGCATGAAAATTTTAAAAGTATAAAAAATAAAAGTTAAGAATTTTTTCTTTATTTACAGTTCAATGCTTACTGAATAATTTTTTTATATATAAAGCAAGCCTTTTGGTTGTCAACATGTATAAGATATGAAGCATTTCAAGGGAAATACAAATAAATTGTTTTAGGAGTCAAAGTCACATTTTTTTTTCCTTTCCTTATACGATGGCCTTCAGGGCTTGAGAGATGATACGGCAAGAAAAGCACTTAGCCTGCAGGGGCCACGTCGTGTAGCTCCCCTGCACCCCACATGTCGCGTTGTCAGTCAACTCCAGAAATGATGCCTGAGTTCAGAACCAGGAGTAAGTCCTGGATTCTGACAGGGATGGTCTCCCAAACAAAACCGAAGCAAAGAGAACCCTTGATGTGCATCTGAAATTCTAGGTATTAAAAAGAACAAGTAAGAAGAATGAAACTGGTTAAAAATAACAGTAGTTCTGGTTAAAAATAACAGTAGTATAGAAAAACAGAGAATGAAGATATAATCGATATAGTCTTTAAAGAAATACCTCGATTGGGATCGTCACTGAGGAACTGTGGCAGAACTGCAGCAGGAAGTCTAGGACCGAGTTGAGAAATTGTTTCAAAGATCAGATTGCTGCCATTCGAGAAAGGTTGGTAAGAATTTTGATATGATGAAGTCTGTATCAGCCACGCAGCAGTTAACAAGGTCTTTATAAACTCCAAGGAAACAAATCACGGAGATCTAAGTTCCTGACCTATGACCTTTTCAGTGTCCGGGTGACATTGACCATGCAACCCACCTGGTCTGTTCCTGGGTCCACAGTACCCCAGCCCAGCAAGGACTGACCCCTCCATCTACACAGAGCCAGGAGTAAGGCCTGTGTCTCTTCCTTTATGCCCCCACACTCCAGGTGCACCAGAGTAAGTGAAATAATTGTTCAACGTTCCCTTCCTCCACACCCATGTCCAGTTCATATCTGCAATCCTTCTCTGTATCAGATCCACGTGTGGCTTGGTACCTTCAAGGAGTGCAGGGAGTTAAGGAAAAAAAGGTTCACAATACTTTGTGAGGTGGGTGACCAGAGTAATCCTAACCCTATGAGAGTAAAAACATCTACCACCACCAACCCCTCCACACACACACACACACACACACACACACACACACACACACACACCAGTTTCCCTCATGAACATGCGGTACATCATACTGAGGGATATGCTGGGCACATAAAAATATGAATTGAGAAACTCAAACCCAATTAACGGCATGTCAAGTTGAAAAGTTTGTCCTTTGTTTGTAGTTAATCAGTGGTCAGAAGAGCGTTCCTTTCAATAAACCAGCATACACTTCCTTTTGCTCATGAGATTGGTATTGATTATATATAATGGGGTTATAGCATTTTTGTTGTTTATGTTCCATAGAAAATATATCCAAATGGTGAAACCACATTACTAAATCCAGGATTTACTCTCTTAATCTAATGGGCACCACCAGATGTAATGTTTGCACTGACTGAGTGTACCAGATGCAATTATAACTGAATCAGTAGAATACGATTTCTGCTATCTCCAGCACTCGCAGGGGGCATATACTGTACCAGGATGAGCCATACATTAATAATGGAAACCCGGCTGTAACTGTAAATGGGAACAGTCTGTAATATTTCACAACTTTCCTGCAAGTTTAATACTACTCTAAAAACAAACCATTATTTAACAATAATGGCAGCAACAAAAGCAACTGATTCAAGAGAAAGGAAAGAACCATGACTGCCTTAAGTTGAGAGGGAGAATAAATAAGCAGGATGGAGAAAGCCCTGTAAACAACTTGAACTATGAGAAATGAAATCCAGTGCTAAAGCAGATGGTAAGAAATGTGCCGCAAATGGGTGAGGGCTTCTGCAAGCCAGTCCCCAAGAAAGCTGAGCATCGCAGGAGCTGAGTCCTGCCCTCAACTCGGGAAGTGTAGAAAAAACACATATGGAAAAACAAGAACAATTCAGGAACAGGAGAGAGGAAAGTTTTCCCAGTGACCAAGTGACTAGCGCGGGACAAATGTTTCCAGATGGCATGGAAGAGATTTAGACAGTTTTGTTTGTTTTTGATTCGTTCCAGTTGTAAAGAGCTTCAGTCCTGCGCTAGGATGCAAGTTGGACCATCCAACTTGCAATAGCTGAACTCATATGTTTCACGAAGCTTGAATCAGGGATGAAGGGGCTGTGGGAAAGAATGTTAAGGAGGATATTTTGAAGACACAAAAGTCTTGAGCAGGAGCAGTCGGACATGGGAGAAGATCAATGTAGAAAGAGGCATGCATGCCACGTATAAGAAAGAGATAGAAGATATCAGTGATTGCCTACATCACTAGGCTGGTCACTCTGTAGGGAAGGCTAAAGAGATAACAAGTACCATTGCAGGATACTGAGTTTAGGGAACATGAGTGAGAAGGAAGATAATGCATAGAAGATTCAGTTTCAATTCAAATCACACTCAAATGGTTTAAGTCTCATTTGCTCACAGATAGAGACCTTGCAAAGCCTCAGCGTCCTGGGATGAGAAAATTGAAAGGAATCAGCGGTGAAGATGCTCATTGTACCCAGATGAATTTGATGGTTACGGGCAACTATAAAAGCAGAACTTCTAGTGGTCAAAGACCCAGGGGGAAATGGTGTAAAATGTATTGGAAGAAGTTGCTTAATAATATTTTTTTAACACATGGTGCTCAAAAGAAGTGGGAGAATTTGCAGTAGCTTCTGAAGTCAAGAGGATGTTCCCACAGCTTCTTTCTCAAGAGCTGGAATAAATTAGCAAACAGATATATAGGTGAGGTGTTTATGGGGCTGCCTGGAGCAATGTCTCGGTGCTTGAGAGTGTTTGAACGGGGGTGCGGGGGATGTGAACATGATCGCTGCTTATAACATTACCATTTTATTACCATGTTATTATTGAGGGATAAAGTTAAGCAGGAAACTTTAAACTTTCATTATTGAAGCATGCATCAGGGGATAGCTTGCGAAGTCAGGATGAATCCCTATTATCCCACAGTGTAGGGGCTACCCAGAGTCCCCTCAGATAGATGGTGGAGAAGTTCAGCTGAGGATAGAGGCACGCTGTCTTCACCCAGTCACCCCCCTCGGAGCCCCAGGGTTTTCTTTCTAACCTGAGAGGTGAGAGTGTACCAGATTCCGACGTTTGAAGTCACCAACACTTCCCAGGTTTAAATAACGGATTCTGATGCTGAACAGGAGGTGTTGCTTCAGGGAAGGCAAGGGTGCCCCTCAACACCCACCAGGTCCCCAAATAGAATTTGTGCTAGATAGTGGAGATGGTGTAAGAAAAAGAATAGGAAAGTCAGGGCTGGGTGTGTGTGTGTGTGGGGGGGGGGTGTTTGCAGCTTAAGAAGAAAGGCTAGTGGGGCAGCCGTAGGATCATTATAAAGAAGCCAATGCAGCATCTAGAGATGAAGACTGGGGGCAGACATTGAAGAAAGTTTCTGTGAAGACATTTGAAGTTCAAACAGTCCATTTTAACACATAGGTTGCGAGAGGAATATTTGTGAGGTGTCTTTTCAACTAATTGGGCATCAATTTGCAATCCAATAAAGGACATCCGATGAAAGGTTACTTCTTTTTCTCTTTTATTGAGTACAGAGAGTCAAGAAAACTGTAACCCGCTATGAACACATGCGCATTCAGTTTGCTTTTCAGTATTTAATCAGAGAGTTGGCAACTGGAAAAGTTAAAGCTCAGAAAAGTAACACTTTCTGGAGAAATAGGCTGAGAAAGAAACTCCTCTGAGTCTTGTGGCATCCTCTCTGTGCTCCTCTCACAGTACAAGGCCAGTTTGAACAGTTTGATTTGCACATTGCACATCTATCAAGTTTACCAAGCAATCAATAATTTAATAACATTTGTAAAATAACCTACTTAAGTCAATTTTTTTTGTAAACAGTAAACTCATAATAATGTTGAATATCAGCACTCAAGTATATTTGGATCTAACAACTTCATTCCGTGATTTTGTACTCCGATTTTTCTCTTAACAATATTAATTTATTTGCATAGACATCACCCCTGTCTCTCAGAGACAGCAGCTCTTTTTTTTTTTTTTTTTTTGCTTATGCTCCCACTTAACAGCAGTCATTAATTTACTGATACCCTGTCTATCAGGCCCACATCATCTTGATTAGGGCTGTTATCCTAATCAAAAGGCTGATAATTAAGACTATCCATCTGTAGAGTTCTAAGTGCTAAGATGAGTTGAAGATCCTAATTAAGATTATTTAGGTGTTACTTAAATGCCATCATTTGATTCAGCTAATCATACCAGCAGGTACATTAGATTTGCATTAATGCTGTGCTAAAGCCAGCAGCTATTTAGGCGGATCAGAAATGTAGATTGCAGACACTATTTCAAACATCTCGATTTGAAAGTGATAGTGAGACAATATGTTCAGAGAAGCAGGAAGTCGCAACAGCGAGGTTATTTCAATGTTTCTTAATTTGCTTTATGGTAATAAGTGGAGTATTTAAAATAAACAGCCTATTTATTGAATTTGCTCTGTAGCTTTCATCATCTTGCACTTACCTCTCTCTTTCTCTCACACACACACAAACAAACAACACACACACGCACACTTGCACACATGGGCCAAGAGTGATGCTGCACATTTCCAGTATTTGCCATTTTCGTCATATTCTCACGGTGGCTGTGATATGTACCTCTGCAGACAAGTTTTCCTAGACTAAGTATGAAGGGATAAGACCCAAAAGAAACCTGAGCCAGGCCCAGACATGGTCCAAGTTGGTAAAGCACTTACCTTACATGTTGCCAAACCCGATTTCTGCAGCTCCATAATTGGTCCTGAGTAGCACCAGGATTTAGCCCTGAGCACAGAGCCAGGAGAAAACTCTGAATACTTCTGGGTGTGCCTACTGCCCCCCACATACTCCCCCTGCCTCCTCGAACAAGAAGTCACAGTGTTTGGGAATGAATAAGTAAAATAAAAAAATATTTTGTGTTTACCTTGGTTTTGGGGGAGGGCAGGGCAGTTGAGTCACACTCTAGAATGTTCAGAGATCACTTTTGATGGAGCTGAGGGTTACAATTGGTGTCAGAAGTGTGCAAGGCGATCGTATAATAACGATTGTATAATAACATAAGAATAAAAATGATAGTTTAATTATAACAACAAATAAAACTACGACTTCTTTAGATTTACACTCATTTCAAAGAACAACTTATATCTTTGTGATATATATCTCATGATCAATATTTTTGAGTTGTGCTGTTCTAAGAGTGAGATATAATCCTGTTTGCTGTCCATTTGTAGATTTTTAAATTATAGTATGAATGATATGTCTATGTGACATGTAGAAACAAATAAAAGGCAGGTAAAATATGAAGGAAAGTTGATAAAAATCCCATTCTGTCTTTCAGAATGTTTAACATAGCTTATAGCATATATTGTAAATATTGCGACATTTGGCTTAAGGGTTATTGTGTGACCATCTGTACAATATCTATATTATTCATACATTTAGCATTCTTCAACCCCACAAGTGTCTAGATCTTTTTTCCTGCTAAACATTTAATTTTCAAGAAATTCCTAATTGGTAGAATCTATTATTCGTCCATCATATTCTATATAATGAACTTGATTTTGAGATGAAGCGTCCTTTACCAATTAATTTTATTATAGTTATTTGATATTCAAAAACACCAGCTTATATTATATACCATAATTTTAAAATATAGGTGGCTGTAGTTTTTATAATTTCCATAGTAACCCCAACAAATCTTGCTAAGTTGTAAGTATCAACCTGTTCCTCATATGCACTCATATGCACAGTAGTAAAACAATTTTAATTAACCAGATGATAGAACACATTTCCTCTGTTCTCAGCATAAGGAAGGTTTAGGTGATAAACTTAGAGATAATGTTTAAAAGCAAAAAGGAATAAAAAGAACAAGATATCTCTGCAACCTCGACACAGACTCATCTGGGACTGAATAATTTAAAGTCAAACCGATTTGGAACTATTACGGCATTGAAACCACTAATGACATTCTTTAGCTATCTTACTTTCCTGGACAGTAGCCAACACTTCCTTATTTATCAGCCTTTATAACAATGAGACCAACTTATATTTTGTCTTTATCATTTTACTCCAATTATTTTGCTGTTATTGCAAAGAAGCAGGCATTGACAATTTATTTACATTGTAGATACAAAATTAATTGTTTTCACTTCTTGACTTCTTGCTAGATCTTAAAGTCCATCACTTTCTTAAAAGAAGTTTTCCTTTGAGGGAATTTCTAACTATTGAAAACTGTGACTGAGAATAAACAGTTCTCAGTATAGTTTCCAGTATAAAGCATTGCAAGCATGCCAAGAATAAGATGAAGATTATTTGTTGGATACCTACCCTAATAAAAGCACTTAGCACACACAGTTCTGCTTTGAAGTTGGTCTTGTCACCCCCTAAGAACGGACTGATAATATCCTCATTCCATGGAAGTAATATATGTAATTTCTCCCACTAACCTCAGCGTTTCTATTTTTCTTTTTTCTTTCCTTTTATTTTTTTAATACATTTGGGGATTTTGTGGTGGTCAGGGCTTACTCCAGACACTGTGTTTAAAAAGGATTCCTGGCAAATGCTTTCTACAATATCTCTGGCCCCAGTCTTATTTCTGAGAATCTCTTTCTCATCTGCAAAGTTAGAATGATCATGCTTATGTTGCAGAAATACAAACCAGCTTGAGAAACTAGTTTTCTCCCATTTTTCCCTTTAAGAAAGATGCCTGCAGTGCTCTCCATCTCAGTAAATGACAATGGCATTCTTCCATGCGTCAAAACCCTTGGAGGCAGGATTGGCAGCTCCATGTTTCCCTCTGCGCCATAAATGCTTTATTAATGAATCTTACTAGTAGCATTCTCACCGCACATTCTCGATCTCCACGATTTTGTTCATCCTCATTTCTGCTCCTGTCTTAGGCAATTCTCGACCTCCTGGCCGGCAGGACTACAACCCTGACCTAACCAACACTTTGGATCAGTTCCAGCCACACATCCTGCCCCCAGCACCGCATAGGCTCATCCCCCAGTCTTCTTCAGGAGCGGGTATCGGTGTCCCCACTACAGTTCTACACCAGCACCGATGGTGAGCAAAGAAGAAAGTGGGGCTTCTAGAAGGGGCTTAAGTCTTGACGGTGCAGACGTATCAATGGATTATTGCTCTGATAAATAATTCTTCAGACCACCCCCTCACACACACACACACACACACACACACACACGCACACACGCACACACGCATGCAAACAAATAAATTTTGCCATGTGAGAGCATCTGAAGAATTTGGGGACCCCAAAGAGAGTCCTATTTTACCCTTACAACATCCAGATCTGTGAATCAACACATTTCCGTCCTTTAAGGTCCTTTGTCTTTTTACTTTTGCTTTCACATCTCAAACAGACTAGACTAATCCCCCGTGTTCGGTACTCTAATACATCTGAGGGGTGATGCCGCAGGGCCTCTGCCATCTTGACGTGTTTAAGGCTTCTAAGGCTCCTTTTCCCCACTTAAGCATTAGGGAATAAAGGCAAGATGGCGGCAGAAGCAGAGATGAATTGATGCCCTGGCAAAAGGCCAGAAGAAAGTGACAGGATTCTAGCATTCTTACCTCAAGTGAGACCACTCTGGGCTCTGAGGTGGAAGCTTCCTCAGACTTCCCAGAAGATTGGAACTGCACATAGCGTGAGGGTCGGCCAGCTTGGGAACGAGCTCCATGAGTGACTCTTTCCTTCCCACCTCACTTCTCAGTTCAGTTCTGCCCCGCTCAGTGAACACCTGAGCTTCACTCCTCTGCCTGAGTGAGCCCAGTCTGCTCATCTTTCCCACTGATAGAATGCCTCAGAAAAGTCCTTCTCCAACTGATTTCTTCCCTGTCCTTACCTCCTGCCCATTACTCTCTACCTCTTCCTCACATGTGCAAGCATCCTCCCTCCCCTGCTTTCCCTCCCTCGGAAGACTTGGGCATTGATACTCTCTACTGCAATGTTGCTTTTCCTCACAGAGTCCCCAATGAGAACTTCCTTGTCCGCATTTCAGCCTTCCAAGCTCCCACTCAGAAACATACTTCTGTGTTGAAGAAATTCTCACTCTGAGCGAATAATCAACAAGAAGCGTCCTCTGAGTTGGGAGAACTTGGCTCTGTGACAACATTGGAGCCAACAGAAGCTCATGCTCTGAAGACAAGGTCCTGAGCAAAGGCAAGAGTTCCATGAGATTGGGTTGAATATTGCACGTATCTGCTAGGAGGGGCTGGAGCGATAACACAGAGGGTAGGGCGTTTGCTTGCGACCAAGCTGGGTTCAATTCCTCCACTGCTCTCAGACGGCCCAGCAAGCTACGGAGAACATCCTGCCCACGTGGCAGAGCCTGGAAAGCTGCCCCTGGCATATGCGATATGCCAAAATCAGTAACAGCAAGTCTCACAATAGGGACATTACTGGTGCCCGCTTGACCAAATGGATGACCAACAGGATGACAGTGATACAGTGATAGAGTGATGTGCTGGGACAGTAGAATACTACCTGAAAAGCAAGGCTGAGTCTGTGTCTAGGACAGGAGGACACTGGGAGTATATTCCCGGTTACCAAGGAAGCATGTGAGACCATGGCCATCTCTAGGACATCTTCAATGCGTCCTGTGGTGACGTCATGTTGCCAAGACTCAGTTACCACTTAACATCAGTTGACATAATAGACATCTGATTATTTTCATTAGAATATTTCTTCCATGAAACTGCATGACAGAAAATACAGTTTGGCTCACTGTTTGTCTTCAGTGGCCCAAAGAACCCCAGATTACACATCGTATTTAATTGATAATTCTAAATAAGTTATTTTCAGTGATGTGAATTAGGGTCAACCATTTAATCTTGTTAAGACTTTCTTTTTCTTATTTCTAATATGAGGAAAGTGCCTGGTACATGATAGATTCCCTGCAGCCCATGTTCATACTTGTGGTTATGCTATTTTAACATTATCTCATATGTGATTGAATATCTTGTCAGGTTACTAAAATGGTAGTAAAATGCTTCTGATTATAGGGAATTTGAGCTCTGTTGGGTAACAGAATACCCAGGAATAAAGTCTCTCTAAGCACATTCTTAAAATACTTTGCAATAGTGTTGAAAGATCTCTACAATTGATGTTCTGGCCTTGATAAAAATGTGTCAGAGTAGCTAAGTTTGTGGATGGGAAGGAGTTATTCAGAAAAATAATTGTGGAAATTTATTTTTTGTTGTTACCTGTCTGAAGGAAGAACCCACATAATTTTGAGATTAAATAATAAACATATATCATACATATTGGAATACATAAATATCAGAGTAATTAATCCAAGAATATGAGCAGTAATTATTATTTGTTACCTTGCTCTTTTTTCCTTAATGGACAACAAATAAAAGTTGAATCAGTTAAGAATTTCATGAAAACATAAATGAAACCAGGACAGTGAAGGTTGGTGTTCTCTCTCATATATGAAGGAAAATATCCAAGGAGAGATGAGGTCACATCATCATTGAAAGATGAGATTACTCACCTAGTCTGGCTGAACCAGGAAGAGATGATTCTTACCAAGGAACACACAGTGTAATTTGCAAATGATAAAGCAGGACTGAACTAACAGACACGTATCAATATCACCTACATATTTGTTTGACATAACCATTAAGCATCAGGGTAAATAACTATATTAACTGTGATGAAATCTAAGGATTTAAATATTGTTGGTAGAAATACTTTTAGATATAGGTTTATGATCACAATTAGCCAGCCTTGTCAGAATGATGCTCAGGGTTTACTTTTCTATACGCATGGTTCACCCCTGGTTTTGCCAAGGCCCATGTGTAGTGTAGGGAATCAAACAAGGTGAGACTCATGAAAAGTCAGGCATGGTGCCTGAGGTGGCTTAAGCACTCTCACTCCAGAGAAACAGTCTTTAGGGAGCCAGGGATGTGTCTTGCCTTGCGTGTGATACTGTGAGTTTGATCACTACAGTATACATCTCGCCCAAAATTCTTAAGAGGATAATTGGGTGTGTATGGTGATTGCCTGGCATAATTCCAGCTGAGGTTAATTCCTGTATGTGGTTCTGAGCGCACCATGAGTGGTCTCTGAGCACAGGGACATGAGTATGTTCTTAGTGCAGCCAGATGTGTCCTCCAGACAACAACGAAGTCACTAACACATACCCATATTCACACAAACTCTCAAGCACACATATGTACAAACACGATGCAAGGGTCCAGTACTCCCACCATTTTCGCCATGGAATCAAGATGAGCAGCCCTTTCTTACAAGTTAGACTACAACCCATCTCTCCTTCCAGGAATTCTATGGGCATCCGAGTCATCATTACCACCGCCTCCTGCTTCCCGAGCTCCCGAGCACTCTGCGTCTTACAGTCCAGAACCCAAGATGAAGCAAAGATGGCTTGTCCTACAGAGGTGAACTCCAGAGTGTGCTGAATGACATGAACTCAGACCACAGCAGAGAACTTCCAAACGTACTCTGTCACCGTAGAATACTGACAGCTGGCAGGGACGTTTGCAAACAAACTGCTGGATGGAGAGATACCCAAGGACCAGGTGAACTCTGGAGCACCTGATTCACTGTGTTCCACAAAGGCTAGGCTCCAACCCCCATTAGCTCATAGCAGAATCAGGTTTTTCTGGAAATGGTCCTTTAAGGAGACAAGGGTATGAAATGAGGTTATTCGAGTGGGTCTTAAACCAAGCACTGGTATCTGTCTAGCTCAGAGAGACGTGGTGAAGGCACAGGAAGACAATCATCGTCATCCAGGGATAGAGGCCTCAGGCCCACCAACATCTCAGACTTGCAGAATCCGAAGGTGGGAGGAGAACCTACTCAGCGGTGTGTGCCACCGGTTCTGTGGACTGATATCAGGAAGCCTCGGGGTTAGGATGAGAAACGATGTCTTTGGACATGCACAAAAGCCCATGATTCCCAGAGAGAGAATCTGGACCTCAGGGGCTCAGGGATCATTCAAAATCAGTGGAGGTGAAAATCATCACTAATTTTACCCCGTCCAGGAGGACCCCTGGGTAGCAGAGCATCCCCAGAGCATCACCGCATCACTCACACCCCGGGGAGAGTGGAGAACGCTGCACGGAGGTGATGGAGGGACAGGTTCCCCGTGTGTGGCACATAGAAAGTGGGGCCAAGATCCCAGGAATTGCTTCAAGGTCCCTCCTGAGTCGTTTCTACCCCCAAGGAAGAGAAGCCATAAGGGGCACTCTCAGACTATGATCAGGATGCAGGTCTTTACCTTTTATATTAAATTGTGTTCATATGAGACCTCAGCCTACTGTTGGCCAATGTAAATGGTTGAGTCGTTCTTAGGTGACCTTGCGTGGTCCAGAGTGTAGGGTGTCTACATTATACTGGATTTGATTGCACAAATATAAATCTGATTGTATAAACCTGGTGTCAGATGAATTCTAAGGGGATGTTGCCATTTGATAAAAAAATATAAGGATGTTGGAGACTGGAAAGATCATACAGTAAGCTCCACCACGGTCGATTACTGGCATTCCATTTTGTTCCCTGAGCACTTCCTGGAGTGATTCCTGAGTAAAGAACAGGACTAAGTTCTGTGTACTGCTGGGTGTGGTCCCAAACAAACAAACAAATAAATAGATATAAAGATATATATCTATGTATATATAATTCAATTATTTTATTTCTAACATTGAGATAATTTTGTGTATAAATGTTTGGAGAATTAAGACTAGAATTAGCCAATGCATACTTTTTTACAAACAACTCTTATGTCAAATCATTTATATAGCTATCATAGCATATGTGACTGCAATCCAAACGCTCATTTTCACAATGGTAAATACTTTTCGGTGATTCTGGTTCTCCCCTCAGCATGGGAATGTTTACTTTAGAAAGTACATGTAAAACCCATATTCACATAGACTAAAATACACAAAGCCAAGTTTCCTGCACTTGACCTTAGTAGCTGATGGGTTTGTGAATATTTCTATAGAATGCTCAGCCTAAGTGTTTACTTTACTAATTACCTCCTGTTCTGTTGGTTACATTTCCTCAGGCTGGCCAAAGGAGTTCTTGGAGCTCACTCGTATTTGCGCATGGAATTTAAATATTTGCAGGAGTGCTTGCCCTGATCCTCATCCTTACAGCGCAAAGTCAAACAGCATTTCGGATCTGACTCCGTAAGCAGCGAGGGGAGAGAGATACTCCTTAAACTTCCTTTTTGCTTTTTGTTCTGTTCTTGGGAACAACAACAACTTTCAGCCCTGGGGACACTGATTATTCATTTATTCACCATCCATTAAATATCCATATGACAGGCAAAATGATTTTGAGCAAATAATTTCCAGGTGATTGACAGGTCTGGTGTGAATTCCCTGTAATGAGGGCGTCTGTGGGGATGAAGCCTTCTGACGGGGAGAACTGGGTGTGAGGCCTGAGGTGGCCGGCAAAGGCAGCAGCCCTTTGCAGAAAGAAGCTGTATGCTTCTTTTCCCATCGCTGAAAGATTGATGTGGAGCTGACATAATAACTATGTATTTAAAATATGTAAAACTTGAAATACATATTTTTGCTTTTACGTATAAATTTGTGAAACCACCACCATAATTAAGACAATGCATTTTTCCATTTTCATTCCCTATGGAATCTCATATGTTTTAAATTCCTCTCTCACATCTATCTCTGGGTACCCTTCCTATAATAACCATGCATTTTGTTTTTAAGAGAAAGAGGACCCTGGTTTTCTAAACTCAATATAATCATATTCACATTCATCCATGTTATAGCATGTTTATTCTCTTTGTCACCAAATGACAGACTGAGCTAATTTATTAACTCCTGTAGCTGATGTTGCAGCTCTTTAGTCTGTTTAAAGTGATTATTTCTGATATAATCACTGTGAATAAGTTTATAAATGAGGCTTTTTAACTATGTATGTATTTAAGTTTTTTTTTTCTCTTGAGCATATATTAAGGAATGAAGTAAGTAGAACATGTGGTCATTTGAACCTTTCAGAAACTGTTCTTTTCTATCGTGTTGGGTCTTGAATTCTGACTAGTAGTATGGAGAATTCCAGTTTCACCTTATGCCAGTCAAAAATTGTAATGGTCATTAAAAAAAAAAGTATTGGTCATTCTAGATAGAACGCAGTGGCATCGCTTGTGGTCTTCATTTGCACTTTAGTGAACAGTGCTCCTCTCTTTTCCAGGATCTACCTGTCCACCTTCTCCAGAGCTTTGTAGCTACATGAGTATCTTCAAACATTTTGCCCAGTTTCTAAATAGTCATATTGTTTTTTTAACACTGACCTTGAAAATTATTGATGTGTAATTGATATCAGTCAATTTCTCATAATGAGACACACTGGCATGTTCTCCTAATCCATCACTTTGACCCACATTATCTTTACTGTATCACTGGGAACCATGAATATTTTAATTGGATGAACTCCAATTTATCACTTTGTTTTTTGTGATTTCTCTTTGAAAATGATAGCAGAAAAAGCCAGTAAAGATTTCGCACATTTTTTTTCTTCCAAAAGATGAAATTTTTTTCTCTTCAGGCTTAAATATCTATTTTCTAATAATCTGTTTATTATAAGTAAGCATCAAAGTTCTTTTTGTTTCTAACCATGTAGCACTGCACTGTTAGCACTGTCCTGCCGTTATTCTTCAGCTTGCTCGAGCAGGCACCAGTAATATCTCCACTGTGAGACTTGTTACTGCTTTTGGCATATCAAATATGCCACGGGTAGCATGCCAGGCTCTGCCATGCGGGCGGGATACTCTTGGTAGCTTTCCGGGCTCTCTGAGAGGAGTGGAGGAATCGAACCTGGGTCAGTCACATGCAAGGACAACACCTGACCTGCTGTGCTCTTGCTGTATATTCTTTAATTCAAGCACCATTTATTTTAAAGGCCGTTTTTATTCCGTTATCTTCGCATCCCTGTTGAAAGTCAGCTTTGAATGAAGGTGTAGGTCTCTCTTTGGATTCTCTATTCCATTCCAGGTGTCTGCCTATGTGTATCTTTATTCCATGACAGCACTGTGTAAATGTCATCACTTCACAGGAAGTCCCTCAGTCAGTCAGGTGTCTGTTACTCTCTTTCTACAGCTTCACATCCAAGGCCTTGTTCCCTACTTCAGATCTGTAGGGTCTCAGAACTCAGTGTTGTTAGTAGTGACCCCATAGGCTCAGGGTGCCCCTACCCCCATTGGCAGGTCACACCCAAAGGAATCTCCTGGAATCCACTGGGTTGCCCCTCACCCTAGTACGCAGAGACACTGCTCTGACTCTGAGGTGTGGGTCTCTCTCTTTTCCTTGCTGGGTTGCAAATTCCTGAGCTCTGGGTCAATTTCTTCACCACAGAGACTGGATCAAGCTCCCCAGAACTTCCTCACCTCCCATCTCTGTCCTCTGTTCTCATCCCAGACTACCATCACCTGCCAACTGCAAGGCCCCCTCCACTCAGGAAGACCCCCAGACTCCAGGCTTCAGCTTCAGCATTAGAAAGTCACCCAGGACTCCTGTAGGGCCTGCTTGGAGGGCGTTCACTAGTGTGCTTCTGTCTCCAGAAGAGTGCTCAAAGTCCTGGAGAACGATTGATTTAAGTACATTGTCCACTTGGATTTCCAGTGAGAGGATAAATCTGGCCCCTCAAATATCAGCTGGCAGGAAGCAAAATATCTTCTTTTATATTATTTGGACAAATGTACTTTGCATAAACTAAAGCCTTTAATCATTTATTTTTAATGAGATAATGCAGAAGGGAGGGTTCAGTGTAAAAAGTACCTGCGATGCAAGCAGGTACTTTTCTCAGTGCCAACTTATACAGTGTGTATGTGTGTGTGTTTGTGTATATGTGTGTATGTGTGTGTTTGTGAGTATGTATGTGCATGTGTGTATATGTGTAGGTGTATGGGCATGCATGTGTGTGTATGTGTGTATGCATGTGGGGGATTGGGGGCAATTTTTCATCTTTGTGTGTGCACAGTTCATGATGTGTGTCTGTGTACATGCTTGCTTTTGTTATCTGGAACCTCTGCATGGCTGCAATGAAATACTCTATCTGTAGGACACAGTCAAGTGTGTGTAAGTGACACAACTAAAGTCATATGAGCAACAGAACCAGGAGTAAAACTCTCAGAGCATATGTGCAAGCATGGCAGTAGTGAAATCTCGTGAGTCTGATCATCAGAATGAGTATTTAACACCACCCCAAACTGAGATTGAGACAGGCCATCATGAGTCCAACCCCCAACTAAAGATGGACAAATTCAGTTTATCCCAAAAGAACAAAAGGGAAAGTTTAGGGAAAAGAAGAAAAAAAAGAAGATCCACCTGATCTCTGCTACTCTGCATTCCTTGCTTATTTCTGCCTTGCTACTTAACCCTCTAAGTAGGGGAGGACCCTGATTGAATCACCCCTTTTACGCATCTATGCTGACTCCTCCACATCCCACTGCACAAGAACACAAAATACTTTTGCAAAACAGTTCTTGGCTGAAGCGCAGGTGTTTGGGATGGCACGGTCGCAGTTGGACCCCCAGATAAATACCCTCTGAGGAACCTGTGGAATCGTTCCTGCCCCCTTGATGTACCCTCTAGCTCATAACCCTCCTCGTTTCCTGCCAACCTCCTCATCCTGCCCGGTTTCCATTCCTGCTTGCCCACCAATAGTCTCAGAATGTTGAGGTTTTCATGGGGAACCATGTTAAAATGTGGATTTTATTTCATAGCTAGCTCAGGTAAAGAGGTCAGATGCTCAAGGGCATGCATCCAATGGACATGAGGGGGTGTTCCCGGAGCACTGCCAGGTGGGTCCTGGTGACCCCCCGAATAGGTAAGCCTGAGCGGTGCTGCATTGCTGGGCTTAAACCCTGAAATCAGAATTTGCTAAGAGTGGCTTCCAAGGCCCCCTAAGAGCTCCTTGGGAGGGCCCCAAAATATGTGGCTCATGTACGCTTTCTTCATTAGCTGGGTGTGCCCTAGTGCACTGAGAGAAGGCAGGGAAACAAATGGTGCATGTTCCTTTGTAGTATTTAATCTGCCAACTCTGTGTCTTCAAAACAAACTTAATCCACCGAATTTGTTCCAACAAATTATTCAGTAGGGTGGAGGAAAATGTGAGGAAAGCACTTCTGACATCTTCAAATAATTGACACACTTGCCGTTATCTTGCTCCTCATGCAAATTATTCTGTTTCATGAAAGCACTGATCTGGTTTTGATGTATATTTTAATGTACTAGAATTTCAAATGCAAATTATGTAGACTTCAAAAATATATTAAGTGGAAACATATTTTATAGTAGTTTACTAAGTTAGTTTAAATCCAATCAGGGATTGGTAGCTGAATTATACAACAATCTCAAACAATGCAGTAGGAGAAAAATATGATAAGCTAGATTTTCAAAAATTAGAGGTTAAAACATATATTTTACATGGGATCAGTCACAATTCACCATTCAAACACTGGCACTAGGTCCCTGGAACATCACCAGATATGCATCTGAGACCATGCGAACCTCTAAACCTCCTGAGTAACCCCAGGACTTTAGGCCTTGAGAAATACTGCATCCATGGCACTCATATTGAACAACTGGCCCACTAGGCAAAGAGGGCCCCGATCCCCTGGGCACCGCTTTAAAGTTCTCAGCTAAATGAAAAAGAAGAGGAAGATGAAGAGGAGGAAGAGGAGGAGGAAGGAGAGGAAGAGGAAGGAGAGGAGGGTGAAGGGAAAGAAGAGGAGAGGGTAAATAAGGAAGAAGAGAGGAGGCAGAGGAAGAGATAGAAGATGAAGAGGAGGACAAGGAAAAGGAGAAGGAGGAGGAGAACAAGTAGGAGGAGGAGGAGAAGTAGGTGGAGGAGGAGGAGGAAGAGGAGGAGAAGTAGTAGTAGGAGGAGAAGGAGGAGGAGGAGGAGGAGAAGTAGGAGGGGGGTCAGAGGAGGAAGAGGGGGAGGAGGACAGGGAATGGAGGGGGAAAGAATGGTATTTAAATGATTTAAAAAGACCTCCCCCTCTCCCATTTGAAGGAGCTATTTCTCTGGCTTATGTCCATGGCAATCACACACACAGGAACATAACCAAAATGCCTCCTCCTCAAGAAAATCAATCCTGACGCAGATGGTGATGAGCTGGTAGTTTCCACAGTTAGACAGTAGATGGACAATGCTGACGAGGAGTGGGAGGCACACGGGTCCCCTGTGGGATATTAGTGGGAAAGGCATGGACAGCAGCAACGGAGATCACAGAGGGATTTCTCAAAATAATCAGCCTAAGTGATCACATACTCCAGAGGTTCCTAGGTTTTTATCGGGAATTAATGAAATTACCTGCATGTTTTCTGTATGCTTATATTAATATTTGTACTACTCACAAGCTCCCCGTGGCATATTCAATATGCCAAATATAGTAACAGTAACAGGTCTCATTCCCTTGACCCTAAAAGAGCCTCCAATCATTGGGAAAGACGAGTAAGGAGAGGCTGCTAAAATCTCAGGGCTGGGACGAATGGAGACATTACTGGTGCCTGCTCAAGCAAATGGATAAACAACAGGATGACAGTGATATAGTGATACAGTGATACTATTTACAATAACCAACAAACAAATATAGCTTAAGTGTCTGTTAATGACTTTATTAAATTAATAAAATATTTTATCTATGGAATCACAATTAAATGGACAACCTATATAGAACTAATGTAGTAGACATGTCTATCCAATAGCATAAACATATTTGTCTACCTGTATAACAGACAATAATGCTAGCTCTTTTTCAAAAAGATACTGGCATTTGTAACAACATAATTAAAAGTGCCAGACTTTTTAAAGCAAATTAAACCACGCAAAGACAAATCCTGCCTTGTGTTACTTGTGAAGTATCGACAAAAGGAAACCAAATCCATAGGAACAGAAGTGTTTCCAGTGTGCGAGGCAAATAGTGACAAGTTGATAAAGGTTCTAAACTTTCAGTTATAAGGTGAAAAAGGTCTGAGGATCTGAGGTAGCCCACATGATTCTAGTTAAAAACACTGACAGTTCACACGGTGTAAATGAAACTAAGGAACAGAAGTTGAAATGTAATGTTCTGACAAAACTAAATATAAATAGATGATGGGATTTTATAGTCCTGCAGGGCAAAACTCTCATAATATAGCAGGTCATCATCACATTTTATCATTTAATCTGCTACCTTTTCAATTAGTCTACCTCAGTAAATCAAAATAAATAAATAGAATTAATGAAATAAAAATGAAGACAAGGAAACTGAATCTCTCTGTCTCTGAAAAGAAAAGGGTCTCAAGCCTATCCTATAGAAGTTTTCTTTTTAAATGATCAGCATGTTTTGGATTGAATGACATAAAATCTTAGTGAAAGGATTCTCCAAGCTCTGAAGCCACGTGTCCACTGTGTCACGGCAGCTTGAGCCGTGGCCAGCCCTGGAGAGCAGGAAGGTGCCTTCCCAGACTGCAACTGCGCCCACCTTCTGCTCTGCTGGGAGCTCCTGCGTATCCTGGTGGCATTTCCAGGTGCTACACAGGACATCTGCACTCCTGGGGGCATCAGCTTCCTGGCACCCTGGTTCTCTGGGTAACTGTGAAAAGGTCTTGGGGCCCAATCAGTGGTGGACCAAATCTCTTGTGCAAACCTCACAGTCAGAAAACAGCTTCAGCTTGTGAAGACCATTGGGAACCTCCTGTGAGCCCGCAACATATTTCTCTCAATTATTTCTGGACGGGACTTTGCTTCTAGCTGAGAACTGTCCCTTGCGTGTCCTTCTGGTGCTGAAATGTTTGTATTTTAGGACCCTCGACAGATGGTGCAGAGACGTACTAACCCTGATTGTCCTCATTCAAAACTGTCTATTATTTGCACTTTCTCGAGTGGGAAACACTCCCAGCCCCTCTCCGGGACACAGCTTGGGGACTATTCTCAGAGAGTATTCGTGGAGGGATGTGTGTCAAGAGCTGGAGTGATGGCCATGCTGTGGAGATCATATCTTTTGAGGATCTTGGTACAAGGAACTCTGCATGCTTAGGGACAAGTCCTATTTAAGTCCACAAGAACATGAGTGCTTGCTAGCCAGACACAAATGACCCAGGTAATATTTTTTTTTTCTGTCCCTTGCAATGGAACATAAGGTGCAGATGAGAATATCTGTTACATGGAAATAAAATATGGCCCAACATTCCATATATCATTAAATACTCCTGGCCAAACTCTCTATTATATATCAAATTAAAATTGCAGGGAAGTACACAGTGTGTTCACGCAGAAATGCAACCACAGTTCTGGTGGCTACACAGGGAATTAAGAAAAGCTTTCCCAAGCCAGCGATGACTGAAGAAATGAAAGCTTGGACTATTTCTTCCATCTCTTTCTTGACTTTGATGAACACGCGACTGCAAATGTCTGAGACAGACGAATCTTGGGATGCTATTCTTCTTGCCTCTCCAGAGAGTCTGCAGTCTGAACCACACGCCGACTTTGTCACTTATCCTGAAGCTCAATTTGACACCGCATGCTTTCCTGAGCTGGAGAGACTGTAAGAGAGGAAGAGCAAGCAGCCAACGCCATAAACTTGATTTCTTGTTCGTGTCCTTTTGGGGGGTCTCACTATACCTCTCCTCACGTGAATCTTCTATTCCAAGAAATGAGAGCCCTGGCCTTCTTGGAGAGTTTCTCTTATCACTCTGTGGACTTACTCCCCTGTGCTCTTCCCCTCATCAATTTTCAGCCTCCCCGACACTGCCCCCACCCCAGGCCCTAGGAAACTTCCCATGTCATGTGTCTTCCTACCTGCCTGTGGTTAAGATGTCAGAGCCATTTGCAGGACAACACAGACAGATAAATGGCATAGAAAGGGGGCCATACGTGGGACAAATATAAATTATACAGGAACTTGATGGTAGCCTGAGGAAGATGACATTTGCCTTCAGGGCCGGGGGGATAACTTAGTTAACATATGGTATTGGGCCAATTGGCTCACCTTATGGAAAGGGGATATAAAATTAAACCCCTACCTCACAACATGCATCTTAATAAAATCCAGATGCACGAAATATTTCAAGGTAAAGAGCAGACTGACAGTACCACTGAAACAAAACAGGTGAGCTTTGGCTGTTTGGGAAAAAAAAGAGGGACACTCAAAATAAATTTTCAGGAAGGTAAAGAAATGAAAGTGCAAAAAGGATAATGCGTGTATGTGATCTCCATGTTACTAGATAATATACCGTGTCAGTATCTTCCAATACTAATTCACTAGAAACATCAGTGGGAAAATGAACCCCAGAAATTCTAATATCAATACTTAGAAAATGCAAATTGAAAGAATAATCAACTTCCCCTTAACCTATGGGAAAATAAAATAGCCAAATAAAGTGCATTATTCAGCATTTGAAAGACTAAAGGTAAACGTATCCTTTTAGATATCATCAAAGGGTTTATGTGAACACTTTGGAAAAAAATCTAACCAAAGCTTTTCTGTGTGTAATTGATACAAAATTCTATTTTAATAAGTTACAAAAATATTTAAATACAGAATAATTTGCATATTAATTATGTTATCAAAATAAATCATGGTACGTGAAATAAAATGCTGTGTTCACTCTTGATAATTTTAGAGCATATTATTTAAACTACAGGTATTTTAAAATACTTTTTCTAAAAAGCATTGCTTCAGTATTAAGCCTCTATGTGGAATTCATATTAAATTTAAATAATGTTATATATTTATCCAGACAGCATAAAACATTACATGCATAATTTTTCTATATTACAAGATTTTCCTTTTGCTTTAAAGATTCATTTCTTCTCTTACTAAGTAAATTATAGGTGTAATATCTATTTGCATATGTCACACAAAGTGATGTTAAAATAGGTATTTTTAAAAGCAATTGATAAGGGGAGTCACTGTACCTTTAACAAAGTTCTTTAACTACTGACAGATAATTGGGTGCAAAGAAAATGAGTGTAACGCCTCAGGAATATGCTTACTTTTCAATTTTTTATTTCTTGAATGTCAAGCTTCCCTAGTTTCAGTATCTTTCAACCAGCTATTTATACCTGTTCAAAGAGTTTGCAATATTGGACCCCATTCATCATTTTCATTTTCTCAATGTGTATGTTTATATTTATGGAACTACCTTAACATTTCAGTGCAAATATAGAAATAATATTCATTCCCAAGTTGCAGAAATATTTAAGAAGCAAATACAATGATTATGCAAATAGCTTGTCTGTCAAATTCTTTACTATTTGTAATTCAAAACCAAACCAAGAGTTCCTTGAATGAAGACCAGTTCCCTGCACTGTGCCAGAGAAACCCTTGGGAATTCTGACTAGGAGCAGATGACTAAGCTTCCCTCTGCTGGGGTCTCGAATGTAGACAATCTTACCTGGGCCTTCCTAGTCCAGGCTCCTTAGCCAAAACTTCAGCACGGATGTTTTTCCAAACGATTCTTCATGCCAGTCATCTTTGAAGTAGCAAAAATTTCCTAAAATATGAAGGAGTGATTTTGAAGTTATATAAATTTTCTTTTGATCCTTCCTCTTGTATCTTTAGACTGTGTACTCATTTACCTGTGTCTTCTTTATCCAAATGTCTAAGTAATAGCATTGGACAAAAAGCTCATTTGAAAGAACTATGCTAAATTATTGTCTTTTCCAACTCAACAGCTGAAAGAATAGGTGGAATTTTTTTAATTTAATATTTTGGCCTTTCACTATGTCATCTCCTTCTCTCCGTGAATGATAAAGAAAATTGTGTAGACATACTTTTTCGTCAATGATAAGTTTGGTTTTAAACTGTGTTATTTTCTTCACTTGGATGGAAATTAAAAAAAACCACTAATGCAAAAATATAGCAATAGGTAGAATTTTTCAGTGAATTATTATTCCATGTTCTTATTTTCTGACATAATTTAAGTTTATCAGTATATAAAACTAGTGATATTTATGCACGATTTTCCAGTGAATTATTACTCTGTTTTCATCATTTCCTTACATAATTTAATTTATATGTCATCAAACCAGCTATCAGGAGCTTGTTACAGGGGACAGTGCCATTTGTCTTATGACACTTCTTTTGATATGATACTGATGTACGCATACTTACTTATGTTTTTGTTTGATAAAGATAAATTATTTTATTATAAAAAATCACAGATTTTCATGGATTCCTTTTTTAATTTTTCTGGCACAGAGAATGGGATGAGAGAAGTTGCAGAAAATATGAAAGCTTCAGATTCCACAGAGTTAGAAAAGCAAGGAGAAATGCTTCTCATCTATTTTGGAGTGCATCTCATTTATTTGGCATTTCAGTGGTGACTTGTTGAAATGAAGAGGACATGATTTGAGGGATGCAATTAAATTTTCTCTTTGACACAACGCATTGAGAACAAAGAATGGGATGCACAAGGGCATTAGACCACCTTCATAACTTTCAAAAGCACCATGAATAAGTTGCTGAGGTTAGTTACCTTATTCACATTCTGGGTAAGATCATTTCACTTCTTTTTCAGAAAGATATTTATATCTTTGCTAAACTAGAATTCATGCCTTAAGCTTATTTAAATCTCCCTTGCTGCACTTCAATAGATTGATAACTAGTTTTATTTAGTTTGGGATTTATCTGAATTCCATTTGATGCAAGAAGTTAAAGGTACTTATGCCTATTTATCACTTCTGAAGAATCTCCTGGTATTATGAATTAGGAATTAGAAAGTATAAAATCATGTCTCAGTTTCACCCTGCTTTCACTGATTAAACATTGAACAAGTTACATATCCTCACTGGGCCTTAATATCTTCATCTATACTTCACTGTCACTGTCATTATCATCCCATTGCTCATCGATTTGCTCAAGCGGGCACCAGTAACGTTTCCATTTTGAGACTTGTTACAGCTTTTTGCATACTGAATATGGGCTGGAGCAATAGCACAGCGGGTAGGGCGTTTGCCTTGCATGTGGTCTACCTGGGTTTGATTCTTCCGCCCCTCTCAGAAAGCCCGGCAAGCTCCCAAGAGTATCTCGCCCACACAACAGAGCCTGGCAAGCTACCAGTGGCATATTTGATATGCCAAAAACAGTGACAATAAGTCTCACAATGCAGACGTTACTGGTGACCACTCGAGCAAATCAATGAGCAACAGGATGACAACAACAGCAATTTTTTAAACATTCCCCCATGCATTCTGTTATTTACATTTTTCTGCATTATTATCAACTTTGAGCAAGAAAAACTGCTGAATCTCAGAGAATTTGGTGTGAATCAAACTCTGTAATTTCTTTTCTGTGTAACATTCGATATATAACACAGTCTCAAACATCAATTATCTCACCTGTGAAATGGGCCTTGTACAAATCTCTACAGTGGTTAATGGTGTGCTGGCTTGCTTGTTTTTACAATTTTCATATTTCCTCATCATTTCTTTTTTGGGGGTGATTAATAAAATTGAAAGTTGCTATTAACAATTCCAAATCCAGTTCCAGGAAATACAAAACTTTAAATTCTCTAGTCATCAGATGGCAAGCTGCTCAGGTGGTATCTCACACGAGAATAGCTCACGTAAACATGTTCTTTCAGAAGTGTAGTATAAGCAATTTTTTAAAAGTCTGTTTTTTGAAAGACTTGAAAGTCATAATTTACCAAAAAATTTAAAATAAAACTCACCTCCTTTCTTCAGATTCATTTCATGCCTTTCCCCACCTTCTACCTTCTTCCATTCATATAACCTTAGTTATAAGTTTCTTAGTTTCTACTAATGTACTGGAGCAATAGCACAGCAGGTAGGGCATTTGCCTTGCATGAGGCCTACCTGGGTTCGGTTCCTCCAGCCCTCTTGGAGAGCCCAGCAAGCTACCAAGAGTATCTTGCCCGCACAGCAGAGCCTGGCAAGCTACTAGTGGCGTAATCAATATGCCAAAAACAGTAACAACACGTCTCACAATGGAGACGTTACTAGTGCCCGTGCAAGCAAATCAATGAGCAATGGACTGACAAAGACAGTTTCTACTAATTTTATTTCCTTTTTATTTCCTATTGATTCTATTTGTTTACATTGCACACTGGGATAATACTGCTCAGTACTTATCTTTTCTTGTGAATTGTATGCCTTTATCTTATCCCCTCTAGTTTTTTCTGCTTTATTGTTAATCTTCTGGTTTTATATTTTTTATAAATAGTTTGCATATGGGCTGGAGCTATATGGGAACTGGAGCCATAGCACAGTTGGTAGGGTGTTTGCCTTGCATGCAGCCAACCCGGGTTCAATTCCTCAACCCCTCTCGAAGAGCCCAGCAAGCTACCAAGAATATCCTGCCAACACGGCAGAGCCTGGCAAGCTCCCTGTGGTTTATTCGATATGCCAAAAACAGTAACAACAAGTCTCACAATGGAGACGTTACTGGTGTCTGCTCGAGCAAATCGATGAACAATGGGACGACAGAACTACAGTGCTACAGTGCTTTCATATGCCTCAAAAAAGGTACTAAGATGTTGGTTCACTGGATCATATGCTATTTTTTTTCTCCCTTGAAGTGGGAAAACATCCAGTTGTTATCAGGGTTCACTTCTGACTCTGTACTCAGGGATAGTCTTGATGCTGCTTGGGGAATTATATGTAGTACCAGAGATTAAATGGGGTTTGGCTGTGTACAGTCAGTACTTTAAGCCCTGTACTATTTTTCTGGGCCTGTAGCTCTGTGAGAACTTTCTCCAAAACACCATTCTGCATGCAATTCGACTGGATACGAGGCATCCAGTCTTTCTCTCTTGTCTCTATCCTCTTGCCAACTTGGCGCATTTATATACATACACATCTATATTTATATATAACAATATATATATATATTTGTTCATTATTACAGGTATAAAGTGAAAATTGAATTGTACTTTTTCAGCTTTTTTCTATCAATATCCTTATTTTTATAATTTTTACCGATGCACTTCTGTGATTCACAGCACCGTCATCGTGGTGTCAAGGTACACCATTCCCGCCCTACACCAATCACCAATGTGCTTCTCTCCCTCCCCCAAGGACCCCACCATCCTCTCAGCGCCAGTGTTTCCTTGAGCTCATAAGCATCCTTGCAGTGGTGTCACTGCTTTTGTCTGCAGTGTTCCTGAGCTGGTCGATGCTGGCTGAGCTCTCTGTGTCCTTGTTTGCACTATATAGACGCGTGTGTGTCTACACAGTGACCCCTCAGATTCGCAATGCCCTTCCTGCACTGTGACCCAAACGCAGGCAAGTGCGACTCCCATTGAACTGCCTGGAAGGGTGTGAAGGCGAGCAGAGGCTGCCAAGTGTCCAGGAGACAGATCTTCCTTCTAGCTGGACTTTGTTTTGCTGTGCAAATCTTTGTGGTTTCATGTAATCCCAATTGTTACTTTTGATTTTTCATTTTCTTTAGAATTGAAGCGGAGCACCCGGAGTCATCTCTTACACTGATTTCAGGGAATCTTTGGCCTATGTGATAATCACATAGGTAACCATTATCACATAGGTTACAAATATATATATATATATACATATACATATATACATATATAATTTTTGGGGTCATATTCTATGATGCACAGACGTCACTCCTGGGGTCATATTCTATGATGCACAGACGTCACTCCTGGCTCATGCACTCAGCAACTACTCCTGGCAGTGCTCAGGAGACCATATGCGATGCTGGGAATTGAACCTAGGTGTAAGACAAATGCCCTACCCAATATGCTACCAGCTCTGTAGGTTACAAATCTTACACACAGATCTTTAATCCAGTTAGAATTTGTTTTTTGTTTGTTTATAAAACTAGAGAATAGTCCGGTTTCATTCTTTTTTACCCTTGGCCATTCAGTTTTCTGATACCTGTAGTTAGAGAGACTTTCCTTTCTTAATTATAAAGTAGTGGCATTGGGGCAGGAGAAATAGTCCAATGGGGAGGGCGTTCGCCTTGCATGAGTCCCACCTGGGTTCGACCCCCGGCATCCCATATGGTCCCCTGAGCACCGCCAGGAATAATTCCTGAGTGCAGAGCCAGGAGTAACCCTGAGCATCACTGGGTATGAGCCAAAAAGCAAAATAAATAAATAAATAAATAAAGTAGTGGTGTCTTTATCAGATAGTATTGTCATAAATAAATTCATATCTAAAATATCAATTTCACTCATTTATCAAGAGTCTATTTTTGTTTCTCTGTAGTGCTTTAGTGACTATCACTCTGTAATCATTTTGCAAGTGTTAGTACTTTTTCTTTCTTTTGGGTCCACACTCAGTGGTGCTCAGAACTTTCTCCTGGCTCTGCTCTCAAGAATTAAATTCAGCGTGACCAGAGGCAGTGCTGGAGAAGGAACCAGAGCAAGCCGAGCCCAAGACACGTGGCCGAGTACGCACTCTCTCTCGGCCTCTTCTTCGGAATATGGTTTGAAGTCAGGTAACAAAACAGTACCAATTTCATTACACCCCTTGTCAAAAATATCTGTTAATGCATTTATGTATTTACTGATTTTTAGTGCCATAGCATGTTTGAGAATAAGTATTAACACTCATGATTTTGACATGCAATATTACTCTGCCACAACAACCACCTAAGTGCCCATATTCCTCACCCGCTTTCACCATAGCCCTGTGAGTGATGAACTCAGTTCTGCCGAAGTCTAGAGGCTTGTTTTCACTGACTTCGGCTATCTCCTGCGCTGACTTCTTCATACCCCACGAGTGTGCCAGATCATTGGTATCTGTCTTTTTTTCCTTCTTAAATCTTTCACTTCAAATTCCACCTTCTAATTCTATCCTGGTTGTAATGAAGGCAAGATTATATCTGTTTGTAAAGTCCTGTGATACCCTTTTGGGGACACTGGTCCATGGGACATAGGACCCAAGTTCTTTACACATTTATATGTTGTTAAATATTTTGGTTTTCAAATCTTGACAATTATAAATAGTTCTGAAATGAAAATATTTCTTGCACATATATTTTAATTATTTTTTGATGCTTGTAATAAACAGCAAGAAGTTGAATTACTGAATTTTCTGGTAGTTCTATTTTTAACATTTTTTTTTTTTTTTGCTTTTTGGGTCATACCTGGCAATGCACAGGGGTTACTCCTGGCTCTGCACTCAGGAACTACTCCTGGCGGTGCTCAGGGGACCAAATGGGATGCTGGGAATCGAACCCGGGTTGGCCGTGTGCAAGGCAAACGCCCTACCTGCTGTACTATCGCTCCAGCCCCTATTTTTAACATTTTTGTGAAATCTTCATACCACCTCTCATAATTCTATATAAGCCTTAGTACTTATACTTTTTATATGAATGTCACTGGAATTTTCGTTGGTATTTTATTAAATATGTATATTTCTTTTGAAATTTAGACTATACTAATAATCAGTATTCACAGCCATTATCTTTCTATCATTTAATGTTTTGTTCTTTGTCTTTTAATTGTGTTATATCTCTTTGATACAGATATTTCTTCTCTGTTGCAATTATTTCTAAGTATTTAAGTCTGAAGGGCACAGTTATAAATGAGATTGTTTTCTTAATTTTTTCTTTTTCTTTTTCATTGTTTGAGTATAGGAATGCAACAGATTTATTGTATATTGATTTTGTAAGCAGCCACTTTGCTCTACTCATTAATTATTACTAATAGATTTTTAATGAAGTCTTAAGAGCTTTCTATACATATCATCTTGACATCTGCAAATAATGATTCTTCTATTCTTATATTCCAATCTGCATTCTTTATATTTTCTACTCTTGTGAAATTGCTTTGATTAAGATCACTCATGCTTAAATTAAATACAAATGGTGACCATGAATAATTTGTCCTATTTTTTATTTTAAAGAAAATATTTGAGAGTTTTACTATTATGAGATTAGCTGTTAGTTTATGTGGCTTTGATTATGCTCTATGTACTTCATATTAAGAATATGGTCTATATTTTGCTGGAATATGATTTTTCTATTCCTACTTTAATTAAATTTTAATTTATTACAAATGGGAACTGAATCTAATCAAATGTTTTTGGGTATCTATTGATATTAGTTTATGATTTTCCTCATATTAATAAACTACATTTTATGATTTATACATGTTGACCCTTCCATACATGCCAGAAATAAATGCCATTTAATCATGATTATTGTTGATAACTATTGTGTCCCATTTCTTGTCTCTTTTTTCTTTGGTGGAGTTGAGTGCTATTCAGATGTTCTTAATAACCACCTCAGGCTCTGCTCGAGGGACTGTATGTGATGCCAGCGGTTGAACCAGTATCTGCTGTGAAGGAAAGCTTTAGGGCAAGCATCCTAAAGTCTATACTTTATTTTCATTTCACAGTCACTTTTTTTGTGTGTGTGATGTCCTTGTCCGGTTCTGAAATGAGGATACTGTTAAACTTGAAAAATATATTTTGAAGTTTGTTTTCTTCTTTGATGTTTTTGGAGATTAGAACAGTTTATTTGGTAGCTTGATAAGTCACTGATAAACTGTCTGTTCCAGGCCTTTCAAAGATATTTTGATTTTGTCTCAATTTTGATACATGTAATAAGTCTGTTCCGGTTTTCTATTTCTTTATGTTTCTGTTTTGGCAAGATGTAGTTTCTTCAGAAAAATTCCACTTTCTTCTTTATCATAAAATCTGTTGGAAAAACATGATTCATAATAGTCTTTTATAATCCTATGCATTTCTGTTATGCTATAATTTATCTTGTTTCACTTCTGATTCTATTTGTAAGTTTTCCTCCTCTTTATATGTCTACATTCATAATGCCTATTTTTATCTCCTTGAAAAATACATATTTTCATTGATCTTTCTAACTTTTTATTTCTGTTTTGTTTCTACTCTGATTTTTGCTGTTTACTGTCTAAATTTTGGCATTATCTGTCATTTGGTTTCTAGTAACATTTTTTTATATAGTTAAATTGTTTATTTGAGATTCTCTTTTCTTTTATAGTATTATGTTTCTACTTGCTTCCTTTTTAGTACCATTTTTAATGCATCCTATGAATTCTGATAGATTATGTTTTCATTTTTATTTCTCCCTAATTATGCTTCAGTATCTAATTTATAGAGATTGATTAATTTTATTATAATATCCATATGTTTAACATCAGCATTTAATTTTCATTTTTGACAAATAAATTTATTTTTCTTTATTTTTGATTTTATTTTACTGTACACAAAAGAATCAATTTGATATGATTTTAGAGCAAAATTGATAAACTGTCATCCCGTTGCTCATCAATATGTTTGAGCGGACACCAGCAACGTCTCTCATTGAGAGACTTATTGTTACTGTTTTTGGCATATCCAGTACGAACGGGTAGCTTGCCAGGCTCTGTTGTGCAGGCTCCATACTCTCAGTAGCTTGCCAGGCTCTCAGAGAGGGGTCGAGGAATCGAACACGGGTTGCCCGCGTGAAAGGAGAAAGCCCAACCGCTGTGATATCACTCCAGCCCTGATTAACTAACAGAGCCCAAATATTAAAATCAGTAAGTATAAAATCAATTTTGTGTAAATATTATTATATATAATAACTAGTTTTTAAGTACTTTCTTAAGAATAAAGTCACATTATTATAACTATAAGCACTGCGTTTTGTAGGAAATATAACCTGCATATCACCAAGAATGAAACATCACCTCATACCATGAGGATGATCTAAAAGTCAAAATGGACTAAAAGTGAAAATGATTTAAAAGAAAAATAAAAGTTCATAACAATAACTGAGAGCAAAGATGTGGTGAAAAAATGATCTTACATTCTTTGTTGTTGAGGGTATGGCTCAATTTAGTATCTCTGAAAAAATGAAGAGTTCTCAAAATTTTAAGATAGCAAAAACAGTGCTTGCAATGTCCTTGTGACTGCTCTCTGATTGTCTATCCCAAGAATATAAAAACATTTGTCTGAGGTGAAGGACGCATACATATCTATGCACATCACAAAATTATTTGCAATAGCCAAGATCTTGAAAGAACTCAAGTACCCAAAGCCACATGAGTGGATAATGTAGTTGGGGTATGTTTGCAAAATGGAATACTACTCAGTTGAGACAAGATGGAATTTCAGCGTAAGACTATTTATGCAACAGGTAGAAGCCATGCTAAATGAACTGTTTCAGAATAAAAAAAGACACATACCAATTGATCAAACTCATACATGGAATATAAAAAGACAAAAGAAACAAGTCTTGCAATATGGCAAATAGAACAGTGGTGCAAGGATGTCTGTTTGGTTGAGAGAGACGGGATCTTGAGAAAATAGTGGAATTGAAATTCTAACTCTGGACATTGGTGTGTGACCCTGCAAATGAAAAATCAGAACATTCGGATTGTGACAAAAATCATGAATAATTCAAGTGGAAAGATGAAAGTTTTCTATACATATCACAGGCTCATTTTTGGAACTGAACAGTGATGATTTATAATAAAGAACCTTGAAAATACCAAATTTTCTTACATAGCATAGCCCATGACTGAACATGCAACTTATTGAAATCATCTTTTTCTTTGAATTCTTAGACTATACAAATAAGGAAAAGCAATTGTAAATGAAGATAATAAGATCTTCTTCATCTACGGCTTCCCTTTC
This sequence comes from Sorex araneus, assembly GCF_027595985.1. Taxonomy (NCBI): domain Eukaryota; kingdom Metazoa; phylum Chordata; class Mammalia; order Eulipotyphla; family Soricidae; genus Sorex; species Sorex araneus. The sequence continues at coordinate 296,249,453 of NC_073302.1, read as the reverse complement.
AGCAAAGTGATGAGGAATATTCATATATATGTATGTAGGCATTTGTATATATTATTCATTTACTGACTGGAATAATTATCAGTTATCACTCAACTATAAAATGTTATATCTAAATTCTGCTGAAGATATCAGGCCTTAAAAGACTGACAAAACTTATCTTTGTTAAGTGTTTTTATATGCGCAAGTGTACAGATGATAGGAAGGTCAATGTAAACAGAATCATCTTTCTTCTATACAATATGGATAGAATTAGGATTCAGCACAGGTGCCTAATTGAAAATTTAAACGCATGGTCATTAATGACTGTATTAAAACAAGCTGCAATTTCTTTCTAGATGTAAGAAATTTATTCCTAATTAATCCCATTCAAACTATCAGAGTTACGATAATAGGCTCTAAAAGGTATTTTTAGTTTAGGAATGGGTTACCAACCTGACCATTCATACATGGCCAGAGAAAGGTTATGTCATCACTGCAACATGAGAAATGCAAGGCCAAGAGCAAGTGGAGCTGGAAAGTCAGGGCCCTTTGTTGAGACCCTGCATTCATTTATGCAAAGTCACAAGGAGATTCAATGGACCTCAAGACTTTCAGAATGAATTCATTGGTTACTTGTGGAGAGCAAGACAGTTGGTGAGGTGAAATCCAGGCAGTCAGAGGGGAGCATAGATGGGGTGTCAGAACAAATGGGCATGGATGAAATGGACAGCCCAAGACATGAAGGGAAAGAACAAAGTTCCTTCAAGGATAGAGTGTATCTCAACCATACTAACTGCATGCATTTGGCACACAGTAAACTCTGAAGTGAATGAACTCATATGAAAAGGAACAGAAGCATCACTCTCTGAAGCAGAGGCGCTCAACATGTTTATTGTCCTTACGGGTGTGTTGCTTCTCTACACACCCATCCTGCAGTTGGGTTTCTGCCTTCTGCTATAACCCCCCCCACCCCCAACTCTGCCATTATAGTATTTTCTTCTTTGTCCCATAGGAATATCCTGATAGCTCACAAAAGGCCATATGGTTCCAGTTGAGAAATGCAGATTTAATGGACCTGTTAAAATTAGTGTCATAAGATCAACTCATTTGAAGTTAAAATTTTCCAGGTAGAATTCATCTAGTTTACATTTTCTGTGGACTTTGTATGAGAAGCGTCCGAGAGCCACTCTCTGAAGTCAACTGGTGTACAAAGGAAAAACAGGCAAGATGATGCCAATCACCTTCTGTTCTTTCAAATAGATAAACTTGACCGCCAAATTGGACAGGAGCAAGGGTCCTCCAATTCTCAAGTCAAATCACCTTCCTAGATTTACCTCAGCACCACTACTGTTTAAGAATCTATACTTGGGGCATTGGTGGTGGAGAATGTGCACTGGTGGAGGGATGGGTGTTCAATGATTGTATGACTAAAACTCCATTATGGAAGCTTTGTAACTGTATCTCTATCTCACAGTGATTCAATGATAATAATAATTTTTAAAAAATCTATACTTGAGAGCAACATTTGTCAATTTCATTATATTGAAAAATCCTAATTTTGTATGTGTGGTTCTTTTGGCTTATTATTCAAAATGTATTTTCAGAACGTTTCTTGCTTTTTAAGTGTGAATAAAACACAAGATCATGGTGCCAGAGCGATGGCACAGCAGGTAGGGCATTTTCCTTGAATATGGACGATCTGGGTTCGATCACTGGCATCCCATTTGGTCCCTCAAGCACCCCACAAGTAATTCCTTAGTGCAGAGCCAGGAGGAACCCCTGAGCATTGGCGGGTGTGACCCAAAAAGCAAAACAAGAACAAACAGAAACACACGATCATTCTTTTGTAAATAAGAAGTCCAGTCTCTCTGACAAACTGAAGGAATTTGATTACTTTTAATGGATCACTAATTTTTCAGAGTTAAAACTATGGATTTAAATCCAAGAGGGACAATTGAAGACTCACCTGGTGGAAATTGCAAACAGGATGGCAATTAAGAGACCAAGAAAAAGGCTGGCATTACTTTACAAGTCTGGAATAAGCCACAAAGGGCCAGTGAACTGTGTTGCTTGCAGATATCAGAGAAAGTCAAGAGCCTAGTAGTTATAAGGAACAATGCCATATCTATTGCCACTGCTACTTTTGAATATGCCATTATATACATACCTTACTATGCAATGGTTTATCTACTCTTAAATACAGCAAATACATGCTTTTATTTACAGGTTCAAAAATGTATGAGAATCCAACAGCTATGCCATGATCATTTTGGTATGTCTAACATTTCAATGGGATTTTTGTGACCCGTAACATTTTGGGGGAATGTAAAGGGAAGACATTGAAGGTTGGACACATTAGGAAACATAATTTATAGTTTAAGCAAACATGTTTAATGTAACAGAAGTAACACATATGTAATGACTTACTTGGGATATACCTAATGATAATATTGGAAAAATTTTGAGAAAAAAATTGACTCTATTTATATTCCACTTACTTTTTTAATTATAAGATTTTTTGTAAAATTTTGGTGGCTGATGGAAAACTCTCAGAAGTGCTTAAGGGATTACCTTGGCTCTATGCTCAGAAGTGATCCTTGGTAGTTTTCAAGGAACCATATGCAGTAATAGATATCAAACTTGTGTCGCTGCATGCAGGGTCTTCCTCCAGTACAATCTCTTTCACTGTAGCACTGTCATCCCGTTGCCCATCGATTTGCTCAATCTGACACCAGTAACATCTTCATTGTAAGACTTGCTGTTACTGTTTTTGGTATATCTAATATGCGACGGGTAGCTTCTTAGAAACATGCATGGATTTAAAATAAGCATACATGATAATTGAAAATCAATCTAATTTTCAAATTGCATCTCAGGAATTTTGCAGGGGAATGGAATTATGTGTCAAAAAGAATTTTGTTATTACTAGACTTATTTCACTCTGGTCAGGAGAGTGTAACAGGGTATTTTTTGCCTACATGATACTTTTGTCTAATAAGATATATGAGGTGTATGCTATCTTCATTTATTTTGTTCTCCAAGACATATTCAAGGGCTGGTAGGAGAGTACAGTGGTTAGGACACCTCCTTACATGCAGCTGACCTGGATTTGGTCTCTGGCACCTCATATACTACAGGCCTCCAGTCTGAACAAGAGTGATTCCTAAACTCAGAGCCAGGCGTCATACCTGAGCGCAATGATATGAGTACTCAAAACAAAACAAACAATAAAACTTTCATAGTTTAAAATCCAAAAATATTTAATGTAGTAATTTAAAAATAGCAACTGAAAAGCAAGCCTATATTTGTCTGGTTTTACTTAATCACTTTATACATAAAATTATAGAGTTCATCTTGAATATTTTTGGTATGTTATTGTAAAATTGGGGGAAAGGCTGTGTTCATTTTAGAACAAAAATTCCCTATATAGTTCACATATTTTTGACTAACTAGATCTTTGCTTTAGGAATAATCAAAGTTTGTAAACTGTGTTTATATGTACAAAATCACTGTGAGAAGATGGTTTTTAATCAGCTCTTCATTTGGACTGAGGCCTGAGGATATTTGTAAAGCTCTGGGAATCACGTTTGCAGAGTTGGCAGGGGACGGAACCCCGGCAGGCGGGCAGTCCCCCGCCTCCTAGACTTCATCTAACCCACAGGAGAGGGTGGGGCGGACAAAACACGCTGGGAGGGGACTTGCTCTGCCTTTGTTTTGCACAAAACCACCCTCATAGTTTGGGGTTTTATTTCCTGTCTTAACAACTTTGGGATGCAGTTCAGCCAGAGAATCAATAGAAAGTTGAGCAGTAACACTCATTCTGTACAGGACAATGAAGACCCTGAAGAAGGACGTTTTTGTTTTGCTTTTTGTCAAATCCCGTGTGTGTGTGTGTGTGTGTGTGTGTGTGTGTGTGTGTGTGTGTTCTTTTGGGAAGAATTTATATTAGAATCTTCTTCTTTTTAACACTATTCCTGATTTTCAAAGTTAGCTGGTGAGAAATAGGCTGGCTGCAATGACCAGACTTTCTGTACATGCTGCTGGTAAGTTCAAAGAATTCACATCAAGGAGAAATCTCAACAAGTCAATTATGCTTTAAAAAAGTTACAGCCTGTGATCTATTGAATAAATCTTCTGTCTTTTATATGTATAAAAAAAGAAACTATGCGAGTAATTCTAACTGTTCTCTGTTGACCACAAAGAGTGGTTCCCCAGCATGGTGGGTAATCACCGCTGCTAGGAAAATGCAGTGACTTTGATTTTGGATTATGCAGAACCTCGCTGTGTACTAACAGCGCATAGACTGATGATCTAGGCACGTTGTCAAAATCAATCTGGACATGTCAGGTAGCTGCTGGCAGTTCATGACACGTTGGAAAAGTTCAGTACAAAGACAGGAGGAAAAAGTCAACAGCATTCCCTCAAAGTTGGACTTGTTACTTTTTTTTCTTCCGACCAACACATTGTGGTTCCCGAAACAGTACGTGGTACATAATTATCCTTGTCAACATAGATTCATCACAGGCACAGAAAATGTATTCAGCACAATGGACATACTTCTAGTTTACCAATCCACATGGTGTTGATTTGCCAGAAGAAAGCATTTTTATTTATATACATGGACATAAAAGATATACCGTACTCCATACATAAATGTCTATAAAGTTATGGCCTATATGTATACACAAATATGTGTGTAAATATTCAAGCAACTGGAACACTGATTACTCAGGAAAAAATATACTTCCAGAAAATTCCTCGCTATCTACTAGTACCAGACTGCACTGGGCGGTGAGGCCCAAATTGTGACCAGGGTGGCACTGTGTGATCAAAAGGCTAGCTGTGCTACCTACATTTCACTGCCTTTTGTTTTTGTTGTCCAAATGAAGAAAAATTTCAGGCTTCCTCTGTCTTGTGTAGCCTGGTGTCACATTCCAGACGGTGAGGAGCTTTTCCACATATAAATGATCAGACTCGCCCTCTGCAGAGTCTGGGGCTCTGCTATTTTTAGCACCGGCCCTCTCGCCAGTCTTGGTGGCGTTCCTGTTACAGGCCCATTAGAGGGAACAGTGGCTGTTAGAGAACAGTTAGGAAGATATATTAGGAATCAGATAGCTAAAAGCATGCATATTTAATGAAGCAAGCCTAAACACAAGGTTATAATGTTTAATAGCCTAAGAAGGCAAAAGTAGGCAAGAAACCATCCCATGGCACAGGAGACCAGATTCCCATAGAGAGAAGAAACATCCGGTATAGATTATTAAAATTTAGTCTGGCATTTTTTGTCAATATGACAAATAAAGTGAGTAGATTATATATGTTCTTAAATGATTGTAACTATATGTAATTGATATTGATATTAGATTAAAAATCCATCATGTTAGTCAAGTCAAAGAATAAAGCATGTGTAATGCAAAGCCCTCTATAAAATGCCTTTTCCTTATTAACATTGGTATATCTATTTTTAATTTTTTTTTGCAGTTTCATCTTTTGGAATAATTGAAAATTTTGAATACCAAGATGTAGAAGCATGCTTTTTTTATTTGGTTGGGATCTTTTGTTTATTTAAAAATAGTGCACGAAAGATAATGGAACTGCTAAAAATGTGCAAACAACTCAAATGGAATGGAACTCTCTTGACATATATTGATTTTACTTAAAACATTTGCATTTTATTTAATATAAAAATGATTGTGTGTGTAATTCCATCAACAGCCACATCCAGAGACTTAAAAGCAAGCTCCCAGAAGAGAGCTATGTGGAGACTTTCTTGCCCGCACACCTGGCTGTCTTCCCCGGGGCCCCTCAGAGGGAATGGGCTCCAGCTTCCCTCCCCACCCTGAGCAGAGCTCCTGGCATCCGAGGACAACCGGGGCCTAGCTACAGCCATGCTCGAGGCCCCTCTCCACACATTCGGACAGGCCTCACATATGAAGGGACAGGCAGAGGAACCCAGCTGTGTGTAATCCCATCAACGGCCAACATCCAGAGACTTAAAAGCAAGCTCCCAGAAGCTCCCAGATATCCGGTAGCCTATTTCTCTCTCTAGGAGAAACTGGCAAGCTGGATCTCATTCCCATGATGCTGAAAGAGCCTCCAGTGCGACATCGTCGGGAGGGTCAAGTCAAGAGAGATTTCTAAGATCTCAGAGAAAGGATGAATGGAGAAATTACAGAGCCCGCTCGAGAAATCAACAATTAACAGGATTTCGTGATCATGACTATGATAAAAATTATGAATTCATCTTTTGTAGCCTGCATATTTGCATTTATCATGAGCACCTGTATCACTGTCATCCCATTGTTCATGGATTTGCTCTAGCGGGCACCAGTAACATCTACATTCATCCTAGCCCTGAGATTTTACCACCTCTCTTTACTCATCCTTCCCAACAGTGAAGCATTGGAGGCTCTTTCAGGATCAGGGGAATGAGACCCATCATTTTTACTGTTATTGGCATATCAAATACACGATGGGGACCTTGCCAGGCTCTGCCATGCAGGCTGTATACTCTTTGTAGCTTACTAGGTTCTCTGAGAGGGAGAACTAGCCAATAAGAGGTAGCTTCTGGGAGCTTTATTTTATAGTCTCTGGATCTTGGCCATTGATAGGATTAAATGGCTGGGGGCAATTTGTGCATGTGGCTGCCTACCTACTGGAAAATGGGGGATCTGGGTGAAGTAGGCCCAGTCATGATCCGAGCAGGCTTGGGGATCTCAACCATGGGTCCCGAACCCCTGGGTTCCTCTGTCGCTTCGGTCATATGTGAAGCTCATCCAAGCATATGGAGAGTGGCCTTGAGCATGGCTGTGGCTGGGTTCCAGAAGTCTTCAGCTGCCGGAACTCTGCTCAGGGCGGGGAGGGAATCTCAATCCGCCCCCCTCCAAGGAGCCCCGGTAAAGACAGCCAGGCGAAGGGGCAGGAGCACATATCCATAATAATATAAAATTTGGTATTATTATTATTTCATACTAGTAAAGTGCTTAAGATTTTATTATAATGCCTACCTTATGGCATAATTTGTTAGCAGAATTCCTGCTAACAAATCCTAGGCAAATTTAATGCAAAAAAGTATTTTGAAATCTAGACTTTATTTGTGCACATTACATTTGGCAGATAGTTGGGAGAATGTTTATAGTGACCAGAAGAATTCTTTACTACTAAGTTCCAAAAGACAATTCAATAATAATTTCTGTTTAATAATGACAGTTAAGGACCATTCCTTGTCACCTATACTCTGTTATCACTGATCATTCCAAAAAGAACTACTCCTGGCCATCCATGACCATCCTTGACCATCACTGACCCTTCCTCATAAGAACTTCACAAGCCATCAAGATAACCTATTGCGAACAAGACTTGATTTGGGCTCCACTTGTCAGTGTCAAGCCTTTGGCATAGGAAAAGAGGACTAGAGAACTCAGAGGACTGTTTGTACTTTGGGGGAAATAATAAAAATAAATTAAAGTAATTCTAAGTTTTGTAGATTCTGAAGTGCAATGATTTACCTTTCTCCTAGGTAAATTGTCATAAATAGGTATAAAACTATCTATTTAATAAATATTGACAGCTGCAGCAATAGCACAGCTGCTAAGGCATTTGCCTTGCACGTGGCCTACCTGGATTCAAATCCTCCTGACCTCTCGGGGAGCCCTGCAAGCTATCGAGAGCATCCCGCCCACTCGGCAGAGCCTGACAAGCTACCCGTGGTGTATTTGATATGACAAAAACAGTAACAACAAGTCTCACAATGGAGATGTTACTGGTGCCCACTCGAGCAAATCTATGAGCAATGGTATGGCAGTGATACAGTGATACCGATAACAAATATTGAGGTATTTAGCTATAAATTGAGATTAAAAAAATATTTATTAATCAAAGCCCATTTGAATACTTTATGTTGGCATTAGTGCCAATATTCTTATATTTAAACAACACACCGTGTCATTATTCACTTTTTTGCTTACTTCTCTTTACGCGCTATGATTTTCAGAATTATGAACAGGTGAGTGGTCAGCATATAACGTTCCAACACCTCTCCCAGCCTTGGTGTCAACTTTCCTCTGCCCATGGTCCCATTTCCACTCCCATCCTCCAGCCTTCCTCCTTCACAGGGAGAGGGTGGAGTTTGGTGCTTGGAGCTTGTGTCTCCTCTTTGCATGGAGGGTTGCTGGTTCTCGGGTCTAGGTCCATCCAGCCCAGTACCACCTCCTCACAGCAGCGACCGGGAGCACTGTCCCTTACCCTCCAGCCGCTCCTTCCTTAACCTTTTCAGCCCCTGTTCTTCCCTGCCCTTAGCTTCTTTTTGTTGTAGGTGCTGTGTATTGGGGTTGGGGAACCCCAGGGCTTGCTCCTCACTCTGCAGTGCTCAGGGCACCCTATGGGGTGCTGGAGATTGAACCCTGATGGATCTGTGTGCCAGGCAAATGCCCAGCCTACAGTGCTCTCTCTTCTGCTCTTCTGGCTTGATTTTAATAGCCCAGGTTCCACTGCAATCCAGATAACCTCCTTTGACATCTTGGTTTTCCTTGAATGGTAATATTTTTCAGCTTTACAAACTATTTTTTATGCAACTGTGTATTGGAATAAAAACTTTTAATATATAACTGATTGTGTTTTTGAATAAAAAATCACTTTGAATATCACTTTGCTGCTTACCTCACTTTTCTATTAAAGTGATTTTTTGGGGTGGTCTTTGAGATAAATGGAGAAAAGTAACATAAAAATAATTCATATGTTTATTCACTTCTGTTTCTAGTGTATAGATCTTTAAAGCAAAGTCATACCATTTACATTATTATAATAAATATTAGCGTTCAAGTAATTATTTGCTTCTTCAAAACATTGAGTGCGATGTTTTTTTTTAAAAAAATGAAGTTTTACTATATTGTTTAGACAAAAACTGCAAGCTGGTAATATTTAGGGGTTAAAAAAATAAGAAATTAACTGTCAAAAGATGTACTGTCAAAATTATTGTGATGTAGAAACTACCTTTACAGTGATATGTAACAGAGAAAGAGGGGGGTAAAAAGCATAACGAATTACACTGCTAGAACTGGAAAGTAGGAATACAATTTAATTGCCAGTGACTGGCTTTTCCTTCATTTCCTTAAGTAACATTCTCTTCAGTCCACCCCCCCTTATGCAAGTGTTCCTACGGTATTTATTTATTCTTTTTTGTGTTGAGGGCAATGGCCATCAGTATTCAGAATTTACTTCTGTCTCTGCACTCAGGGCTCACCCCTGGCCAGCTTGGGGAAACACACCTGGTGTGGGGATTGAACCCAGGTCAGCCGCAAGCAAGACTAGCTCTCTGCCCGCTAAGCCATCTCTCTGGGAGCAACTACAGTATTTCATTTTGTCATGCCTCTTAAACAGCTAACCGTTAGCCAGAGCTGTCATTGCCTCTCTAAAGTTCTTTTCTACCCTCCCTCACCTAAAACATAAGCTAAATAAAGTTATTCAGAGAATTAGAGGGTGACAGTCTTGCCAAACAAATGGTTTACCCTTGAAATTACATTACAGAGAACACTATATTAAATTATGGAAACATATTTCCCCAAATGATTTTTCCAGTACTATGTCTGAAGCTTTATTCTTCAGAACAATGAGAGAATAATTGTACCCATAGAACAACTTAACCATTCACTGAGGTGGAGGGTACATCATACACATTCTCTAGAATGTATTAAATGTCAAAAAATTGAGTCCATTTGTCTCTGTTGTGATTCGTTATTAACATTTGCTCGTGAACCAGAACTTGTGTGGCAAGTTTGATGATTTAAATCCCACCCTTCCATGTTGCTTTTTGTTGCAAATACCTTGTCTTTTTTTCTATCATCTTTCAAAGCACCTTTCCCTCCCTGGGCCTTCACAGTCATCTGCTATTAAATATGAATAAATTGTCAATAGGGCATAGAAGTTACAAAATACAGCAATAACTTTCCTTAAAATTAGGAGGCAGGATGGAAATTGTAAAAAAAATTAGTTTCCTCTATGATCTGTTGAGCTTAAAATAGAAATGAGGTGTTCTTTCTTTTCCTTCTGTGTGTCCAAAACAACAGATATTTAAGCTCATGCTTGTTTTCAAACCATTACAATGGATGGTGATGATTTGAGAAAATATTCTATGTTCACTGAAATTATCATAATTATTGAGAATAAAGTGAAAAGGCCAAAATATATGAACAAACATGTCAATTTACTGAGAGTAAGGGAAGTTGCTATCTCACACAACTGTAAATTCAGTATTTAAAGTTGAACTCTAAAGAGTTTGAGATGACCCAAATTCTAGCGCCATCACCAAACTGTGGCAAATCATGCATAGGTTGAGAAGAAAATTAATTAGCTTCTTTCAGCTCAGAGAGAAAAGGCAGAAGATACCATGTAAAATGTGATGGTTAATGTGTGGACAGAAGAGAACGTTAAATAAGGGAAGGTATCAGGGAACATGCAGGCTCAGGTGGTAGAGAGGAAACTACTGAAGCATTTGGTAAGGTTCCTTTCATGAGAAGAAAATTCAGCAGAGAGAGACCAAGAGCAAAGGAAATTATTCAGGCCAGCATCTACAGGGAGGCACCAGATAGAGTGAACATCTGACCCTCACTGAATAAGCCTGTTCATTTTGGACCAAGAAGGTCACGTTCTCTGGTGGTGGGGCTGTAGTCAGATCATCAAACTTCTATGCAACCCTGGCCTCTTGTCATCACCACAATGGAAAACCTACTCTCTAGGGTGAGAGGAGCAAAGGCACAGGTTGCAGGCCTGTTGTGTAGACTGTAGCATAACACTTTCCTGGGAGACATTTCTTTGGCTTTCAGTAAACCAAAAATATCTTTTTTATCAATCAGGACCTTAGCCCTCTCGCTGGACAGCAGCGGTCTGTGAAGATGGTTCAGTGGACTCACACCGACCAAGACTCATCTATCTCTTAAAATCTCATCTCAGCACCAGGGCTCTGTCGTTCTTAGGTGCATCAAATGCATGATTATTTATATTCAGTGCAGTGCTTCGACTTCACAGTGCACCCATCCCCCTCATAGTGACGCATGGTTTTATCTTGGAAAAGTCCTAAAAATGTGTAGACTACTGCAGGAATGTAAGTCTACTCAGTCTGACGTCAGATTTCCCTCCCTCTCCTTGAAGCTTGAACTGGCCGCACTCATTTCCCACCTGACCTGCCTTCTTCTCTCCGGTTAAACCTTCATACTCTATTCTGTTGTGCTTGTTATTAGGGTAAGAAGAAATGGACCACAAACAGATCAGGAGTGATGGCCAAAAGCTGCAGCTAAGACAAGGGGTTCTGCAATGGCCTGAGATCCTAACACCGCAATTCTCGCTTGCTCAGTCTTCAGCCTAACTGGCACAGTGCTCTTTGTGGTTCTTTGCTTTTTCCTGGAAAGTGCTGGGAAGTGTGAGCTCCCTCCCATAGATCTATCAGGTTGCAATTGGCACCATAAACAATGGGTATATATTTCCTCTTCTTCCTTGAGCACTGCCTGGAGCAAATTCTGAGCACAGAGCCAGGAGTACCCCCTGAGCATGGCTGGGTGTGTTCCAAAAACAAAGCAAAATGAAGTTTCCCCTTCTTACAAATAGGCTTTCCTCCTTCTAGGAATTTTCATGCGTAGAACATACAGCGCATCCAGATGCACCCTGGACCAAAATGGTAGACTAACGATCCGCAGGTGTCGGCTGCTGAGATGGGGCTGTGAGATGCTCGCAGGAAAGAAAAGGAAAGAGGCTGATTGCACAGTCCAGCGTGTCTTCACTATTGCGATTTCAATAGCAAAATGACTAATTAATTCTACACTAATATTCTGTTCCCTTATCTTCAGCATTCAGACTCCTGTCTAGACAGCCATTGTAGAATTCCTTTGGTATCACTAATCACTATCAATTCATATTCAAATGGCCATTTAAGACATTTTTTCCTCTTATAGCATGAGTACCTGATGTAACAGTTAATAAGTAAAAGTGTTTTTTTTTTGGTTGTCCTTTAAGATCAGGCAGCTAAACAATCTTTCATAAATTATTTAATTTCCTGTGTTCTACAGATTATAAATAATAATGATTGGTCATGGCTAGAATGTTCCATATGAACATACACTTATATCTTCAGAAAATGCTGCACCTGGTATTTAGTGTTCCAAATATTTTTGTGTAGTTACGAATAATAAAAGAGAAACTACCATTTAGTGTTTACTCTGTTTTTGAATAAATTGTCCAATTTTCAGTCCTTATATATAGCTGTTGCTCATTGAAACAAATAATTCCATTTTTCTTAGCTTGTTCTTAAAATGATATGCATAACATGTGACATGTGTATTCAAAGTACTTTATGAACAACAACAAAAACTTTTTCTGGAACATTCTATTCACCTTAATATATCTAGGGAGCTCAAAGGAATCATCTGAGTAATAAAAAATATCTACCATAAGCCACATATTCTATGTGTAGTTATTCATTTCAACAATTGGGTTTAAAAGTGTTTAGCATAGAAAGAGAAAAGCCAGGAGATGCTTAGACACCCAACACAGTATAAGATATCTGTGTGGAACATTCTTACTGTCCCCCACAACTTCTTTTTTTCCTTTTTGGGTCACACCTGGCGATGCACAGGGGTTACTCCTGGCTCTGCACTCAGGAATTACCCCTGGCCGTGCTCAGGGGACCATATGGGATGCTGGGATTTGAACCCGGGTCGGCCGCGTGCAAGGCAAATGCCCTACCCGCTGTGCTATCGCTCCAGCCCCATGTCCCCCACAACTTGCCCTCTCTGCTTTGTCTCACATTTTCTTTGCTTGGAATATACCCCCATGGGTTAGTGACAGCTCAATCCCCACCCAGGTCCACTGACCAGTGGCAGCAGCAATCATGGCAGATGGCAGCAAAAAGGAAGCTGGAGTTTCTTCTCCTGATTTCTCTCTCAGTCGGCAACTTTCTCCCCATTGGTTTAGCATTTGTTCACAGTATTACAGGATTCTATAAAGTCATACTAATATACATGTAGAGACCATGGAATTGTCACTCTACCCTTTATCCCCATCCCTTATCTTCTCCCATTGACCTCTAGTAAACCACCATAATTCCCACCAAGTTACACGTTATGTTTCTTGTTGCTTTTCCCATGTGTTTATTTTTGCTTCCACCAATGGGAGAACCCACCCAAGTGTTGCCTTTCACTTCCCAACATATCCCACCTCACTTAATCACCTGCACTCCCAATCTCTGCTTTGGCTACGCTGCCGGCTCCTGGAATAACACCGTCTCTGCTGCTCTTCCTCTGACCAGAACCTGCACAGACCATCTCCTGTGTTTCAGCAAATTCACCTTTCTGGGATGATTTGCCACAGTAAAACCCTTGGGACTGACTCTGGTGACCTCTGACCAGAGGCTCACCCGAAAAGAATGAGAGAGAAAAATGTTGTGGCATGGTCAAGTTGCAAGCACACCTGGATAACCCCGAAAAAGGAAATAGTCTGGTTATTGAGTTAGCACAAAATCTGCACCTGGGATCATCGGCTGCAGACTCATGAGTTTGCATGAACAGGCACATTAAGAACAGGTAGCACGTGTATTGAGAACCAGGGCTGGGATATTCACATTGCTGTGGCCACAGGGGGACGCACGGTCAGCAGGTAACTTCAGAGCTTAGCATCACAGTCACAAGACTCTGGGTGAACATTTGCTTCTTGCAGTATAAACCAAGCTACAGTATCCCAACCTCAGCGTTATTGTCACGGGATCAGTCCCCACATCTTCCCTGGCCCTTGCTTTTTCCATCTTCCTGGCCCGAGGTTCTGATTATGTAAGGTTGACACACAGAAGTCGGCTAAGGGGGCTGGAACAATAGCACATCGGGTAGGACGTTTGCCTTGCACGTGGCCAACCTGGGTTCGAATCCCAGCATCCCATATGGTCCTCTGAGCAACGCCAGGAGTAATTCCTGAGTGTATGAGCCAGGAGTGACCCCTGTGCATCGCCGGCTGTGACCCCCACCCCAAAAAAAAGAAGTCGGCTAAGACTGTAATGAATTTGCCTTCCCCTAACGCTCTTCATTCGCCTCTGGGTCTACATCCATTTCTTGTCAAACTTGATGGTTTTCAAGATTCTCACCAAGGGAGGACTGAGGTAAGGGAACTTGAGTGGAAAACGGGGGTTCCGTTCACTCCTTATTTCCTTGCTGGCATAAGTGGGTGTGATGATGCTTGGTATATTCCTCCAAAATGACAATCTGAAAATAAATGACTCTGAGTAACAATAGCTACATGATGCACATAGTGAGACACCCACTGGTTTTTGTAGTCAGTGTGATATAGAGAGAGCAACCGACCACTGAAGTATTCTAACATATGCCAGACTCAGTATATTTATGGAAACTCCAAGGACTAAGATAGCTTCTGATGCCCTGAATTTGCTGTAGCCACACCAGGGAGATAAAGCTGAAGATTAAGCCAGTTCCCAATGTGACCATCACGGAGTTCCAGCGATGGTGAGTGTGACCCTCCAGAATTCCTCAGCCAAAGTTAGAGCTTGGAGGAGGAGGGCTGACGGGGTCAAGAGCAAATACTTTGAAGACCTAGTTTTCTCTCTAGAGTCTTGGCTGATATGTCTCCTCAGAAACCAGATTTCCATCCTGAAATTCTCATGGTCACTGCACCTGGAATGACGATGCACAAAGGACTCTTGTGTGCTCACAGAAGAACAATCCGAGGCTTAAGGTGTCCAGCTCCCAGGGACAGTCACATTCCAGCAGACTCAGAGATTGGGAGAAAATATCTTACCCCAGCAAGCAGCAAGGGGAAATACTCCCCCTCCCCATAAATCCACCGAGAGGAGCATGGAGAAGACATTGAAGTGGATTTTTGTGTTTGTTTTTTTTTTGTTTTTGGGTCACACCTGGAGATGCATAGGGGTTACTCCTGGTTCATGCACTCAGGAATTACTCCTGGCTGTGCTCGGGGAACCATATGGGATGCTGGTAATCAAACCTGGGTCGGCCACGTGCAAGGCAAATGCCCTGTTCGATGTGCTATTGCTCCAGCCCCTAAAGTGGCTATTGAGGAAGCTGGGCAGAGAAGAACATACAGTGAGTGTCTGTCCCCAGCTGCTTTGTATGTTTTCTCAGAGAGCTGGAACTGTCAGTGATAGGTGATCGGGTTAGTTGACTCCCTCTAACTCGTGTCAATCAGCAGCGTTTAGTTGTCGGAGGCTCTGGGCACGGTCTCCCTCTAGTTTGGCCCTGGGACAGGGAGGGCCAGGCAGCTTAGTTTTGTAAATAGTTTTTGGAGCACAGCCACGCATATACACACTACACATTGTCTGGATGCATTTGTTAGTGGCAAAGTTATATAACTGCAGCAGAGACCATATGGTCTATAAAACCCATAACATTTACTATTTGCTTCTATATAGAACTATTTTTATGCCTCAAGGACATTAACAAGAGGATCAAAAAGGTCTCACAATAAAGAATGTTGGGCTAGAATAACTTTGGATAATTGTTCATCCACCCAGCTCATCCCTATAATATTTCCTACAAAACAGGCAATACCTCCTACACCAAGACCCAAATAATTATTATATTAATTATTATTAATATAATAATTTCTTTACCATGAGCTATGGATGGTATCGAGTAGAGTCTCCTTCAAACTAAACTGAGAGATAACAAGTTTATGCAGCTTAGACAATCTTGAAATCTTATATTAATAAAAAGTTCAATGTCATTAATATAAGATCATATTAAATATATGCCAAAACTCAAACAAATTGATGAATGGGATAACAGTGCTACAGTACTGAATATTAAAAATAATTATTGATTAAGAACAATGCTATCATAACAAATGGAATATTTGAGAACCCCCATCATATAGAAATAATATTGAAAATTCTAAGGAAATAATTTTTGAATACTGCCTTAATGAACATTGCTTTATTCCTTTTTTTTTTTCAATTGAGAGGCTTGGTACATGTAGTTTACTTTAGATTTTAGTTTAGTTTTGCTTTTTTGCATAAGAACTTGCTGCTCTGTCTTATAGTGGTAGCAGCTTGGAGACCACACTGGGCCCTCAGAGAAGTTATATTGGATTATTATGGTCAATTTCAGGTGTCCATCTGGTGGCCAGTTGATAAGAAGGAAGATAGTTGGGAGAAGGGGGTAATTGAGACCCATTGAGTTACTTGACATACGAAATTAGATAAGTCGATCTATTGGTTGGGAAGTGAGTTTATTGTAATAGTGAGGATAATGTCTTGTATATATTTCAAAAATTACTGAATTAAAAACTGGTGATCCTAATTAATAGTAAGCTAGGACCATTGAGGACACAGCTCACTTCTGTTCTTGAGAATATACTCCTGCATCATTGGTCTAATGACCCTTTCAGATGAAGGGACAAGATCTACAACCCTCGTGGCCTAACACATTTCTAACTCTCATCACTTGTTTGACCCATGATCATAGAAAGAACCGATCAAAGACGATGAATGGAATCATGGTTTAAGTCTGTCTCATACTTGAATCCCATTGAACAAAGCCTGTCCTGTGCTTATTGTCCCAATTGAAGAATCCACTCTGAGAATAGATGTATTTAGTAGCATACTGAGATCTACATTGCTTACCAAGTCTGTAAGGAGTAATGTTAAAATATATTATTGAAATGATTTCTTACTACATGTCCCTGTAATAGCAGACCAACCCCAGCAAATGTGATGGCATCATCAAAACTTTGAGGATCTTAGAGGTTTCCCTGGCATTTCTCTGTTACCTGATTTTCCAGTGAAAAGGTCATGCAGTTTGCAGAATTCTTAGACAGTATTAAACATCTCATTGGATGATAATATCAATTCCCGCCATGACTCAGGGTGCACCATGGCTACTGAATCAGATGTAGACAGACTCTGATATCTGGTATGTGACTTTTGACCTGGATTATGATTCCTCTTCAAATTTATTCACAAGGACATTCAGATCATGTTGCCATATGAGTCTGATAGCACTCTAAGTAGATGTTTTTTCTGTTGCTGATTTGGGAGGGGGGTAACACCCAGTAGGGATTAGGATTTACTCCTGGATCTATACTTAGGGGTCACGCTTGGCAGGATATGAAAGACCATATGTGCCACTGGGTATCAAACCTGGGTTGGCCACTTGTAAGGCAGATGCTATTAGACTATTGCTCCAACCTCATAACTGCCACTTTTCAATAAGGATAATTGTGACTTTTCAACTTCTTCATTAATGTGGATGGTCAGCATTGGTAGGTCCTAATGACTCACAGAGCATCCCACTGCCCGCTCACTGAAGTTATTGTGCTAACTGGACCGCTGAGTAGGAGGAAGAAAACCTAAGTAACTTTATATCACAAAGGAGCGATAACTCTCGTGTCAACCCAGGGAAGTGAATAGATTGGAGATGTTCCCACAAGCCCAGTGATTTGGGAAATGTAAGATGCCCCTGGGAGGCAAATTCCCATTCCCTGCACTGCTGACAGAAAGGATAAAGCACATTTTGGTAGAATCCTCTAGCCCATTGTCCAAAACCTTTTAAGCTGACACATTTAAGAGGGGCTTAAACCAAATAAATATCATCATCAGTTCCAGGACGTGGCACAAAGCACCGAGACTCTTGGGGAGCCTGACCCAGAAAACCTCAGGGGCAGACAGAGAGCTTTATCAGGCCTCTGAAAAGTCCACTAGGACAGTTACCCACAGGGCCTCTTCTGTTGGTATTTATTTTGCATTTCAAAAGCAGTTCCTAAAACTAAGCATCTGACCCTGTGACACATATAAACCAGATGACTATGCAGCTTAACTGCCCATTATCAGCTGGTGTTATGTGATCCAGCAAACCACACAATTGGATGTGCATGCAGCATTTTATTACTAAATGGAAATGGCGTTTACAAGCTGCATTATATCAGTGCAAAGGAGCGAGCAAAGCCAACTCTAAACTGTGATCAGGATGTGTCCACTGACGGCGAGTGTCACTCCTTCCTCCCATAAATACAATAACACAAAAGCTGCGTCTGATTTTGAATTATCTGTTTCAACTTTCAATAGATGTCGGAAAGTAAACCAGACCATCAGTTGTTATTATTTTTAATAACTTATTCATGAGAACACCATTGACTCCCAGGAATTGATTAGCATTGTTGAGAAATAGTTTCCTTTTGTTTACCTACTCAACTTGATCAAGTTCCTACGTTGACCTTCAGAAATTAAATTTCAACAATATTCCAATGAACACTGCATTCTTTCTTTTGGGGGTTACTCACCTGGTTTGATTTCTTCCCCATTTGCCTCTTCTTAGGTCTTTATAAAGTCTAATTCCAAAGTGGTGTTTTAGTTTCATCATTAAATCTTTTAAGTACTTAATAGCCTTTAGGTTTGTTGTGAAAGGATCTAAATTGCCACTTGACATAGTGCGTTTTCTCCTTCCTAAACATCCAGATGCTCCCCTGCCCACATAAACATGTTTGGAAAAACTTGTCCTAATGCTTTTTCTCTTGCTCACACACATAAACTATCCTATCCAGAATCTCCCTTTCATGCCCCCAAACATTCTGCTTAGTTTCTAAAAACAAAGTTTCACTCAAATTTGTCACCAACTGTAATTTTGACAGTTCTCCTGGGGTCAGATGATTCCTGGTATTCTTAACAGATCAATTGTGATTAATGCACTTCATATGTCCCCAGTTATCCTGAGTTGCATGCCCGCTGGGTCTTTGAATTGCAGCAAAGAGTGTGATTCATTATGAAGACTTGTTCTCTCAGCCATGAGGCACCCACAGGGAAGTGAGGCCTTGATTTAAGTCAGTTCTGCTCTCTTCATTCTTGTCAGGAGTTAGCACACTTCTGTAGATTCGTTTAAATGTTGGGAACCAAAAAGGACATGAGGATGGAGTTTCAGCCTACGCTTTCTGGAGCAGACAGTGTCGCCATAAACAACAGAACCCGCCAAATGGAGTGTCCAGGAGTTTGCAGGACATAAAAAGAAGAGAGCAACATTGAAAGAAGTCCAGAGGAGTGAGATAAAGGGTTTTCTGTTTGTTTGTTTTTCTTCTGGAAAATTTACCTAGCTTTTATATGTGAAAGCTTATTCTCCCTGGATTGGTGCTTCCTGTTGATCATTCAGTGACTATTTAGTATTGACAATTTATTTTTAGTAACCTTGTACACTTCAATAGACCCCCTGCTGCTCTCAGGAAGTGACTCTGTGCCCTTGTGGTCTCCTCTTTAAATGTAAATGTAGACATCTGGCATGGATAAGCCTTTTCTAAAGCTGTTCTTGATGAGATCACCAACCTGACTCAGAGGCTTTCTTCAGTCACCTATTATTCCAATTAACTGGTGATGCTTCTAACCCACACTCTCTTGACATTTCAGCACTGGCACTCAAAATTGTTTTTGATTTTGTTCATTCTGATGAATCATATAAAACTCTGCATTCTGTTCAGTACCTGAGAGTAATGGGTGAGTACTGAGCATTTGGAACCCACGTAGACATGTGAGGACTCATCCTAAAATTATTTGTCACTTAAATTTTGTTTTGTTGAATCCTGCTCTCAGAATGCAAAGACAAATACTCTCCAAAAGCATGATCCGGGAGGGGATTGGAAACCAAGATCTTCTGTTTGGGTCTGTATTGATTCATTCCATAAAAATTATTATTATGTCTTTTTTTTTTCATTCCTGTCTCATCTGACACCGAAGAAGCTTACTGAGACATCAGAGATGTCGGTCTTTCTCATATTTTATACTACATGGCAATCCTAGAACTCTCAAAAATATATAAAGGAAACCTCTGGGTTCCACCTTCTATTTCTCTCTCCTGGTCACTGGGCAGTAGAAAGGAACCTGTCTTTTGTCACTCTGTGGTTTCCTACACAAATCTGTGCATCAGGGAAGGTTGAGCTGTAATCATGGCCCCGGTATCAGATGGAAAATATATTTGCAATGGGCCCGCTTTCTAACAGGTGTGTAGGAAGGAGCATTTATATGAAACCTAACCCCCCTTCCATTTTTCTCTGTTGACTGCTCAATTTTCCACTTGTACCAATATAATCTATAGCAGCCCTCCTGCTTCCAGGAACATTTCTCAGGTGGATCAGTTCTAAAACCAGGCCATTGAGTAACTTGGTGGCAAGCTGCAAAGTGATAAACTCATTTTTGTCTTCCTTTGAAAGCTTTATGTCTCCTGCCATTATACACTGTACTAAAGTCAAGTGATTTATTTATTATATTTCAGAGATCAAATTTATGAAAAATATAGAATTGCTCTCCATTCTTTTCTTAGGGTTGTGACTTGGCATTAAACTGCTTGATTCATTATTTTATTTCGTTGTCTGCACCTGTTTGGTTCTATTGGACATTAGACTTCCCACCTCTGGATTGAGTTCACTTGAATTTAAAATTTCCTAGAACCCTCCATTCTACACTGAATTTTGTTGCTTCCACCCATGCGCATTTTGAAACCCTAATCTCTATGTGATGACATTTAGAGACTGACCTTCAGGGAATAGTAAAATGACGTGAGTGGAGCCCCCATGAATGGGATTATTGCCCTTGGAAGAGACACACCGGAGATTTCTCCTTTCAGCATGTGAGGACTCCTGAGAAGTCTGCAACTCAGAGGCAGTCTCACTGGCTATGCTGACCTTATGAACCAGGAAGCAGTTCGGCACAGGGTCAAACTGATCCAATGAGTCCGGAAAACATTTCTCCTGTGACAGTGCTCATGCTATAATCAGGACCTAGATCCTCACCAGAAACAGAATCTGCTTGCACCTTAAGCGATGACTTCCCAGCCCTCTGCTCTGTATAGTGAAAAATGTTTAAAATATAGTCTGTTGTTTCAAAACTACGTAGTCTAGACCCCTGGGTAGATAGTACAGTGGTTAGCGCACTGATGTCAGGCAGGGTGAGATTTCCTGAGCATTGCCTGGGGTGATTTTGGAGGCCCCCGGTACCTCGAGGTAGCCCAGGGGCACTAGTACCGCAGGACCTGAGCAGCAGCACCTTTTGGGGACCCTGCTGATAACCCCATTGGCCAAGAATTTCCAGTTAGCTTCACTGGATCTCCTGAGCACCTTTTGGGAGTCTCCTCTTAAAAGATGTTGCCTAGTCTGTGGTATTTCTGCTTGAGAAGCTGACATAGGTCAAAACATATTAACGCAAAGCATTGGTAATAAATTGCCATTCATATGTTTTCATTATTTATCTCTTAAGACCTCTAAGTATTAAGTTCAATGTTGATGTGATAACAATGCTATCACTTTTATGATCATTAATTAAAATAGGCATCAATTATGATAGAAAAAATGATTAATCCTCAAGCACCCAGGATAGTACCTGAGCTATAAAACCATAGTGCTCACTCAGAGCACAAAAAGAACAGATGCCAATTATTTCAGCCAATTGCTTAAAACTGAGCAACCACCTCATCTAAACAGAGAGCCCCTCCTCATGGGAGTCTCTGGGAATTAATTCAATGGGGACTGAAGGAGTCAGGCTCCTTTCTGAGCACATGGATTAAATTGTAGCTAACTCAACCCCACAATGAGAAGAATTACAAAGTTTTGGTAGAGGAAATTTCAGCTCTGGCTGGAGGTCTTGGAGTCTTGCAGTGTGTTTCAGCAGAGAGGAAGAAATCAGGTCGAAAACCAGGATAACCTGGAAGTCTGACACTTGGAGATGCTTTAAGATGAATTATTTTGAAATAATTCTCCAAGCAGGCAAATAACAGGAACGTACAGAGCAAGGCTGTGCTTTTTAAGAGGGTATTTTATTTTTTTTGTAAGTGACTTGTAATAGTTTCAGTTAGTAGAAAAGAAAGTGCAATTAATTAAATTGGTGGAGAAGAAAGCAAATTGTTGTCTTCAAGCAGCAAATGCCTGTGTGGCAGTTTGTGTTTACCTTTTGTTTATTAACCGTTGGCTTTTATCTTAGTGCAGAAAAGAGCGATGCTCATGTATGAGGTCAGAATTCTGAGAGACCTGTTCTGTGACACTCGCCCTCAGTCCTTCGCTTCCTTCCAAGGCCATAAGCAATGGAAATTAACAATGCAAAAATAACTAGCGGTTCTGAATTTTTGGGTTCATAGGAGAAATAAGAAGCAGAGGATATTGGAGAGAAGAACAGAAATGATATTAAGATATACTATACAAGCAGAAATAATTGTTTTCCTGAGTCTCTAAATGTTTCTGAAAACACAAAATAAGATAATATAAAATTCCCCAACATAATGGAAGAGAGCTACATTTATTGGTCATAAATATATCCAAAAATAAAAGTAAGGTTTAAAAGTACTTTGGAACAGCATATGTAATATGGACATAATTTTTTTTCTTTCTTCTTTTCTTTTGTTTTTTTGTCTGTTTGTTTCCTTAACTGTCATACACAGAAGAATAAATATCTGAAAAGTATGCATAAAAATCAGTGATTAAAAAATAAAATCAGTGATTACCACAATGTAAAATGTTTTGTACATGTTCTTTGTACACATTCTTCATACTTACTTCATTTTATGTTTTTATTAAGTATGAGTTATGTCATTAAATTATAGAGAATCTTAATGTGAATAGCACATCAAGTAGATTGGTCATGGGTCGCATAGATTAGTAAATTAAGTGGTCAATCCTATGTTCTCATTTTTTTTTCTTTTTTCATATGTCCTCATGGGCTTTTATCCAGATGGCCTTAGCTGAATTTCCTGGATATTAAGCCCATCCATAGTGCTTTGTGGAGGCACAGCAGAAACAACAGATCTCGCAGCTCACCCACCAACGCCACGGACGCCCCTTCACAACGCCACGGACGCCTCATGTCAACGCCACGGACGCCTCATGCCAACGCCATGGACACCCCTTCTCAACGCCATGGACGCCCCTTCTCAACGCCACGGACTCCCCTTCACAACGTCACGGATTCTTCTTCCCAACGCCATGGACTCTCCTTCCCACTGGCACATTTAGCAATATCTTACCTTCCGTTTATAGTCTTGAATGTGTCCGACTTGTCTTTTTCTCTATTTTCTTAGCATGTTGTTTTCAAATGTGCTCATAGATTTGCCATGTAATTTTATTAATATTTAAATTTGAGTTCAGAATAATATTTTATTTATTTTATTATTATTATTATTATTATTATTATTATTATTATTATTTTGCTTTTTGGGTCACACCTGGCAATGCACAGAGGTTACTCCTGGCTCTGCACTCAGGAATTACTCCTGGCTGTGCTCAGGGGACCATATGGGATGCTGGGAATTGAGCCGGGTCAGCCGCGTGCAAGGCAAATGCTCTACCCGCTGTGCTATCGCTCCAGCCCCAGAATAACATTTTATTTTATGGAATCTGAGAAATACTTCCCAGTGCTTTGCTAAACTCTCAAGTTGTGATTTTTTTGTTCCTAAACAAGTAAGTGTGGCTATATGAAAGCGAGTGTCCAAAGAATCCTTTACCTGGAAGCCCTGGAGATAAGTTTCTGCTTTCTCATATCCCTGTTGGTCCTTCTTAAAGTATTCTTCGCTCGCCACGGTGCTGTGAAGAATGCATGAAGGCACAGTTTATAGAGGAAGTTTGAGTTTTAGGAGCTTTTCCACTTTACTTTGAATGTGTTCTTCAATCTACCATGAGAGCAACAGATCTGGCCGCATACAGCAACGGTGCTTTCGTACAGGGAATAAAAATATACTGTTCCAAGTCACACAGCCCACACTTCTTTGAAATAAATAAAACAAAACCTCCTGTTGTCTATTTATTTTAGCAGTCAGTCATTTCTGAGAATCAGAATTGATCAACTCAATCAAATTAAGATCAGAAAGCTCTTTGTTTTAGTTAAAGCAACTTCCTCAGGCTTGAGCAAGCACTCTGCTTCATTATTTGATTGATTCTCACTATAGTCCTATGGCCAGATATTGTACTCTGAATACAAATGAATTGACAGAGAAATGATTGAGACTGCATTCAAAAGTCTAGAGCTAAAATAAGAAAACTATAAATTTTCAAATTGAAATTAGTATAACTTTAAAATTTGGCCTTTATTTCAACACTATCACATATTTAAAACCATGGAAATTTAACCTCTAATACCTTCATATCTATGTTCAAATTAAAATATGATTTTTTTTTGCATTTGAGACACATATCACAAAGACATATACTTCCAGTTAAAGTATATACAGACACATGATGTTTGTATTTAAACTCCAGCACGCTTCAAAACAGTTCAGTGACTACTTTAAAAACTCTTAAAAACAGAAGCTCAAGCATGAAAATATGGAAATCTGTAACTGTACCCTCACAGTGATTAACTAATAAAAAAATAATAAATAAAAATTGGGCGGGTGGGCCAGAGTGATAGTACAGCTATCACTGTGTGTTTGCTTTGCACGTGGCCAACCTGGGTTCAATCCCTGGCATCCCAAATGGTCCCCCACACACCATCAGGAGTAATTTCTGAATGCAGAGGCAGGAGTAACCCCTGAGCATTACTGGGTATGATCCAAAAATCAAAAAAAAAAAAAAGAAAAAATGGGGTGGATTGGCATGTGGGTTGGAGCACAGCCAGCAGTGCTCAGGGCTTACTCCTAGTTCTGTGGGTGAGATTATTCCTGTTAGTTTGGGGGCCCGTCTGAGGTGCGAGAGATTAAAGCCAGGTGGGTTGTGTCAAGGCAAAGGCCTTATTTTCTTCATTATCTCTAAGCTCAATAATGATAAATTCTAAACCTTCTTAACATTTTTTTTTGCTCTGTCTTCCCATACTACTTCTTCCCTAACAATAACTGAATTTGCATTACCTGCAAATAAATACTGGACTGCTAGATTTTAAATGCTTATGTGAAATATAATAGGCATTACGGTTTCTAGGGTTACACAAACAAAGCATCACAAACTGAATGGTTTAAAATAATGAAAAAATTCCACCCCATAAACTAGAACTCCAAAATCAAGTTGCAGACGGTTGGTGCTTCCCCTAAAACCTGCAGGGAGAAACTCCATTGCTTTTGTAGGCTTCGCATGGCTGCGGCCAATCTTAGTATTTTTTAGCTTACCCACAGAAAGGGCTGGAGCAATAGCACAGCGGGTAGGGTGTGTTTGCCTTGCATGTGGCGGACCCGGGTTCCATTCCTCCACCCCTCTCGGAGAACCCGGCAAGCTACCGAGAGTATCCCACCTGCATGGCAGAGCCTGGCAAGCTCCCCGTGGCGTATTCGCTATGCCTAAAACAGTCACAACAAGTCTCACAACAAGGAGGCTGACGTGAATTTATAAAGGCAGCAAACTAAAAACAAGCAGCAACAAAACCTGTGTCTTGGGCAGTGCCACTTTCCCTTAAGGGGAAACAGGAATCTTATAATGTAGATTATTTGATAACGCTGCTTTTGACTAAGCCTAGTTACGCCACACCCCCTGGGA
Source organism: Sorex araneus (assembly GCF_027595985.1). Classification (NCBI taxonomy): domain Eukaryota; kingdom Metazoa; phylum Chordata; class Mammalia; order Eulipotyphla; family Soricidae; genus Sorex; species Sorex araneus. Next base: position 296,224,046 of record NC_073302.1, on the reverse strand, counting down.
TTAAAAAGACCAATAATTTAGATGTCAAATCTTGCATCTGGAACAGTGCTTTAAGAGAGGCCATTCCATTTTGACCCTCTTTTCTCTTCTGAAAGAATACTTCAAAGTATCCCATTAGTCTCTTATAAGAGTCTTCTTACAAAAGTATTAGTGATATTGACTTTTATTTGTTTATTTGTTTTAATTTTATTGAATTGCCATGAGATAGTGACAAGCTTTCATGTTTGGGTTTAGTCACCTCCTCCGTGACTTTGGTGAACTAACCACATATGCCCATACATAATTTCTAAATAAAGCCACCTTTGCAGGTAGCAGATTTAGGACTTTAGTATATTATTTTTGTGCATAGGGAGCATGAATCAACCCACCGTGGAAGGGATAGATGTTCTATTAAATGATTTTTTGTTTGTTTTGCAAAGCCTTTCATGTTAAAAATATCAATAGTAATAACTATTTTTTTTTTTATTTCTGTAAATGGAAATCCTTTTTACAGTGTATTGCTTTTGTGATTCTACTAGGTTCTGATCTGAGTCCATTTATTCTAATGCAGAATTCTGTATTAGGCAGAAATTTAACGACTGCATCTTCATTGATTTTGCTTCTGTATTTGTTTTTAGCCTGTATCCAGTGGTGTTCTGGCTTTACTCATGGTTCTGTGTTTCAGAATTGTTCCACAATACAGGATTCTAGGGTTTGAACCCAGGTTATTCATTTATAATTTAAGAGCCTTACCTACTGTACTATTCTCCTCCACCCTTAATTTTATTTTTCTAAATATTTTTACCTCTCTGCAACTTCTTTTTAGAGATACCTCCAGTGAAATCATCTATGAAATAGTCAACCTATTACACTCTACATCAAATTGTTGGAAATAATGGAAATAATGTTTCACATGCAACTTTCTGATAAAATTTGGAGATTGATCTTAGCCCAGGATTTATTCTTCTATCTGGAGAATAATTTTTAATGTCAGGATCTTAGATGTCAAAATAGAATTACTAATCAGTAAAAGAGCAGTGATTGATAGAACCAATATTAGATGACACACTTTCAGATGCCACTATCAATAACCAATATTGCAATAGTATTTAAGGGATAAGTGAAGACAAAATGCAACAATGTTGGAGGTGGTGCTCAGATACTATTCCCAGCTCTGTGCTCAGTGGTCACTTCTGGTAATGCTCAGGATTAGACTATGTGGTGCCATGGGTAGAGCTTAGGTTGACTGGATGCAAAAATGTATTTCCCAGTATTTTTATATACTTCTCGGGCAATACAATGTAGTTATAACAATGTGAGGTGGAGATTGGGGAAGTAGTTGACAGATTTTGGAAAAATCTTAAACTTTGAGGAGTGAGGTCACCAGGATACCTTGCAGAGAAGAGGAAAATAATATCGGATAAATTAAAGCAGAAATAAATAAATGAAATGTTAGAGAAAGAAAGAATAAGAGAGGGGTAAGATGGAAGGAAGGAAGGAAGGAAGGAAGGAAGGAAGGAAGGAAGGAAGGAAGGAAGGAAGGAAGGAAGGAAGGAAGGAAAGAAGGAAGGAAGGGAGGGAGGGAGGGAGGGAGGGAGGGAGGGAGGGAGGGGGGAAGGGAGGGGGGAAGGAGGGAAGATTAGGAAAGAGGGGAGGGAGGGAGAAAGGAAGGGCTAAGGAGGAGGGAAGGGAGGGAGGGAGGTTGGTTTCTAGGTTTGCATTTATTAAGTGTTTACATAACTGTATTCTGTTAGGGAAATTTATGAGCACACCTCTAAGACCAGATCACCAGAGGAAATAACTTGAACAAACATTCAAGTATTTATCTAAGTATGTCATTAATCATATGATGCTTAACCTAAACTACAAAAGAACTTTTATCTGAATCAAAGCAGAAATTCTGAATAAATCACAGTAGATCTACAGTTACAGTTTGTAATTTTCTTTCTAAAATTAGTTTTTTGATTTATAAGATGTTACTTTCTATTGATTTCAAGAAACTTGAAACCTTGATAACAGTGTTTTTGATGACCATTTTCCTTTAAGTATTCTTTCACATATTAACTTGTTTCTCCTTTAACATCTCTTAAAAATTAAGGAAAAACACATTATATAATAACAAAGACACTATAAATGTTTTGAGAAATGTTTAATTATATCTATCTTTATTTTCAATTTGAGTTTAATCTCTGGATATCAATCAGTCTTCTTCTAAAGTTTTAAATCAATTCCTTCTGTAGTTGTTATTTTACAAATGTCCACATTTGTAGTTTTCCTTTATTTATTTATTTTTTTAATCCAGAGCTAACTTATAGAAATCGTCCTGCTAATATCGCTTTGAAAACTAACAACTAAATATCTACCTCTTTCTTATGGCTAAGAATATGTTTGCTTGTGTGGGTAATTCAGGTTTTTTTTTTAATTCACATTTGAATAGCATATACTTCCTACTAAAATTCTAAACCTAGTATTTTAATAAAACAAAGAAAGAACAAAGGATTGAAAGATTGAGAATTTGTTATAGAGAGCACAATTGTGTGGTTCTGCCATTTATATAGGTTCAGATTACTTACAAACTTAATACATAGATTCTTTTTCTCTCCAAGAGTATTACTTTTGGTAATTTGACCTGGTTATGTAACAGAAAAAAAATTATACCAAAGAATAGCTATTTGGATGTTTGTATAGGGGGATTAATGAATTTAATCTATGCAAAAGAATATCAGTATCAACTGGGAAAAAAAGAAAAAGCATTCTTTCTGAAATTTAAATCTCTTTTAGAAGTTTCACTTTTCTTCTTAATTATAAAATAGAAAATAAAAATCACAATAGTTTAATTTTATGTTCTACCTCTAAATTTTATGTCTGTTTTCTGAAGCTGGCATGAAAATAATGTGAGTGTGCCAACTATTTGTTTAATGCACCTACTATTTGTTTAACTATTAAAAGGAAGTTATTTTTCATTCCTACAAAAATTCAAACTTGCTTATATGAAGGAAAAATGCACTTAACCTAGGGAAAATATTTCCTGCAAAGACAATATTGCTTCTAAATATGAGTCTATAGGTTAGTGTGTGTATTTGTGTGTGTTTATGTGTGTGTGTGTGAGTGTATGTGTGTGTGTGCTTAACTTCCCTTTAATTTATTGTTCAGCTATAGGAAAATCCTGTTAGTATTCTGAGGAGATTTAAAATAATGAAAAGTAAAAGATAAGTAAGGCCAAATAGTTTAAAGTTATTTTATCTTTGGAAGTATCCCAATGACAACTGACACTAAAGCAATCTACATTGTGGAGCCCAACAGTCAAAATCAGCATAGTCATCTGGAAACATTCCAAACATTATGGATTGATGACCAAAGACAATTCCTTTCAACAAATGTGCACATTCAAGCAAACTCCAACTCAGGGCTTATGGCAAATGAAATATTAATATATATATGAATATATAAAACAGAGTGAAGGAACAGGTTCTCTATTTTGGAAGCAAATATTTATGAAAAATAAAGAAGCAATGAAGATAAAGTAGATTTACATCACCAAGGCTATTCCTCATGAGTATGGCAGTTGATTTTTTTCAAATCCATACTTCTTAATTAAAGAATAAATTTACAGTTTTGAATTATAAAAAAAAATAAGATACCACTTTGCTGTTCTTAAAAACATAAAATCTAAAATAAATATAATTAAAAATATTCTTTTCTAAATGATATCACTAACCTAAAGTAAGCATAAAACTATAATAAACAAGTATGATTTAATATTAATTAATATTTTACTTTGTGTGGTTGAAAATGAAATTCAAGTGAATGCAGCTAAATCATGTTTCAAGGTAGAATAATTAAATATTGATTGATGTTTTCCCTACAGAATTATTAAGAGGATGGCTTTTAAAGGGAAAAATGGAAGATGGCTGATGACAAGCAGTATCTAAAGTATTCAGATGAATCTGACAGAAATGGAAATGTCAAATTTTGGTTTTGGATCTAGAAACAGTGCTTTAAAATAGTCATATATATAACTAAAATAAGGATCCAGTTACAGTAAGGACGCCTTACAACCCCAGGAAACAACAGCTACACCCATCAGTATGGCGAGTATACAGGAGATTGACTTGTCTTTTCATTGTTTCTTAAGATCATTTCACGAACAGGTTTTGATTGAAACAAAGTTGGTCTAAAATTTCTATCTCTCATTGGTCTTACTCTTGGAATTGTATTTAAATATATATGTTTCAGTACAGTGCACACAGAGTTCCTCCAATGTTTTATTCAAGAGCTTTTTTTTTTTGTGAGCATTGTATAAAGATTGTGAGAGATATAAAAGAAAGGTTTGACTTTTTATTGTCTGTCTGTATAAATTTTAAGAACTAGGAATGTAACTCAAAAGTAGAATACTTTTCTTGGGTTTGATCCCTGAAACAGAAAAGAAAGAAAGAAAGAAAGGAAGGAAGAAAGGAAGGAAGACAAAAAAGAAAGAAAGAAAGAAAGAAAGAAAGAAAGAAAGAAAGAAAGAAAGAAAGAAAGAAAGAAAGAAAGAAAGAAAGAAAGAAAGAAAGGAAGGAAGGAAGGAAGGAAGGAAGGAAGGAAGGAAGGAAGAAAGAAAGAAAGAAAGAAAGAAAGAAAGAAAGAAAGAAAGAAAGAAAGAAAGAAAGAAAGAAAGGAGAAAGAGAAAAAGAGAGAGAAAAAGATAAAGAAAAAGAAAAAGACATAAAAAAGGGAAACAAAGAAAGAAAAAGAGAAAGATAGAAAGAAAAAAGAAAGAGGGGCTGGAACAATAGCACAGCAGGGAGGACATTTGCTTTGAGGCCAACCCAGATTCAATTCCCAGTATCCCATATGGTCCCCTGAGCACTGCCAGGGGTAATTCCTGAGTGCATGAGCCAGGAGTAACCCCTGTGCATCTCCGGGTATGACCCCCCAAAAAAATGACAGAAAGAAAGAAAGAAAGAGAGAAAGAAAGAAAGAAAGAGAGAAAGAAAGAAAGGAAGGAAGGAAGGAAGGAAGGAAGGAAGGAAGGAAGGAAGGAAGGAAGGAAGGAAGGAAGGAAGGAAGGAAGGAAGGAAGGAAGGAAGGAAGGAAGGGGAAGGAAGGAAAGAAGGAAGGAAAGAAGGAAGGAAGGTAAAAAGGGGAGTCATCCGAAGGCTCTCCCGCTCACTGAACCGGTGGGATGGTCTGGGGCCGATTGTCCAGCAGGGGCAGCTCGTGCCATGGGGCAGACTTAGGAGGAAACGAGGGCCAAGCCGGGTGGTGATCAGTTGCCATTGATTCCATTCTCCCTGCGTGCCTGTTCCCGTCTCTCTGCGCCCCCCATTCCAGTCTCACTCTGCCCCTCACTCCCGTCTCCTCCTTCTCTTCCGCTCATCTCTCCAGGCTCCATCTTGCTCCCTGCTCCCTCTCCCAACTCCTCCAACTCTCTGCCTCTCCATGCCTAGTACTCTGGGAGCAGGACACACCCAGCAAAATCAACAAAACAATGTCCTTCCTGACCCTGACCGCCCATCTGGCTCAAGGCTGGAAACACCACCTGGGGCATTCCTCTTTGCCTTAATCCAATAACTTAATTAACATCTTGATATTAGTTTTCTTAGTGTGGGCCCAGTAAGAGATACCTTGAGGCTTGTGGGGCAGCTCTCCTGGGAACATCTTGCCACAGACTCAGACTACAGTGCTCAGGTCAGATTAATCATTCCAAACAGTAGCAGTGTCTGAACCTAGTTATTACTTTTTGGATCATGACTGAATTTACCCATGAACAAGCTCTTAACTTATAGTTAAGCATTACGGCATTTTGGCCAGGCCCATCTCAATGCCAGGGTAGCACATAGCTCATGGCTTACCTAGGGTCTAACCAGTCCCTCGTCGGGTCTCTGTTTTGGGGGATGCTAGGAAGTTAGGGGAACTGAGGCGAAAGTCAAGAGAACAGATGCCCAGGAGGTAAATATCACTGAGAATCCATTAACTCCCAAGTTACAAAAGCATAGCATTAACTGCCTCCCTGTGTCCATACAGAAAGGACATTGCTCTGAATTAACTGTGCAGAGGGCTTAAGGAGAAGAGAAAAACAATATTTACAAGTTAACGGAGCGCAAAGAAAGAAGTTAAAGTTACAAGTAAACATAGAGGAATGGGAGCACTGTGATGGGAGTAACGCAGTAAAGCTAAGCTCCCCGTGGCAAGGCCTAAAGGACAAACTGATGTTTTCCCACATCAAAAAATCTCCCAATGATCGCTTATTTTCCTGTTTTCAGTGATTGAAAGTCAATATTCCAGTGCTTTTTCACATCTTAGCTGTGATCTTTTTCCTTCTTGCCCTAACATTTGCTCAGTGTCCTCTGCTCCAGCCTGTGAAGGTGCAGTATCCTCTGCTCCAGCCCGGGAGGGTGCAGTGTCCTCTGCTCTGGCCTGGGAAGGTGAAGTGTCCTTTGCTCCAGCCTGTGAAGATGCAGTATCCTCTTCTCAAGGCGGGGAATGTGCCGTGTCCTCTGCCTCCACCGTTCCCTCCTGCCATGTAAAAAGGCCATTGAAGAAATTTCAGTCCAGCTCAGTGGGCTTTAATTAGGGAGAGTGTCCTGCCCTTATCTCAATAAGAATCTTCCCCGCACCCTTCTCTGTGCTCTTGCCCTTGACAGAGAAGCCCTAAGTTGATCGTAGAGATCTTTCTTCAGCCCAGTTCCCTGCGAAGTGTTGGGTCCTTTCCGTTTCCTAAGCCCCGGAATACTCTCAGATCAGCACGTCCTCAGACTCCAGGATTCCTCTGAGTTTCTTCTTCTCCTTCTTCTACTCTCCTGCCCCTCCCTCTCACGGTTTATGCTCCAGGGACTTTGGTTCCAGGTGGTCATTCTCTGTACCCCAGGTTTGGGCCACTTCAATCTCCGACGAATCCAGGTACTCAGCAGCATTGCAGGCCCACATTCACCCCGGGAGTTTCTTATTGGAAGAATGTAGTTGGGGTAACTGCTCCCAATCCCTTTATCTGTCTGTCAGAAGGAAGTTCCAAATTTCAGAGAATGTTAAAATATGTCCCTCTCCCCCCGACTTCATCAGGAAAGCTCAGTAGATACAAGACTTCCAGTGTTCAGAGACTTAGCAAACATATCTAGAATGTAATTTTACTGATAGCAAGCATAGAACTAGAGCTGCAATATGCTATTATTAACTTTCTCTTATTTTATTATTTTTGCTAGCCCAAATGTTGATTCTATGGCTAACAATATAAGAGAAACAAGATTGGTGTTTAGATCATAAGAGCAGTAGTATGCAATAAGAAAAAATAGATGTCTGTTTAGCAGTATATATGTATATATATGTATATGTATATGTATACATATATATATGTATACATGTATATATACATGCATATACATATATATGTATATATACATGTATATGTATATATACATATATGTATATATGTATATATTACATACACATGTGTATAACATGTACAAAAAAGTAAATGTCATGTACATTTGATCTAATCATTGAATGTGAAATAACTTTATATGGGATAAATATAATTGTGCTATATATATATATCATTAAAATCATGGGGCTGGAGCGATAGCACAGCGGGTAGGGCGTTTGCCTTGCATGCGGCCGACTCGGGTTCTAATCCCAGCATCCCATTGGGTCCCCTGAGCACCGCCAGGAGTAACTCCTGAGTGCAGAGCCAGGAGTAACCCCTGTGCATGGCCGGGTGAGACCCAAAAAGCAAAAAAAAAAAAAATCATAGAAGTACAATAAATGCTAAATAATAATCGGATTCCCCTGTGTACCTATGACAACTCTCCCTGGTATATATCTGATTTATACGTATCAATTTACACAAAACTATTGTGTCTTTGATTGCATAGTTGTTTTTCCTCTCATTATTATTACTAAAATAGAAATACATTTAAACCTGCATTTTGTTTTCTGATATTTCTAAAATTAATATTGATTCATCTATTATATTAACCCATTTATCTGGAAATTACAGATGATCAAATTTCTGTACATCCCATTAAATCGGACCTCTGCAAATTAGCAAGATTCACCAGAAAAGTATAGCTTCCTCGGAACCAATTTCCGTCCTCTATGTTTTTCATCAAAACTCAAGATGAAAGATTTTATGCTCTCTGAATAAGATGGATTTTTTTCCAGACAAATTTCTGGTGTTCTTTTTCATAACAAAATTCTTATTATAGATATCAGAAGAAAGATACTGTAGAATTGATGCTTCAGGAAAATGTGAAAAGCAAAGTCTAAAATAAGTTGCGGCAAAGCATTTTTTTTTTTAAATTAAAGCAAAAAAAAAAAAAGAGTAGTCTGAGTCGGCTACCATACTCTGTATAAATCATACCTGCTCTGGGAGGGCCATGTTGAGAAATGTGATCATGAGAGAGTTGAATATTTAAAAGCACAAAATCCCTTCCTTTGATTTGCTTATTTATTTAGCAATAAATAGGAACATTTGTGTAATAATTTTCTTTTCCAGATTAGGAAGTTTAGAGAAGCTAATCCTCTAAAGAAACTCCACAGACCCTTGGGGGCAATTAGGATCTGGAGGCCAGCTAGTCACAGGAAGCAATGCTCAAGTGTCAGTTCAAAAACTCGGTTACATTCCATTGTTTTTCTTGTCCAGAAGACACAAGATATCTAACTGTATTCATGTCTTCGGATAATTAGCTTTATTTCTCCCAACAGAAATTTAGCAAAAGTTGAGGAGGTTAGGGATTGAAGTGCTTTTGATTTTCTGTAGCAAGTCAGACAACTGTGATTTGTAAGAAAATGACTTTTGCTAAAAGGAGATACAGTTTTGGTACTGTTGCTTCTGAGAAAATAAATGATATCAACAATAATTATTTTCTAAAATTTCTATTTTTTTAGCACTTATAGATTTAAGTCTGCTACGATTTGGTGTAGGTAATGCAATTGGAATATTTTATAGCAATAAATATTACAGCCAGCACCATTAAATTTTACATGGATAAATATTACATCTAATCAAATTTAACGTGATGACTTGGAATTTGATATATCAAATGTGCAGTACGTTCATGAGTTTGCATGTATGGTCATGTCAACAAAACCTTTTTTCTTGGTTTGCGAAGAATTTAATTACTTAGAAGTGAGGAAATCTCATTTTTCCAATTTGTTTTTCTTGGTTGCTTTTAGGTGGCTCATACAAAACAGATATTTAAATGAAGTTTTACAAAAAAAAATTGAACTTTTATGAAATTGCATGAAACATCGGCATGATTTTTTGGAGAGCATTCTTCAGTAGATGAGAAAATTGTAACTCCATTGAAAAAATTCCTATAACTTTATGTAAAGTTATACATGTACATATGCACATGTTTGAGACATCTCTATGTCTACCCATATCTGTATCTGACAGCTTTACTACTACATTGGTAAAATTTTATATCTTAAATTCAATTACTCATTTACATATTGCTTATTCGTGGATGCTACTGATTTTTGCATAATCTTTTATTGTATACAACAGAATCACAAGTAATTGTTACTTATTTATTTCTTTTTATAGGTTTATTTAATATTTGTTCATTTACTTGAAGTTTGTTCCCCCAAGAATTTTGTATTGTATACAATACATCTTGTGTACAATTGTTTTCTAGTTCTTGACTTCATTGAACCGCTTCTAACATTTATCTATTGCATAAATTATTTTGTGTATATTTGCTGAGTTCTCGTTAATGCCAGAGGTAAGGAAGATTGACTTTAGTTCTGCATGTTTTATTTCAGCCTCATAAAAATCTTGGAGTCCCCAGATTATTGTCTTGATATGATTTTTCTGTTCTACAATGGCGTAAAAGTATTACAGGGGCACAGAGATAGTACAGAGGTCAGGCCTGCAAGAGGTGGATACCATTTCATTCTCTAGAATGGCATATGGTCCCCCAAGCACTGCCGAGAATCACCCCTGCATTCAGAGCCAGGAATAAGTCCCAAGCATTGCCATATGTGACCGAACAACAAACAAACACTCAACACATATTCTGTAGAAAACATTTGTTGAATTTGGAAGGCTGATCTTTTCCCTGCCTTGTACTCTGTAGAAAGAGCTCTCCAGGAGTGAGCCTGAGCACAGAGGCCGGAATATACCCTGAACACAGTTGGGCATGGTCCAAAAGCCTAAATAAATAAATAAATAAACAAATAAATAAATAGCTATATTCCATGATGAACTCCAAGTCCCAGTCAGTCACAGAATCACCCTGGTAATCAGCAATATTCTATTGATGGGTTTCTATTCCATGTAAAGATCTGATCAACACTCTTCAACACTTTGTTCTAAAATAAGCATCACGTTGCATGATTGTGTTTGACTATAAGGTTAATGTAACTAGTATAAGCATCCTTAGCACGAATGAGTTAAACTGTTGTTGCAAATTTTATAGGCAACTATTTCCAACTTCCAATACATCAATTAAGACTAAACAATGCCAAGTAGACTATCTGTATTAGTAGTTGATTTATTAATTAACATTTTACTACTCTTAAAGTGCTCACATACCTTTCCTCTACTCATTTATTAATGTGACACAACTCTTGATATACCATGATATATTTAATTTGGTATTGGTTTATTAGTTACATTCAAAACTTTTGTGAGAGTGCCAGGTTCCTGAGATTATATTTAATATTTTTGCATTCAATTTGTTAATTACTGTTTCCAGTAAATTTTCTTTCTTCATCTGTTTTTGCCTAGTTTTGCTACCAGAACTATAGAAGCCTCATAAAATGAGTACGGAAACTCCTATTTTCAGTCCTCTGGAACAGTTTATATAACTTAGGGATTACATGTTCTTTAAGATTTTATAGCACTTGGTTATAAAACTGTCTGGAACGGTGTGTGTTTTGTGTGTGGGAAAGGTGGGTGGCTTGGGAGAAGTATTTTAACAGTTTCTAAAGCCTTAATATCACAAATAATTAACTATGTTTATATTTCATTTTGAAGCCATTTTATCATATTTTCTATTTAGAAAAATTTTGTATGAAACATATAATTATTTTACTTTTCAGAGACTCACTCTGGATTTCAACCCTGTTTCAGTTTTCATTAGGAGCGTCCCTGGCTGTGTTTAGGGGTTACTCCCGGCTCCATGCTCAGGAATCACATTGGTGATGCAGTGCTGGCTACTGAACCAGAGCCGGCACCTAGCAGGCAAGCACCTTAACCTCCCTACTAGCTCCTCAGTGCTCTGATATTTTTTTCTTTCTGGGTCAAACCTCGTGATGCACAGGGGTTATTCCTGGCTCTGCACTCAGAAATTACTCCTGGTGTGGTGGTGCTCAGGGGACCATATGGGATGCTGGGAATTGAACCCAGGTCAGCCGCATGCAAGGCAAACACCCTACCCGCTGTGCTATTGCTCCAGCCCCAGCGCACTGATTTTTAATCTCTGTCTTTTTTATTAAGTTTTACAATGCTTCAAGTCTTTATTTTAAATTTAAACTATTAATTACGTTTTGAGTAAGAGTGCTAGCATTTCTGGGGAATCCCTGGGTCTGTGCTCAGGGGTCACTCCTGGCAGTGTTCGAGGCACCATCTGGGGTGTCGGGGATGGAAGCTGGGTTGGCTTCCTGCAAGGTAAATTCCCTAGCTGATGTATCACTGCTCTAGCCCTGCTCTTTTTTAATTAAAAATTTCTGGGAGGGTTTTTTTTTTCAATTCATTCATATAATTTACAATAGCAGCTATATTATCATTTTATCCTTGTGGTGTTGCTATCCCATCCCCACCAGTAGAGGGTTCGGATACCAGGACCATTAACATCGTCCCAAGGACCCTCCTTCCTCCACCCTCTCTAACTCCTGCCATCCTTGAATGACGATGTCATTGGCACACAACTCAAGGTGTGTTTTACTACCTTGCATCCTGTCTTCAGATCCTGTCTGAGTGAACTCCTCTCGTGCCTGCCTTTCTCTTCCTTACTTCACTTAGAACGGCTTCCTCCAGTCCCTCCACGTTGCACCCAAGTAAAAGGTTTTCATTTTCTCATAACTAAGTGGTATTGCATTGTGTATACTACAATTATCTCTACATTCCATTTAGTTGCCATACTATTATTCCATACCTTACCATCAAATTATTTAGCACAGAGAGTATGGTGTTTGCCTTGCACATGGCCGACCCAGGTTCGATTCCTTTGTCCCTCTCGGAGAGTCCAACAAGCTACAGAGAGTATCCTTCCTGAATGACACAGCCTGGCAAGCCATGGGTGGCATATTCAATACGCCCAAAACAGGAACAACAAGTCTTACAATGGAGATGTTACTGGTGCCCGTTGAGCAAATTGATGAACAATGAGACGACAGTGCTACAATGTATATATGGTATGTATATACATACATATTTTTATTCCATAACATTGAGGAGAGCTCAAGACTACTCCGATTCTGTTCTGATCCATCCATGTAGTGCTCAAGGGTACGTGTCAGTACAAGAGATGGAATTTGGTCCTCAGCATCCTAAACATGAACTGCAATCATGGAGATATATCTCCTACATGTATGTATCCTTTTAGGAATCTCATCACAAAGAAATTATAAAGACGTATTTTCTGTGGAACTTACATCTCAATATATTTAGCTGCTCAATATTCTAATAATTCCTGCACTTCTATATTCCTTCCATTTAAACAAGGAACTGTTTATTTTTCACTTTTTGTCTCTGAACTAAATATTTGTTATACTACTCTCAGTCTTCTTTTTGAGTGAATAAATGGATTTGAAAAATAGTTAATTTGAAAATTTAATAAATTGCAAAATCCCTTCAAATTATCGCTATACTTTCAACCCTCTCCCTATATGTTGATACCTGGTGTTTTTAATATTAATCAGGACTAAATATTTCATACTTTTATCATTGCTTCTTTAACTCTAAAACATTAAATTACATATGTGACTTATTTTCTCAAATATGAAGCTTGGAGAAATATGAACTCCTGGTGTGTCCTTGTTGAGGTTTTCTCTACCCTACATTAATAATTAAAAACATCGCATGCATGTTACAAATTTGTATGTAGATGTATACAGATATACTTAATTGGAGATTAAACTTTCTTGCAATCATGCACACAGAAAAAATATTTTAAGTTGTGTTTAATCTGCTCAGGTCACTTGTATCAGCGTTCCTCAATCTTAATGTACTTGGAGATTTGCACCTGCCCAACATTCCTGCCCATGTTCCTCAGGCAGTCGTCACGGAGGGCACAGCCTTCTGCAGCTTTGAAGCTTTCTGCACTGAGGCACGAGCACTGTCCCATGGACCAGTGATTGAAGAACCTTGATTTATGTCATTATATTTTTTAAAAATTCTTGATATAGAGATATTAAACATTCTCAATAGTCTATGCATAATTAATTGAGAGGAATTTTCACAAAAAGTATTGAGCATTTGGATTATATCAAATTTCTACATATGTAGGTTCTTGAGTCATGTACACCAAGCATTTTTATTATTTTTAGCATTCAGAAATGCCATGTTCTACCTCAATTAATAAAAGTCACATGAAATGAATAGTACCAAGCCAGTTGTCTTTCATTATATTTTATGATTTGTAATATTTTACTCTCTATCTTTACATACCAGTTTGTTTTACTTTTGTCTTTTGTAATTCACAGATAATGAAATCGTTTTAAACTAAGTCTAAGTCTAACTTTTGCATGGCTTACAACTTAATGAATAACAACAAAGATACCTTTGTTCCTTCTAAGAGTTTCCACCTTTTCTTGGTATTCTAGTCCTTAGTTTTGATTTTTTAAATTTTTGTCTTATTTCTATTATGATAATTGCATTAATATGCCATGTTGTAAATTCTTCCATTCTTTTGTGATTGCAATATTTGTATCGATTTTACTATATCATATTGAATTTGCAAAACCCATAAATATAATTATTTGGTAATGTCTTTTTTTGTTTTTTAGATGTTATTTCAAATTGCCTATCTTTTAATCATGCTCTTCTTAATAATCTCTAATATGATCTCTATTTGCCAATGTTTTTACCATTTGCAATATGCTGTTCAAGATATCTATAAAGATTAAATCTGGGGCAGGTGAGTCACTACAAGATTGAGGCATAATCTTTGCATGCAACTGACCCTTGTTGGATCCCCAGTATCATATTTGTTCTCCATGTCTTGAAAATATGTGGCAATATCAGCTGTAGCCCTGGTGACCCCTGAGCCGGAGTCACCAGGAGTCAGGACTAATCCCTTCCTTTATGGAGTATGGAGCAGGCACATGTCTTTAAGATTATTAGGCTGTTGAGTCTCCACCTTAGTTGGTCAAAAATAGCTGAAGGGAATCCCTTAGCCATATCAGTATTCCTTGAAGACAGCAGTTCTGTCCCCCAATTTAAATACAAGAAATATTTTCATATAGGAATAAATTGAAAGGTTATATTTATTTTCAAAACTTGAATTTCTTACAGAGTGGAATACTATGCAGCTGTTAGGAGAGATGAGGTCATAAAATTTGCTTATAAGTGGATAGATAGAAAGAATATCGTGCTAAGCGAAATGAGTCAGAAAGAGAGTATCAGATATAGAAGGACTGCACTCATTTGTGGAGTATAGAATAACATCACATGAGACTGACACCCAAGGAGAGTAGACACAAGGGCCAGGAAGATTGCTCCATAGTTTGAAGCCTGCCTCATGAGCGGGAGATTGGCAGGGAGAGGGGAGAAGGTGGCTGGGATAGAGAAGGGATCACTAAGAAAATGGATTGGAAAGATGGGTCAGGATGGGTGAAGTGTGCTGAAAGTATATAAAGGGCCAAAAGTGATGGCCTCTCAGTATCTGTGTTGCAAACCATAATGCCCCAATGTAGAGAGAGAGTATGGGGGAAATTGTCTACCATGGAGGCAGGGGAGGGTGGGAAACAGGGTGTATACTGGGGAGACTGGTGGTGGGGAATGTGCACTGGTGGAGGATGGGTGTTTGATCATTGTATGACTGTAACCCAAACATGAAAGTGTGTAACTGTATCTCATGGTGATTCAATAAAATACAATTTAATAACAAAATGAAACAAATAGAAAAATTTAAGTTTGTTTTTCAAAATTTGACTCCCTGCCTTGCAAATAATTTTAAAGATACTAAATATGTCAATTTTACCTTTCATTTTCCTTTTTTCTGTAATCATTATGTTATATTTTTGCCTTCTAATAGCCTAAAATGTTTTATTTGATTCTCTTCTTGTGTTCTATGGGCACTAGAGTAGAGATTTTATTTCAGCCCATCTTGTTTTTTATGTTTGAATTCTTAGTGCTTTCAAGTAAATATTTGTAATCATATAGTGAAATGCATTACAATGTCATTTTCCAATGCAAACTGAGATATGTTGAAGAAATATATAATTATTTGATTAAAATTCATCTCCCACTGACCTAAAGCTTTTAGTATTTCACAAATAAATAAATGTTCTTACACCAAAAAAATTATGTCAACACTATTTTAACATTTTTGCTAGTTTTCCATATGGCAGATAATTTACTCCAGTTAACTATAATTTCCCCTTATTTATTTACTTATTTCTGTCATGAACAGCTTAAGTATTTCAAGTATCCTGCAAATTGATTTTTGGTGTCTATCAGTTGCTAAAATGTCAGAGGACCAATTTTTATATGGCTTCTCTGTAATGTAAAATAAAACACACATAAAGCAAGGTATTGGCTTGAGGTTTTAATTTATTTAGGATATTACTTTTCTCCTTAACTCCAAATCTTCTTTCATCTTCACGTCTCATCCTAGGGGCAATTCTTCATCTTCTTATGGAAACACCGTGAAACCACCACAATCTTTGTCATATTCATAAATTCCAGGAACTTCCCATATGTGGAACTGTGATGGCTTTCCCCTCTCTGGAACTTCTATTTTTTGGGGGGGGGGTCACTGAGTAACTCGCTGCCACTCTGTCTCCTGGTCGCCAGCTTCCTCTCTATTGATATTCCACGCGGATCTTGTTTTATATTTTGAAACTAGCAGTATTTTAAAAATCACCTTCATCCTTACCTTTCAGTTATTTTGGACAGTCTTTTCTGCTTGTCTGATTCTATTTATTACTGGAGTGAGTATTCTGCCTTTCCTGTCTGCTTTCATATAAACATTGTGAACCATCACATCTATGATACTTTTTCTTCACTTTTTCATTCTTTCTTTTTTTTTTCTATTTTTTGTTTGTTTGGGTTTGGAGCTACACTGGCACTGCTCAGATCTTACTCTTGACTCTGTGACCAGGGATAATTCCTGGAGAACTCCCGGGACCACAGGGCATCTGGGAATCTAACCAAGGCCAGCTACATTGCAGACAAGTGCCCTACCCACTCTACTCTCTGTCCGGGCTCTTGACTCATTTTCTTGTGCTCATAGTTTCCTTAATGCCACCCTTTTGCTTGACCTGCTTGGGTACTTAAATCTATTCCATGTACTTAAATCTATTCCACTTATGGGTTTTAACTGACAAGATACAAAAAAAAATGACACTTACTAGATAAGTTCTATTCACCTGTATATTTTTAAAAGTGCTATTTTTAATAACACAGGTTTGGAAGGAGTGAGATCGTTATTGAGGGGTGAATGGGCAATTCGGAGAGCCATATAAACGCAATGTTGTTTGGTCATTGGCATAAATGTGGGTAGACCTACACAGGGGTGTGCGAAGTGAAATAGGACAGAAAGACTACAAATACGGTGATTTTGTTCATCCGTGGAAAATAAGAAAACTAAACAAATGAAAAATCAACAGTAAGAAAAAACACATCCTTAGATTATGAGAACTAAATGATTATTTGAAAGAAAGAAACAAGAAGTGGGTGATTCTGGATCTACTACACAGTGCTGACGGAAAGGTAAAATGCAGGTAGGTGGTAGGTATAGAAGAAACAAGAAGTGGGTGATTCTGGATCTACTACACAGTGCTGACGTAAAGGTAAAATGCAGGTAGGTGGTAGGTATAGATGCCAAATGGAATGGTCACAACGTGAACCCTATATGACACTTTATTCAATAGAAGAGGAAGTGTGGTGAGAGAGAAGACATGGAGGGCCGAGGTGTATAACTGGAATGTGTGGGGCAGCCCCCTAGTTAATCTCCATCACAGTCAGACTTCAGAGACAGGGAGTCACAGTGCTGATACCTCATCAAAAACCCTCGTGCCCACAGAGCTGAGCTGAGGACTTCCAGCAGGGGCCCCGCCCTCCCCACATTACCCTGGACAGACTCTTGAAAAACATTTAAAGGGTAAAAATAAACAATGCGGTGCTTCAAAAGAAGAATGCTATTATGAGACTGACACCCAAGGGCAGTAGACACAAGGGCCAGGAAGACTGCTCCATAGTTGGCAGCCTGCCTCAGGAGCTGGGGGAGAAGGCAGCTGGGATGGAGAAGGAGTCACAAGTCAATGATGGTTAGAGGAACTGTTCAGATGGGAGATGTGTGCTGAAAGTAGATACAGGACCAAATGTGATAGCTTTTCAGTATCTATATTGCAAACCATAATGCCTCAAAGTTGAGTATGGGGGGAATTGTTTGCCATAGAGGCAGGAGGAGGGTTGGAAAGGAGGGGGCTTTATAGGGGATGTTGGTGGTGAATAATGTGCACTGGTGGAGGGAATGGTGTTTGATGATTGTATAGCTGAAACTCAAATATAAACATTTTGTAACTGCATCTAAGGAGATTCAATAGAAATGAAGAAAAAAGAAGGAAATAAAGAAAGAAGAATAGAAAGAAAGAAAGAAAGAAAGAAAGAAAGAAAGAAAGAAAGAAAGAAAGAAAGAAAGAAAGAAAGAAAGAAAGAAAGAAAGAAAGAAAGAAAGAGAGAGAGAAAGAAAGAGAAAGAAAGGCAGAAAGAAAAAAGAGAGAGAAAGAAAGAAAGAAAGAAAGAAAGAAAGAAAGAAAGAAAGAAAGAAAGAAAGAAAGAAAGAAAGAAGAGAAAGAAAGGAAGGAAGGAAGGAAGGAAGGAGAGGAAGGAAAGAAAGAAAGAAAGAAAGAAAGAAAGAAAGAAAGAAAGAAAGAAAGAAAGAAAGAAAGAAAGAAAGAAAGAAAGAAAGAAAGAAAGAAAGAAGAAAGAAGGAAGGAAGGAAGGAAGGAAGGAAGGAAGGAAGGAAGGAAGGAAGGAAGGAAGGAAGGAAGGAAGGAAGGAAGGAAGGGAAAGAAAGAAAGAAAGAAAGAAAGAAAGAAAGAAAGAAAGAAAGAAAGAAAGAAAGAAAGAAAGAAAGAAAGAAAGAAAGAAAGAAAGAAAGAAAGAAAGAGAGAGAGAGAAAGAAAGAGAGAGAAAGAAAGAGAAAGAGAGAAAGAAAGAGAAAGAAAGAGAAAGAAAGAAAGAAAGAAAGAAAGAAAGAAAGAAAGAAAGAAAGAAAGAAAGAAAGAAAGAAAGAAAGAAAGAAAGAAAGAAAGAAAGAAAGAAAGAAAGAAAGAAAGAAAGAAAGAAAGAAAGAAAGACACAAATCTTGGCTTTGTGTCTCCGACCTGACCGGATCTGAAATGGAGAGGTTGGGGCCCCAAATGGTGCTCTTTGACAAGCCCGCAAGTGTTTCTGGTTATGTGAAGGTCTAAGATGTTCTCTTCTCTCCAGAACTCTCTGCTGCCTGGGAGAGCTGTGTCATGCTTCAGCCTTCATAGTAAACATCCTTCCTAGCGAGGCACAGCAGAACCTTACATCAGCATCAGTCTTCCTGCGATCCACATCCGAGGCATGAGGCATAACTTCCTGACAAGGAGATCTGTCCTGTCGTATGCCAAAGACTATTAGCGCAAGCCTGCTGTGAGAAACGACAAGCCAGCTGAAGTGAGAACATGCATAACCCCTCCCCTGTCTCTTGGCAATGCCTGTCACATACTAAGAAGGTGGATGATTGCAAAATATGTTTGAGAGAATACAATTAATGACTGCATTGTTTGAATAATATTTTGCCTGTAGAGGCTGAAATTAGCCTTCCCCATTCCTTCTTACCTCCTTCCAGCATTTCACCCAAGAGAACTGCTGATCCAAAAGGATTGAATTGCAAAAGTTATTTTCTGGATGTCAAATATTTTGCTTGTGTTTCATATGTACATATGAAACACGCAGATGTGCACCTCACTTTTGTTTTAGGTCAGTGATTGATGGGTTAGAATCATCAGCAGAGAGCACTTATTGGAAAAGCATTTTCCAAGTACAGACTCAGGTTTCAAGTTGTCCGATGACTTGAGTACTCAAAAGGAACTTACTCCAGGCACAGTGACTCTGCAGAGCTTCAATACTCCGCCTTGGCTGGCTCACCTGTAAACCTGCAGGCCACAGCTGGAGGCCAGAGTTTGAATTGCCAGATGTGAGCTGAAGTGTGTGTGAGGTGAAAGGCGCAGTTCCTTCCTGCGTTGTCCCTCACTAGGCGGCTGCTGACCTCTGCTGCCCTTTGGGCTCTGGGAAGCGAGTTTACCTCTGAGAACTGAGTTTTCATTTGTCTGCTTTTGGTGGCATTCTCTTCTTTATTAAGAATCCATATTTTTCATTACAAAAATAAATCTGCTTGTTCTTTCTTTATTGTTGCAATATACTCTATAGTGATTTATGGTGCTTCCTTTTAAATTTTAGCTTGTGTAACCATATTCCCATGTTTGAAATTTATTTACCTGTATTTCTATTTGTTTTATGTCCCTATAAAGTTTTAGTCACATTGTGATGGTTTTAACCTATTTATATTCAATATTGCTATTTACATTCTTTAATATAGCTGGGGTGAATATTTTCTTTGTATGTTTGATTGACTTATTCTTTCTTGCATTATGTTTTTCTAACATGAAACATCTAGTTTTATTATCTTAGTTTAATAGTTTCATATTTATATTTCCAATTTTTATAAATATTTAAATGTCTAAATATATGCTTGCTCCTTTATTCTCTTTTTTCTAATGTTTTATACTTTTATTTTTTCAGAAATTTCAATTTTAGTTTTATCTGTGAGTTAATTTTTTAAACAGGTTTCAATGCATTTCTTTAAAATATATGGATTACTTTTCAAAGATTTTTTGGGGAAATGTTATACAATGTCCTGATCTTAGAGATTTCAATATGGAAAGAACCCACAAAATGAAGAAGTTAGTTTGGAATCTTTTTGTCTAGCTCTCTCTGCATTTACCATCTTCAGCTTCCATCAATAGACAATTGTCATTCATATCATGCATCCATCAAGATATTCATGTATTAAACATATTTTTGATGAAGTCAGTGTGTGCAAGGAATGTGTTAGTGCTTGGATGGAGCAGTGGAAAACTGGATCCTGGCCATGAAATAATCATGCAATGTAAGTTGAGATGTATACCGAGGAAGGGCGCCGTGTCAGAATCAGGATATGCTAACATTGTCTGCAGGGCTGGAAAGATACATTTGGAAAAGTGGGTGGCAAGAAGGAAGTTCCTGGCAGAGAAAAGGAAGTCCACAGGCTTACAGAGAAAAGGAATTTTGTGGTATTGGGGAAATGGAAAGAATAGTAAGCTAGAGGGATTAGAAGTCTGGAGGCAGAGACAATAACTAATTTTAGAGTTTCTCTCAGAGCTGAGATCATGAAGCAACTTGAAGACCATATTTGTGTCTTGAACATCCATCCGATGCAGGGGGAGAGGAGGGTTTTGGAGAGAGATGACAGCAGAATAATTAGAAAGTGATGGACTAGAAAAATGAGAGCGGCTTAGACTCAGATGATAGATGTGGTAGGAGCCAAGGCAGGGGAGATCTGGAAAATATTCATGGGGGCAATCTCTACCCAAGAATTCAGTGGGCAGTGGGCATGGGGTCTGATATCCTGACTGCTAGGAGGGGGTGACTTGGAGAAACAAGTCAGTTGGGGCGGGGATGAAGGGATATTCTGTCCACTTGGAAACTATTTGGTGTAAAAGAGTGTGACATCTGTGTTGAATTTTAACTCCTCAGATATGTTTGGATAGAAGAAGGTAGCAAGCCAGTGAAGAGAATCATAATAGAAACGAACAATAGAGTAGGAATAGAAAATTCAAAGCAGCGTGAGTCACCGTGCTGAAGAAAACATGTAGAAGAAGAAAGATGGATTTCAGGCACATTGAGAGATGCAGAAGAATCCCAGGAAAGTGACTAAAAGTCATCCTTGTACGCCATCCTGATTGCAAAACTCTTACCTACGAGCTGAGGTGTGACTGGATGATCAGGTGAAGAAAAACAGGCAAAATGTAGAGACAGATGTGAAATCTGAGAGATTTTTCTTCTACATGGAGCATGGTTGGTGCCCTGGGATTATTTCGGCACCTTATGGAGGTCACTTTTGTGGGAAAAAAAAAAGACATATTTGCGTATTTATCACTTTCTATCTTCACATTATGGGTTTTTGTTAAGTCACAGAAAAGCAAAATGTTGCTCAGAGATTTGCTGTGTGGAAAGATCTCCAGAGGGCCACACTGGACCCTGGGGATACCACTGGAGACTGGCCACGTGGAGAGGCTCGTTCATCGGCTTAGGACAGACCTGCAAGAACTTCACAATTTCTGTTGACTCCCTGAGTTTCAGGCTGAGCTGGTAGCAGATTCGGCATCATTTCACTTTCCTTTTTATAGCAGAGATGCTCCCCCAGCCCCTCTCTGCCTGGGTTAGCACCCCACCTCACCTCATGGCCATATTTACTCTACGACTCACATTGTAGATGTGGTAACTTCCAGAACTGTCCTGGTGAGTTTATCACGCTTGTCTCCTGCAGATCTTGTCCCCACCTGTCACGATCTAAAATACTAGAGTGCTTAAGCAGTCATGGCTCAGATCAGCATACTTTTTGTATAGGGATGGTTTTCTGCCATGGTAGCAGAGCTTGGGGGCTAATTTTTTCTCTCTTCTCAAGCCGTCAGCTCTGGTTGGGACAGTGTTTGGGAACCACCTGTAATGCTGAAGATTAAACGACGGTTTGCCCCAGGTAACACACAGACTCAATCCTGTACCATCTCTCTGCCCTACCTTCACTCTATTCTTTGGTTTCATTTTCCCATTTTGTCATCTTCTACTATCAAGTCAAAATGACATTAATACACAGACACGAGGGGAACATAGAGAGACCTCCTCAAAAACATGTCAATCATGTCTGTTCTGTTACGTATTCTTTACTACAAATCAGCTTATGTTAAATTGAATACATTAAAATCTAATCTCCATATTATAATCAGTCAATTAGTAGTAATTAGTAGAGTTCAACTGGCCCAAAATAGCTACCTTAAATCTTGCATGCTCTTTATAACATTACATAGGCCCAGTAGCATTGAATTATAAATCTCAAAGAACAGTCTGTCACAAATCAAAGTTTTGTTTATTGCTTAAATTTTCAATATCTTACAAGGAAATCTAAGATTACAGCCGCGATAGGTTCTTCTGTATTGATTTGTATGGGCAGATTGAAGTTGTTTCAGAGCTGTGGGAGAGAGAAGTCGTTTCTGCTGGTGCCACCCTGGGTGCTACTGTCCCTGGGATTTGGGATCTGGTACCTTTCCATAGCAAGTGGCACTTTTCTAAGGTAACTTGATTAAGGGCATTCTCAGAGGAGATTGTCCTGTATCATCCAAATGACCCCAGTGTCACGGCAGAGATCCACATGAGACAGAAAAGGAGTCAGCCTTTGAGACACTGGGAAAGACAAGAAAATCTCCAGGAGAATCCCAGCCTGATGCCAGGGAGATATGTGCCCTGCAAATACATTTCAGATTTTTGCTTGTTTTATAAGCCACACATGGAGGTGCTCAGGGCTTCTTCTTTCGGCTCAGTGCTCAGTCGGTGCTGGAGGGAGTATAGTTGGTAAGTGACATCATCTCAAGGCAGCCAGGGCTTCTGGAAGCTGTTTCTAACCCTCGTGCTCTCTGGGGCCCACACTTCACACACAGGCTGACATCCAGAACTGCAAATCAATAAACAAGTACAGTTAGGCCTCAATTTGTTACCCTCACAGAGGGGACACAGAAGCCCTCAATCACGCAGGAACTGAGGTGGTTTTTCAACACAATACACCCTAAGGGTGATTTCTAGATAGCTTTGCATAGCGATTGTCACTAGACTGTCACTATAATTAAATGAGGGACCTTGAGGAGGAGGGCAGAGAAAGACTAAACTTGCTTAAAACTGAGGAAAAAGAATCTTTAAAGTGTCTGCCTTGGAGGAGAAAAGGTCACAAGTGCCCCCCACAGCTCCCACACACAAACACACACTCTGCACCCAGCACATGCACACACATTCTGCACTCAACACATCACACACTCGGTACCCAACACGAAACACACGAACACACACAAACATGCAGGCACTCTGCAATCAACACACCACACACACACACACACACAAACACAAACACACTGGCCTAGTTGTCTCCTCTGGGCCATAGCCTGTAGGAGATATTGCCCGTGTCAGCTCATAGCACACACCTAAAATACTCTCAAAGATTATTGCCTCTTCTGCAAAAACTTCACTTCACAATTCCTGAAATAGCTGAGGGGAGTGTGGGGTGTTCTTATTCTCTGTCATTTTTAACATTTCACTCTGGGTGGCTCCTGTTCTCTGGGGGTAGGTCATGGAACAATCCAGAAGCAACTCAGAAACCACTGGGGAAAGATTCCTGTGGATATGGGACACACTTGTGATGTTGTCCTTTTTGACATTTAGCACATTAAACAAATAAAAATATAGAGAAATATTTTTAAATCTTCAGAAACATTATAATTACTGAAAGTCCTATTTTGAGTTGCCACTTATGAAAATGAAATTAGCAAGCTTGGTGTTTTCTCCCCTTTCCTGTAGCCCAATTTTGACCACAAGTAGACACACACATATACATGTATATTATACATTATATTTATATATTTTATGCATATGCAAATATGTACATATATGTTAAAATGTATGTGTGTGTGTATCTGCATGTGTGTCTGTGCACGCATGTATTCAACAAACGTGCACCGAGGTACTCTATATCAAGATACACAGCTCACTGCTGAGGTTTACTATAGCCTCAAAATAATGACACTCTTCCACAGCTTCGGAATGTCCCTATTAATATATGACAGTGCTCTTTACAAAATATGAGAGAATGAATCTTATTTAGCTAGCTCAATTTAACACGCGAAAAATATGAGTCATACCATAAGGGTGGCACATAAAACACACAAAGAATAATGAATTATTTCCAGTGACAATCATGAAGTGGTTGGGCTTGATGGTTTTTTAGCAGCTGTGTGCAAATCATTATATATCAATGGCCATGGGAAAACATTGTCAACATCTGGAGTTTTTATTACACAAATACCAACAGCTACCATTTGATTGCTCTTTCCCGAAGAGAGATGGGATAATAGTGAGACAGGCACCTGCTGCCTAGCCTATCCCGATCCATGGAAACCGTCCCCCTGCCTGGCCCAGCACACGCTTGTCCGTGTGAGCTTACTGTGTGTGCGTGTGTGTGTATGTTTGATTAAAGCTACAGACAAATGCAGAGAATACTGATGAGCAAAGAAAACACTTCTTTCTTTATATGAAAATTTAAAAAATGAAAATTTGATCTTTATATCATAAGTATTTTTCTATACATGTTGCATTCTCCTTTCCCTTACTTATAGAATTATCATGCGTTTAAATATTATTTTTTATGCAAGAGAACCTGGATAATAGACAATAGGTCTAAAGAATTGACCCAATGAAGTAAGGGCAATTAGACTGCTTGTATGTACAAATTAATTTACAGAAATATAAAGTGTGCCCAATAAATCAGATTATTGAATTAAGTAGTAAGTAGAATATTGCCTATAACAAGCAGAGGTTGTATATTGGATACAAATGTGGCCTGAAGGTCACAACAAGGGGCGTGGACAGAGAGATATTTCAATGGGTTGAGTTTATGCTTTGAATGCAGGGGACCTGGGCTTGGTCCCCACTACCACATGGTCTCCTGAGCCCGGCTGGGAGTCCCTCGAAGTACTGAGCAGGGAAGGGACACTGAGCATATATAGGTATGCTCCATTGCCCCTCCATGGACACATTTTTTCCCAGGCACTTGTTCTCTCAATTAATGAAGTGGAAGGATAGCGACATTATTAGTGGCCATCCTTGGAGTGTTTGGTTCCCTATGCTACTGAAAATGTGGTCCAAAATATCAGGATTGACTGAGAGCTGGTGAATTCCACATTAAGAGCAATAAGGAGATGGAGTAACTTTTGGAATTAGACCAAGTATCGATGCTTTTTTTTCTGTTAAAGTGAAGTGAAATAGCTTTGTTGGGGATGATGATGATTCTTTGGTTTTTCTTCGCTTGTTTGGGCTCATACTTGGCTGTGCTCATGGGTAGCTCTGCAGTTCCTGGCTCTGTGCTCAGGGATCACACCTGGCAGTGCTCTAGGGACCATGTGGCATGCCAGAGATAGAATCCAGGTTGGCTGCATGTAAGTGCCTTCCCCAGTGCACTCTCTCCAGTCCCTGATGGTGTTAATTATAAAAAGAATTTGTGTGTGGGGATAAGGTGAGAGAGCTAGAGAGACAGAGAAAAAGAGAAAGAGAGACAGACAGACAGGGAGACAGATGAAGACAGACAGATACACACACACACAGTAAAAGAGTAGAAAAGAAATGCCCCAAAAGTTTTTACGGAACAAGATTTTGTTCTAGAAAAGGTAATGGGCAAACCCAGGCTGGAGTCTGATGAAGGAGTATGACACACTCAGAGCCGGGATGTGGGCATCCCCAGAGCTGAGTGTCCCAAGTGTCTGTATTGGGACATGCTTTCAGATGACATACCAGCACACTGAGTATCAGACCATAAGTAACTGCAACTTTGGGTAATGTCACTTGGTAAAATATAAAGGGTACTCTAACTCAACACCTGCCCCCATCACCAGTCACATTCTTACCCACTAAGAATAGTTTCTAACGCACCTCATAAAATTATACCTCTTAGATTTCACTGTGGAAAAAAAAACATTTGCACATTTAACAATATACTTAGAGTAGCACTGTGTGGGAAATAAGCCTGGGGCTTCAGCAGGCAAAGAGGAGTTCTAGCCCTGAGTTACCTCCACGAAAGTTAATTTCAGAGGATGACTTTTTAAATCAGTTTAGAGTTGGTTTAATACTCTATATAATATATATATTTTTTGTTTTGGGAAGTGACACCCACTCGTGCTCTGGGTCTACTCTTGGCTGTTGTCTCAGAACCCACCTAGCTAGGCTGAAGAGAGCATACGGAGTGCCAGTGATTGAACCCTGAACCCAGGTGAGCATATCGCTGTATCACTGTTATCCCATTGCTCATCGATTTGCTCGAGTGGGCACCAGTAACATCTCCATTGTGAGACTGGTTGTTACTGTTTTGGGCATATCAAATATGGCATGGGTCAGTACATACTTTAGGGTTTCAAAGTGCTGTCAATATCATGCAAATAACAGCATTTGCATCTCTTAACGACATTTTCAAATAAAATTAATGATTTCTGTTTTTAAAAGGAAAGCTAATTCTTTTCCCATTCAAAGTTAAAGTTCTGTGAAAATGGCTGAACAATGTAACAACTGGTAGCTAGCTTGCTCTGTTTCCATGGTTGCATTAGAGCACCACAGCCCTGTCCAAGGGAAGTAGAAGGTCAGAAAGACCACATGATATCTGTTTGCTCTCTTAATGAGGAAATCAATCTGTCTTTAAAACCTCAGTGGCCATTGGATCAAGGCCTTTCCCTTTAGTATAAGATAGTGAAGGGCTGAGTGTCTTCAGAACCCGCTTATCAGCCGCCGTGTGTGAACGGCCCGTCTTGAGCTGTCGCAGAAAACGTGTGCAAAATCCGGATCACTTTCAGATCAATGATTCTGTAATCAAGAGATGCTCATTTAATGATTAATGTCAATTGCCACCATTGTTTTTTTTTTTAACAAGCTAGTTTAGTTGAACCTCCAAAATGTGTTTAAACTTGAACATCTGTTTCTAAGCTCTTCATCTCTGGGGGATTGAGCATGTGTGATGGGAAGAACTTAAGTAGTCATTCTTTTCATTTCCTATTATGGGAAGATAAAGCAGACGAGCAGCTCCCACTTCCGCCCTAACCTAGAGAGACGCCCTGCATGGCTGTCCTCTGTCACCTCCTTGACACCTCGATGCCCATCACCCCGGGATGCTCACGCAGGACATCAGACTTCCTCAAGCACAGCGCTATCAGCAGCGGGGATCTGAACTCAGTGAACTTTCAAGGTCTCTTTTAAGGCTATTATCGGATTTGCCTGCCTGTGTAGTCTCAGGACTTGTTTATATCCACATGAGGTCAATGCTTCTTCCCTCCTATTAATTTTCCTGCCATCTGTGCTGCCAGATGTAGTGAGAACGGGGGAGGTGCTCCACCCCAGGGGAGGGCGGCAACTCCGCCCAACTGCTCGGCTCCAGCCTCTACATTGATTCTGGCCTTTGTTCCGGCAGAAGCAAACTCTCCTCTCCTGACTGCGAAGGTCTGGGTGGACACCAGGGTGCAAAAAGCCATTTATTTCGTTCAAAATAGATGCAGGCTGAGCAGAAAGCATTGCACGATTTCTCCACTTTCATCATGTATCACATATTTAAGAACTTATTTTTCAGCGAGAGATATAGTAGGAAATGGTTGAGTAATATTTGAGTGACTGAGCAAAGATGATTGGGATGAGGTTAACTCGCGGGAGGAATCCAAGAAAGCTCCAAAGAAGGAAACTCAGGGCCAGAGATCACAGGACCGAGATAATGAAAAAAAAAAGTGTCTTTTCCTATTCCTGGGGAAAAACTTGTAAATTTTTCTCGGAGCATGAGATGCACTGAAACAGGAAAGTTCTGGCAATGAGAATGATTTTCGTTTTCTCAACATTGCAGTGTCCCTCCTGTATTCTGCATGCTTGATAGTGTAGTACTAAATGTAAAGTGAGACTTTTGGGGGGAGTTATTCTTTAGCTTTGGTGCCCCTTTTGCAGATGGTGGAGCAGGAAAGGAACCACTAGTTCTATCTCATTTCAAGTTGCAGATGCATCCCCCAAGACAAGGGGGCACGCTGTCACCACCACCAGAGCTGCATGTCGTACAGTCAGCAGCTCGTTCTGTACGGATTAACTCTATGATGTACTTGACATGTAAATACGGGAGTTCGTTAATTTTCCACACATGCAAACCTACATACCAGAATATAATTTGAATTTATTGAACAGAAAAATAACTCCACCCATGTTAAATGTGAATCTGAGCAGCTGTGAAGAATATCTCTAAATCAAGGGTGTGCCAATCTGTGTTTCCATATTGCTGGTGAGGACAAGATGCTTGACGGAACTGAAAAGGAAATGAAGATATCAGAAGTGATGACTATAATCATACAATCTCCTCCTCCTCATCATCCATTGACATACCTATCATTCTATCCTGGGGAGCTTGTCTTTGTTCCTTTGGAATTGAAGAAGTCATAGGCGGGAGTGATAGTACAGCAGGGAGGTCATTTGCCTCAACTCAACCAACCTGGATTTTATCCCCGACATTCTGTACAGTCCCCCGAGCACTGCCAGGTGTAATTCCCCAAATGCAGAGCCGGGAGTAACCCCTGAGCATCACTGGGTATGATCACCCTGCCTCCACTCCAAAAGAAATTGAATAAGTCAACTTAATCTACCATGTTTCCCATTACCTTATATTGAGATCATTAGAACATAACTGAAATTGTAATAAAATTTGTCCTTTGCCAAAAACAAATTTATATATGAGTTTTATTTGATTTAAATGTAATAACCAAAAAAATCACTTATCTAAGCACCATTCTAGAATCCTGTCCAAGAAAAAATAATAATACTGTATCAGTACAGAGTATCAGAATCTGATAAAGGCCCTGAGCTCCCTGGAAACCTAAAGTTCCATCAGTATGAAATACTGGAAGCTAAACTGCGGAAAGGTAACTGAAAGTTTCCCACGTTAAGCTGTGGTTCTGAAAGTCCACTGCCATTTGATTAGATGTCATTAATTTTAATGCACAGACTGTCAAAACTCAACTACCCCTGTAGTTTAGCAATCCTGACCTCATCAGCCCATTAATTTCAATAATTAAGTTTTAAGTAATTAGGAAAATTGAAAACTGAAGTGTATAAACCTTTGTAAGATTTTATGATACTATCCCAACTATAAATGTTGAAGACCAGATTAATGAGCAAAGATGTTCAAATGTCTTCAAGAATGTGAGACTTTTAAATTCATTGTTATTACTTTTCTATTCTATGAAATATAAGGCAAGACCAACTAGTGACTATTGTAGTTGAGTCATATATGCAAATGTGCATATTTCATTATGCTATATTATACTGTTTTATAATTAAATGAGCTATGGGAGTGCATAACACTGCTTGGTAAAGAAGACATTTTTCTTAGCACTGAAGTATAAACAGCAAATGCTAAAAAGATGCATTAGATTCACTGCCAGGAAGGTATAAAGAGGTTTTAGTTTCATTGAGAATCAGAAGGACATTCTGCAGCTGTTAATGTCTTGTCTTCAGTGTAGGGACACAGCACTGAGGAATGAAAATCTCAGAACAGGACACAGCTTTTCTGCAGAACTCAGTGACAGATATTAGCAGGCCTTTTGAGGGTGCCCTAATGGTGCCCTAGGCTAGAATTTCCCAGAATAGTTGCTCGTGTGTATTGCAAGGGCATCTGACTTGAAATTGTCTCAATTTACTGTGGGCAACTTACCGATCCTTTGAACATCTCCTACTCTTGAAATTCTTTGTCATTTTTCTCAATAAAGGATTGCTAAATCAACAATAATTTAGTAAAATTGTTGCTTGTCTTGCACCACAAAGTCTGAGTGGGCATTTCTTTCTTAGAAAGATGTGGAGATATTCTGTCATGAGAAATACCAAGAACATTCTGTAGCTGAATATTTATGAGTATTTATGGCAAGCAAATGATATGAAAGCAAGGGGCAACGGAAATGAAGAGAACTTAATGCCCAAATATGTCCTTGATGATGACTTCAGTATAATGAAATGGGGCCTAAATTTGGAGATCAGTAAACATCCCAGCTATGCCTTTACCTGCAGGATATTATAGCAGCAAATAGATTTTATATGCCTCAGTTTTCTTTCTAAGGAATAAAAAGAAAAATAATCCATTTTTCAGAAAATACAACTTAAGTATAAGGAAAGTAGAGCCCCTACTTTGTCATGTAAGTGACAAGTGACAGAGATACATGCATTAAAACCAATAGAATCCAAATCTGCATATCAATTCAAATCTACTTAATACTGGTGTAGGTCAGGGAGCTTAATTGGCAAGACAACACTCGATATGATAGTGTTCCTGATACCACATAGTCTCCTTGTACTTATCTGCCACTGTGCATGAAGGATGTTCTCAGTACAGAAACTGGGAGTAAATACTGAGCATCACTGGATGTAGACTCCAAACCAAATTAAATTGAAAAAAAAAATCATTTAACACTCCTAGCCCCTCAGATTTATTTTACATTAATAACAAGTTTTCCAGATCATTTCCAAACCAGAAACTAATCCCATCTTTACTTTGGCCTTGCACCTTCAAACTAATTTGCATTCAGTGATATTCCAGAAACACAGATATTACAAAGTCATCAGGCTTATGTCAATAGAAATCCCCAATGTCTTGTGATATAATAACCATATTACTCTAAAGGGAAAAAGGGAAAAGAGGTTTTTTTTTATGTCATTGAATCGCAGGGCCATTGAGGAAAGAGAATTATGTCCACTAATTAATATATGAGATTATCTTATGCAATTAAGTGGTTGACAATTATGATTTTCTATAATTATTCATTTCCATAATCATATTTTATTACAAAACAGATCATTTATAAGATTTTGTTACAAATGCTTTCATAGAATCAAGTAACAGGAGAAATTGTGGTATTTGATATTTAATCTAGCTTCGAAATAATAATTTGGACTTTTTAAACACTGTCATATACAAGTTAGAATATAAAACAGACATATGAAGTAGGGAAAGGTAGATTAAAATATCAATTAGACCTATTGGAAGTATCTTATGAAATTGAAAATACAAATACTTGAGAGCAATACTAGACTGTTATAGTATCTATGAAGTAAAATAAAATTCAGATTTTTTTAAGAGTGATAATTTTGTCACTTGCTGTCACTTGATTGAACCCAGAGAAACCTCAGCTAAGTGAAATAAGTTCATCACAAAAAAAGGGCAGGTGTGTCTCATTACACTTTTATGGTTTATAATATTAGAAAGGAAAAAGATGATTACTGAAGTTAGGAGATATAGTGGTGCAGGGGGAGGTTTCCTTAGTAACTATATTGAAAAGAAGGTACTATTTTCAAGTTTGTAAAATGAGAAGGTGCTGGATGGCTGTTTTCTCCTAAACACTTAAAAAATAGCCTTCCAAAAGAAAATGTATGCTGTGTATTTCGCCACAATAAATCAAAAGCTAATACAATGATCAATAAAAAATACCACACAGCAAATAATAAGGAATGAAGAGTTATGAATACCACATCCCTTTTGAATATCAGTAGGGTCCCAGAAACCTTTATTGAATGAATTATTACAATGGATAGATCTACGTATAAGGAGGAACAGCAAAGATGTTAAATCTGTATTGAAACACTGAAAACACTGTGAGACAGAGAAACCTCACTCATGTGTGATCTAGGGAGGGGAAGAGGCAGACGCTGATGTCACCAAAGATACAGCAGCAATAAACCTGAAGGGCTTATTGAAGGGTGCTATCTTCTTAAGTCTCTAATAAAAGTTGTCAACCCTAACCACATGGATCATTTCAGTGACACCAGCAACTTAAGGCAGGGGGGTGTGTGCAGAGCCCAGGTATCTCAAAGAACATATAAAATAGCACAGCAGCTATTTGAAGTGGGACAAAATACAAACTCATTCGGTGAAATGAGAATTGGAATGAAAATAACATCTTACTCCAGATGATACACTCGCCCAAAGACAATAAGGCAATAATTATACGTTTCAGATGGCAACAAGCATAGGCAAGGAAGTTGGGGACAGGTATTTCCAAGACACATAACAGCCCACCGGAGAAGAATTAAAGCTCCAGAGCAGAATATAGCAAGGCACAGGCATCGCCTTTGAGCACAAAACTCTCAGCAATAAGCCTTGAGTACAGCTGGACTGACAGCGCAACAGGTAGGGCGTTTGCCTTGCATGAGGCTGAGCCAGGTTCAATTCCTTCTTCCTTCTCAGACAGCCTGGCAAGCTACCAAGAGTATCCCACCCACATGGCAAAGCCTGGGAAGCTACCCGGGGCATATTCCATACTCCAAAAACAGTAACAAGTCTCACAATGGACACGGTACTGGTGCCCACTCGAGCAAATCGATGAGTAATGGGATGACAGTGATACAGTGAATGGAGACAGAAGTGGCATGTTATTGTTTATGCAGTCTATTAAGTTTTTATATTTCAAGTCAGTCTAATATTTTTTTGTTTGTTTTGGGGTCATGCACTCCTGGCTTATGCACTCAGGAATTACTACTGGCAGCGCTTGGGGGACCATATGGGATGCTGGGAATCAAACCCAGGTTGGCTGCATGCAAGGCAAACACCCTACCCAATGTGCTATCTCTCCAGCCCCTCAATCTAATAATTGTAATAAAGACAAATGCTAAAGGAAAACCAATAGTCTTTAGAGAAGAAAATATAGGAATGTGATTAGGGAGGGGAGGCCCGAAGGAAACTTCAACACCAAGTACATTTTTCTTATTTCTTTCAAGGCTTAGATAAAGACGTTATACTGGAATATTGAATGTGAGGTATCTACATTTATAATGTATTTTTTGTTTATTTTCTAAATTTATGTTTTATTAAGACATTGCAATTTACAAAGATGTTTGTAGTAGAATTGTTCCAGACAGAGTGTTGCAATCCCAATCCTTTCTCCAGTGTTCCCAGGGTCCCTGTCATCACCCAGCCTATGCACCTCCCCCCCATCGGCAGGCATATAGCAAATTCATTTAATACTGCTTGCTTCAACAGAACTTTAAAAAATGGCAAATGGAATTATCAGAGGATAAATCAATGAGTCAGTTGCTAATGATTTAATTGCTACATGATTTTTAGCCCAGAGGCTCCCCAGAGGGGGTCGGGTGAGAGCCCTCCCCGCCCCAAGGGACCCAGCCCTGGCAGCCAGCCTCCACCACCCAACTGCCCCAACGGTCCATGCTGCTTTCCACACGCTCGGGCTGAGCCTCACACATGAGCAAAGACCCACGGAACCCAGGTAATGCGGAACTTTGTGACCGTGGACTCTGGGCTTACTGGGACTCAGGAGCAGAGATCCTCTGCTGGCTTCCGGTGACCCAGGGGTCACACCCACAAGCCACCTCCTGCTGGAACCAGATAATCTCATCAGCCACCCTCCAGAACTCAGGGCAGCTTCTCCCAGAAGAGAAGGGAGCATAAAATGAGACCCCCATAAGCATACCACCGGATTCCACACCAGGGGTGCCCCAGAGTGGGGTAGGTGAGAGCCTTCCCCACCCCAAGGGACCAGCCGCAGCATGAAACCTCCACCACCAAGATAGCCGCCATGCTCCAAAACGCTTTCCACACGCTTGGGTAGAGCCTCATGCATGAGTGAACATATTCCCGGACACATCATCATAAAGGAAAATATATCATCATCATCATCATCATCATCATCATCATCATCATCATCATCATCATCACCATCCCATTGATCATCAAATTTCTCGAGTGGTCTCAGTATCATCTCCATTTGACCTAGTTCTGAGATTTTAGAATCTCTTTACTCATCATTCCCAATGGTGCCGCATTGGAGGCTTTTTCAGGGTTGGGGGAATGAGACCCATCATTATTACTGGTTTTGGCCTATGAATATGCCACGGGGAGTTTGCCAGGCTCTCCCATGCAGGCAGGAAACTCTCAGTAGCTTGCCAGGTTCTCCCAGGAGATGTCGTGCTGGTTTTATAGTCTCTGGATGTTGGCCCTTGGTGGGATTACATGGTGCCGGGGGCAGTGCCTGGGTGTGACTGCCTAGCTACTGGAAAATGGGGGATCTGGGCAGAAGAGGCCCAGTCCTGATTTGAGAAGTCTTGGAGATCTCAGCCGGGGGTTCCACTCACCTGGGTTCCTCCGTCGGTTCCTTCATGTGTGAGGCTCGTCTGAACGTGTGGAGAGGGGCCTTGAGCATGGCTGTGGCTTGGCTCTGGAGGTCTTAGGCTGTGGGGGCTCTGCTCGGGGTGGGGAAGGAAACTGAAGTCCACCCCCTCTGAGGGGTCCCAGTGAAGACAGTCAGGCACGGGGGCAAGAGATTCTCGGAGACCCTAGCAAACTACTGAGAGTATCCCACCCTTGGAAGAGCCTGGCAAGCTCCTCGTGGCGTATTCAATATGCCAACTACAGTAACAATAGCAGTCTAATTCCCCTGACCCTGAATGGAGCCTCCATTAATTGGGAAAGATGAGTAAGTAGAGGCTGCTAAAACCTCAGAGCTAGGATGAAGGGAAACATTACTGGTACCCGTTCAAATAAATCGATGAACAACAAGATGACAGTGATACAGTGATGATTTTTAGCCCATGTAAACAAGGAAATTCAAATCATTTAATATAATATAGTATTTTACAAATTAACTTTTTTTGACTATTTTAAAACTTTATATAGCATAACAATAAATGCTAACTAATATTTTAAAAGTTCGAACCAGTTTTTTAAATTTTTTTTATTATTATTATTTTTATTAGTGAATCATCGTGGGGGTAAGTTACAGAGTTATACATTTTGTGCTCATGTTTCCCCCATACAAAGTTCGAGAACCCATCCCTTCACCAGTGCCCATTCTCCACCACCAGTAAACCCAGCGTCCCTCCCACCCTCCCCAGTCCCATCTCCCCCCACCCCACACTGCCACTATGGCAGGGTATTCCCTTTTGTTCTCTCTCTCTGATTAGGTGTTGTGGTTTGCAATAAAGGTGTTGAATGGCCATTGTGTTCAGTCTCTAGTCTACATTTGGCACGTGTCACCCTTCCCCCACATGACCTCCGACCACATTTTACTTGGTGTTCCCTTCTCTGAGTTACCCAGAATGAGAGACCAGCCTCCAAGCCATGGAGACAGCCTCCTGGTACTTATTTCTACTATTCTTGGATGTTAGACTCCTATTCTATTATTCTATATTCCACAGATGAGCGCAATCTTTCTATGTCTGTCTCTCTCTTTCTGACTCATCTCACTTAGCATAATACTTTCCATGCTGATCCACTTATATGCAAACTTCATAACCTCATTTTTTTCTAACAGCTGCATAGTATTCCATTGTATAGATGTACCAAAGTTTCTTCAGCCAGTCATCTGTTCTAGGGCACTCAGGTTTTTTCCAAATTCTGGCTATTGTAAACAGTGCTGCGATGAACATACATGTGCAGATGTCGTTTCGATTATACTTTTTTGCCTCTCTGGGATATATTCCCAACAGTGGTATTGCTGGGTCAAATGGGAGTTCAATATCTAATTTTTTGAGAATCGTCCATATTGTTTTCCAGAAGGGCTGAACCAGTCGGCATTCCCACCAGCAGTGTAGAAGGGTCCCTTTCTCCCCACATCCTCTCCAACAGTGGTTGCTTTTGTTCTTTTGGATGTGTGCCAGTCTCTGTGGTGTGAGGTGGTATCTCATGGTTGTTTTGATCTGCATCTCTCTGATGATTAGTTATGTAGAGCACTTTTTCATGTGCGTTTTGGCCATTCGTATCTCTTCTTTGGGAAAGTTTCTGTTCATTTCTTTGTCCCATTTTCTGATGGGGTTGGATGTTTTCTTCTTGTAGAGTTCAACCAGTGCTTTATACACCATTGATATCAACCCCTTATCTGATGGGTATTGTGTAAATGACCTTTCCCATTCTGTAGATAGTCTTTGTATTTTGGTCACTGTATCTTTTGCAGTGCAGAAGCATTTTAGTTTAATGTAGTCCCATTTGTTGATCTCTGTTTCTACTAGATTGCTTAGTTCCATGCCATCTTTGAAGATACCTTTATCTTCAATATCATGGAGGGTTTTGCCGACCTTGTCTTCAATGTACCTTATGGTTTGTGATCTTATGTTGAGGTCTTTAATCCATTTTGATCTGACTTTTGTGCATGGTGTCAGGTCGAGGTCTAAGCCCATTATTTTGCTTGTGGTTGTCCAGTTGTGCCAACACCATTTGTTAAAGAGGCTTTCCTTGTTCCACTTCACATCTCTTGCTCCCTTATCAAAGATTAGATGATCATACATTTGGGGTTGTGTGTAGGGATATTACACCCTGTTCCATTTGGTCTGCGGGTCTGCCTTTGTTCCAGTACCATGCTGTTTTAATTGTTACTGCTTTGTAGTAAAGTTTGAGGTTGGGGAGGGTGATGCCTCCCATCGTCTTTTCCCAATAATTGTTTTAGCTATCCGTGGACGTTTGTTGTTCCATATGAATTTTAGGATTGCTTGCTCCGTTTCTTTGAAGAATGCCATGGGTATCCTTATAGGGATCGCGTTGAATCTGTATAATGCTTTGGGGAGTATTGCCATTTTGACAATATTGATTCTCCCTATCCATGAGCAAGGTATATGTTTCCATTTCCTCATGTCCTCTTTGATTTCATGGAGTAGCGTTTTATAGTTTTCTTTGTAGAGGTCTTTTACTTCCTTGGTTAGGCTGATTCCGAGGTACTTGATTTTCTGGGGCACGATTGTGAATGGGATTGCTTTTTTCATGTCCCTTTCCTCTGTCTCATTGTTTGCATATAGGAAGGCCATGGATTTTTGGGTATTGATTTTGTAACCTGCAAATTTACTGTTTAAGTCTATTGTTTCTAAGAGTTTCTTAGTAGAGGCTTTGGGCTTCTATAGATATAGTATCATATCGTCTGCAAATAGTGAGAGTTTGATTTCTTCCTTCCCTATCTGGATGCCCTTAATCTCTTTTTCTTGTCTAACAGCTATCGCAAGTACTTCCAGTACTATATTGAAGAGAAGTGGTGAGAGTGGGCATCCTTGTCTCGTGCCTGATCCTAGAGGAAAGGTAAATTAACTTTTGAAAGCTTTATTTTCAATGGCACGTTTACTTAATAAAAATGGTCTAAAGGAAAAAAGAAACAATGATGAAACAGGAGCTTGAAAAGATGCTAGGAGATATTTTTAATTTTTGGCAATCCTGATCATATTTAATCTTTCTTTAGACCACTGGTATAATATGACTATAATGTTTAATGATTCAGTTACAGACTACTCTGCTCTCAGAAATATTTTAAGGGTAATTTCACCTGGTTCACACAGTTTCAGAAAAAGTGTCCACTGCCCCTGTTAATATTGGCATGTGTATGTGGAAGAGCGTTGCCTAAGCTCACAGTCTTCCACATGGCACCAGCCCCAGCCGAGAGACTCGACTATCAAAACAAAGCCCAGCCTCCCTGAAGCCTCCATGAGCACCTGCATGCTTGGTCCTCGAGTTTCCTATTTTTATTTCAACCATCCACCTTCCCTCAAAGCTCCCATAAATCCACCACTGGCACACGGCTGCGTAACATCTGGCTCTTAATGGAGGAGGAAGACGGAAGCAGGTCCCGAGATCTGGAGAGCAGACTCCATGCACGGAGGCCCGGGGCTGTGCTTTCGATACAAAGGGGTGGGAAGAGGACCTAATGCCGGGTTTCCTTTGCCTGCTGTATGAAAACACATAGATCATGTGTGATAAAGCAACCCAGAAGAATCATTTTAATGAATTTCAATTGAACAGAGTTATGCGGAGGGGACTGCTTCTTGAGATCCACTGGGGACTGTAAAATATTCAATTCTGGGAGCCTGGAGTTTCCTATACTATTGCAGACAGAAGAAAATTAGGAAGGCGTTCTGAAGGGAAAGAATTCAATCTCGGGGTCGAAGGACCAACAGAAAACTCACTTTAATATACTAAGAATAGTATTTTTATTTCTAACTATAAGCCTATTGGACATTCTTAGCAACCTCGGCCCACAGAGAAAGAAGCTTGGTTGCTGTGCTTTTGTATTGTTTGTGTCATGCTCAAGGATGTCAATATATTAAGAAATGTTCCCAAGAGAGGCCCCAGTGGCTAAAATGTTCCTTTTTACTCCCAAAGCAGTGCTGTTAGCTAACATACCTGGATTGCTCCTGGAATCCCTGGATATAGCTGTATATCAAAAGTTCAGGGGGTCTCTGCCTTCAGTGTAGAAACCAGCTCCCAACATTGCACTTTCCATAGGGGGACATCTGCAAAAATAATTGCAAAATAAAACAAAAATCACCGTGAAAATACATATCAGAGAGGAAGGTGGAAGCTCAGTTCCCAAACAGCTGATGGCCAGAGTATCCAAGAGGTTTTGAGAATTGAAGAAATCCTTTTGCAGAGATCTTTAAGTTAAACTATAAAATTGTCTTAGCAAGCATCTCCTGGTTGTTGTTTAAAGGTTTTAATACAAAGGGACTTTATTAAAGCAACACACACCACAGAGAGGGCTCTGGGCCCTGCACCAGGCTGTGTGGTCTGGGACAATGCTGAGGAGGGCAGGTGGGGGGACTGACCCATGAGTGAATCTGCGGAAAGACCCAGGTGTGCGGGACTTGAGGCTGAAATCTCCAGGCTCCCAAGGAGTCAGGATTGGGTGACCTTTCCCCACCTCCCTGTTTCTGGTACCCTGGCAGTCATGCCCACAAGCTGCCTCTGGTGCTTTAAAAGCTAATGAAGGCCATGGTCCAGACTCACAAATAAATGTCTCAGAAGAGAGTCACAAGAGAGCAACACGCCACAGAGATGCCTCTGAACCCCAAGTCACCATCCAGTTTATAAAAATTAACCTTAGCTGTATCACCGTAATTAAGATTTTAGAATTCCTACAGCACAGAGCCACATTCACTGCCTCACAACATCTCATACTCTACAACACTGACATGCCAAGACAAGGACTCAAAGGCTCCATGGTGAAATACAACAATCTTCACACCTTTTCTTTAAGGAAAAATTTTTTGGATCATTTTTAGCAGATTATTCATAACAGGCAATACAAAATAAGTTATTTAGGTCCTGCTTGGGGGACAGGCAATGGGGGTTGGGGTAAAAAATTTGAAATATGGTGTAATGGTGGGCTGGGATGGTGTAATGGTGATGGGATTGGTGTTGGGACATTAAATATGATAAATGATTATAAACTACTTTGTGAGAATAAAAGTAAATTAAGAAATTTCTGAAAACTGCAACCACAAAATCTGTTCTGCATGTGTGTTCTTTTTTATCATCTTCCATGCCTGCTATTCTGAACTGTGACTATTTTTAGAGGGTTACTTCTGAAAGTCAATTTTGTTGAAAGAAGAGATAACTTATATGATGAGTTCTTATGTTATGACTTCCCCATTTGCCGTGGTTTGTCTTGGGAAATTTGGAACACCAGTGGGTCTCTCCAGCTTTTCTGTTTTGTTTTTTGGAGGGAGACACACAAGACAGTGTTAAGGGTTTACATTTGACTCTGGACCTGAGGGATAACATGTGGTTCATGGG
The DNA here is from genome assembly GCF_027595985.1 of Sorex araneus. NCBI lineage: Eukaryota > Metazoa > Chordata > Mammalia > Eulipotyphla > Soricidae > Sorex > Sorex araneus. The sequence goes on along the minus strand of NC_073302.1, from coordinate 296,184,531 downwards.
ATCAAATCCAGGTGGGCCTTGTGTAAGGCAAATGCTTTAAATGCTTTATCCTGTACAATCTCTCTCTTTAAGTCTCTTCATCTTTCAGGCATAGCCCAACCTGCACTGGAAATCAATAAAGAAATGATTCAAGACACATGACAGAATCATCCAGGCTTGGTCAGACTTGGCTGTTGTGTGCGTGGTGTTAGCCATCAGGTCTGAGACCCAGGTCAAAACTCTACCCTCTTCCTACTTGCTAGCTTCAGAAGTTCTAAATTTGATTCTGAGCCTCTTCTGCTGCTATTATTTTCTTTCTCCTTATTTGATACTCTAGGAGAGAATTCATATTTTATACTCTAGGATGGGTCTCATTCCCCTGGCCCTGAAAGAGCTTCCAATGCAGCACCATTGGAAAGGACGAGTAAAGAGAGGCTTCTAAAATCTCAGGGCTAGGGCGAATGGACACGTTACTGAGACTGCTTGAGAAATTAGACGATCAATGGGATTATGATGATGATAAGGAGGGTATAGAGTGATAGTGTGTCACTCTCTTTGATAATAAAAAAATATATCAACTGATTTTAGTTTTTTTTTTAAAGTATTTAAATAAGGGAATTGAATGCCTATGTCTTTTTTGAGTAGCATATATATGTACATTTGTTCTGTAAATTTCCCATGTAACTGTGATTCCTACATAAATATTTGTGGTTGGAAGTAGAAAGCAACATCCTATAGATTTCCTATGTCACTGAGTTTAAGTTGTTGTAAAGTAAATCCTGGTGTCTGTGTTTATCATTAGTATTTATTATTGCTTTCATTACGTCTCATGTTTTTACTGACAGTGATGGGTTCTTGTGGAGATTCATAAACAGATAAACTTGAGCTCTGTGATATGCTTGAATCCTGAGATTTCTCAGTAGATTTGAAACTATTCATGCATCTATTAAAAAATAACAAGGGGCTGGAGCGATAGCACAGCGGGTAGGGCGTTTGCCTTGCACGCGGCCGACCCGGGTTCAAATCCCAGCATCCCATATGGTCCCCTGAGCACGGCCAGGGGTGATTCCTGAGTGCAGAGCCAGGAATAACCCCTGTGCATCGCCAGGTGTGACCCAAAAAGCAAAATAAATAAATAAATAAATAAAAATAAAAAATAACAAATAAGTTGATTGAAGATCAGTTTGAAAGGAAAAAGAAGGAAGGTGACTAATAAATAATTATAATTTATCTTTAATAATATAATCTTAGAAATGCTATTTATAGTAGATCCATTATCATTTTCTATGCATAAAAATATAGCATTTATAGTTTGTTCTATGCTATTAAAAAAAGAGAGGCAAAGCTAACTGATCTCTATAAATGACATTTTAATTCATACAATATTAATAATTCTAAACTTTCATTCCCCATACATTTAAGCAAAAAATTATGTTTAAGTATAATAATCATGTATGTCTATATTTATCCATGGATCAGCTATAAACCAATATAATTGTTATTAAATTGCAATGAGATACATAGATACAAAGTTACTCATAATTGAGTTTCAGACAAACAATATTCCAACACCCATCCCTTCTCCAGTGGGTATTTCCTGCCACCAATGTCCCCACTTTCCTTCCCTTGCCACCCCTGACCCTGGCCCTGCAGTCTTCCTCTGTGGCAGACACTTTTCTTTTCTCTCTCTTTCTCTCTCTCTCTGCTCTCTCTTTGATTTTTCTTTTTGACACTTTGGCTTTCAATACTGTTCTGAAAGGACATTGCGCATACCACTTGGCCTCCTTTCAGCACTAACTTTTGGTCCAGAGCAGTCATTTCCAAGCATCATTTTCACAGTGGCCCCTTCTCTGTCCTGACTGCACTCCCCCTCTCCCTTGTGGTAAGGTTTTTTCCAGGAACCAGCACTCCAGGCCCTAGTTCCTACTGACTCTGGGTATTATTCTCATACTGCGGTTATCTTTTTTATGCTCCCCACACATAAGTGCAATGACCCCGTGTCTGCCCCTTTCTTCTGACTCATTACACTCAGCATGCTACTCTCCATGTCCATCCATGTACAAGAACATCTCGTGAGTTCATTTTTCCTAGCAACTGCATAGTGTTCCATGGTGTAGATGTCAGGGACAACATTTTCAACTCAGCTCGTATATGATACAGCATCAACAGGATCAGTGCATTACTAGGAGATGTCAGAGAAGAAAGAGCAGACAACGTATGCACAGAAAACAATGGTGCTTATGTATTTACACAGACAATGAAAGGTTTCGCATACATGTATGTGCATGCACATACTATAAGTGTACGCATATATTTTTGTTCAATTATTTTTGTAACATGTGTTAGTTTTCTTCTCAGGCAACAGTTGTACAATCATTCACATTTGGCTGTCCATAAACTAGACACTAAGTTACATGGTTTTCAAATCACCTTAGACTCCAATGTTCCTGGACTCAGAATGAGGAGAAATGGGTAGATTTGTCCAAGCCGGATTTTACCCGTGAGGAGCAGAAGTAATGAACTGGTTGAAGAGATCACAGTGTGATCAGTCAGAAGGAATTGTCTGAATGGGAAGTCTGTAAAAGGGATAAGCTTTTCCATTACACATAAAACTACTTAAAAAATACAGTGACACTGAATTCTAAATCTGGAGGAAATAATATCAAAACATACTAATCCCATATTATGTGAGTAACTCAAGTGATCTTCAACTCTGCATATGGCAAAGACAATCCCCCGATGTTTTGTGGCAGTATAATGAGAACCATTATGAATTTGGCTCAGAACACAGTATGGGGCTTTCAATGTCCCCACCTAAATCTGTTCAGATTTTCCTGTAGAAAAACGTGTTCTCCTTAAGCCTAAATGGACGAAGCAACACATTTAAAGAAAGTATCAACTATTTTAATTCCTGTTTACATAGACGTTTTGGGTATATATGCTAAATATTTCAAGGAAATCATAATGAAAATCAAAATAGAAAATTTTTCTTAACTCTAAAGAGAAGTAAAGAAAAAATGATAAAATTACTCACCCATTTGTCATTGGGAAGACTACATATTTAAAAGCTTCCACAAAGCAAACATATTTTAACAAGATATGTTTCACTCATTTCTCTAAAGATAACTCAGTCCCTGGAGCCTATAGCTATGTAGCATGTCACTATGTTACTTTAAGGCAATCAAAATGTACATGCATTCCAAATTCCCCATCATATATTTTCTCACAGTTGTATAAGTGTTGAGCTTATAAGAAAGTGACTATAGTTCAGATACTCATATCACAGCAATACTATGAACCACAAGTTATATTAGTTACTTCCTTCATTGGAAACATTGTTAATTATTCTTTTGTAAATAATTTTACAAGCCATGAAAGCTTTTATCTTATTTTTAGCTAATATTATATCAATTCTGTATAAAATATATATAATAAATACATGTATTTTTTCCAAATTGACCTCTAGATGCAAGGAAATCACATTATATATTACAGCACATCACACAGAATATGATTATTTGCACATTCTGTCACATAAATTCACATATATGCTAATAAAACTTTATACAAGTATCTGTGTGAGTTTCAGATACCTCTGTGCCACTTCCATATGCAATAATAACTCTATCTTTAGACACGTCATGCATTTCCCATAACTTTATCCTGGTTTTCTCAAATGAGTAAATATATTATTTTTACTTTTTGCCCATATCTTTCCTTAAAAAATAGTGACACTATGTCTAGTCAAACTCTAAGTGGAAAATAAATGCTTCACCAAACTCTTACTTTGGTATGGATAATATTCATCAAAACTCAATTTTTCAGTGGGAAATGTACACTGGTGAAAGGACGGGTGTTGGAACATGGCATGACTGAAATTCAATCATGAACAACTTTGCAACAGTATCTCACAGTGATTCAACTTTTAAAAATGAATAAAAACTTAAAAAAAAAGAAAAGCAAAATAAATATTCCTAAAACAAACAAAACAACCCTTAATTTTAGAAGAACATAGTAGAGGATGTTTTGATAATTTTAGTATGCAAGACTCTTAAGTGTAACTCATTGTTTTATTTCTTATTTATTGTATAAGTAATTTTATTTTATGGTGAATTAGGTAATTTATTATTGATACCTAGGAAAGCAAATACAGGTTATATATTTGTCTTACATTCTGTAACCTTGCTATATGTTTACATATTAAAATTAATTCAGGAGAATTTTATTTTTAAATTATTTACTCTTTGAGTTTTTATAAAAGTATCAGAGCATGTGCCACTCTACAGAATTACTGGATTTTGCTGTCTTACCAAATGAGTTACAACTTTCAGTTTTAATTTATTTAAAATATTTTATTTTATATTGGGGGATGAATACACCCCACAGTGCTCAGCGGTCCTATTTTGTGCTCAGGAATCACTCCTGGTGGCCTCAGAGGAAAATTCATGGTGCTGCAGATTGAACTTCGGTCAGAGATATGGTAGGTGAGTGTCTCACCCCTGTACCCTCTCTCCAGCAAGTGCAGTTTAGTATTAAAACAGATTTGTTAGATCGGATCCTAATGCTTCTCTTGTTCTTAAAGACAAAGCTTTTGGTCGTATCCACCACTTGCATATTTCTTGTAACTATACTTTGCCAAACTGGGATAGTTTCAATAGAAATAGTTTCGTTCTATTTATGAGTTCTGAGAGTGTCATTAAGGAGTGTGCAAATATGCCAAGTACGTTTTCACCTCTGTGAATGTGTGATTGTTCTTCATTAACTTTTAGGTAGGGAAGATTAAATTGATTTTAAACCGTAAGCACCTTGATTGTACATACTATTAATAGTGAGCTGTGGTATTTCACGTTTCTGTACTCTGTTGAATCGGGGTTTCCTAGGTTTGGGGGTGGGTGCTTGTTTTCCCAGAGACACTCTGTAGGATACTCAGAATCCAGCCAGGTGGAGGATTCAGCATCCCGGTCCTCACTGCGGGACTGCTGGTGCCCAACAGTGTATGTCTGTGTATGGGGGGGGGACGTCTTTTAGGGTCCAAGTATGCTGAGTAAGGATCTCGGTTCATTGCATATGTCTGGAGCACACCTGTCTCTCCAATGCTATGTCTCCAGCCTCTTTATCTTCCAACATATTTTTTGGTGGATTTTTGTATCTGTGTTAATGAAAGTCCAATGGGAAGTGGGTGACGGGGGAGTCACTGGGAAAGTAGATGTGAAATAATCAGAGAGTAACTAAAGAGATGGGGGTGCTCAATAGTGGTAATGGGAAGACCATAAAAGAGCACTTGAAAGTGGAACACAACTGTAAAGTGCTTTTGAAGCCCCATCAGTAGATATGCCAGAGTCAAGCATATGATCAGAGACATGAAGGTTTGGATATTTTAAATCTGCACTCTAATATTTCCAACTTTGATGTCAAGGTGGTTTGATCTCTTTGGTCGTTTTGTATCTTTGCTTGTTTGACTCCCTGCTCTTTTTTTTTGCCATTTCATTGTTTTGTTTTGTTTTATTTTGGGGGCCACACATGGCTGTGCGTAGAGCTTACTCCTGGCTCTGTGTTCAGGGGTCTCTCCCAGCGAGGCTCAGAGGACCCTAAAGATGGCCAGGGGTTGGACTTGGGAAAGTCATGTGCCTTATATGCAGTGCGCTCTCTCCTGGCCTCTCTTCCATGCTTTGTAATTTTTCTGCAAGTTAAAAATGATTTATTAATGAAGAGAAATAGATAATGAGTGAGTTTTTGTATTAGTCTGGTTATGAGTTTTTGGTTAAATATTTGATTCAGTTGTAGGTTTCAGATTGCTCTCTTGCTCCTTTCTTTTTGCTCTATTGAACTTACCTGAGAACTCATCTTTACATAAAACCTGTCCTTATAAGTACTTCAGCTGGAATATGTTTTCTACTAATGCCTGATTTGTGTACCAGGGCAGTGTTAGAAACTTTTGACATTTAGTCTTTGAATCCTAGTCTTCAGGGGCTATGAGTCCCTTGAATTGTGACCTTCACAAACATGAGCTTCTTTCCTTTTTCATTAGGTCTCCCAGTTGGCTGGGGGTTTGTTGGAGTTGTGCGTTCTCTACTGTTGGTAATGAAAGAGTCACAAACGCACCTTTCACATATGGAAAATCACTGGAAAATCTACATGGTCATTTTGTTTTATTTTGTTTTCTTTAGGTATAGGGCCACCTGACTCTTCTTGAGACTTACTCCTGGCTCTGTGCTGATGAATCATTCCTACCAGGATGCAAATCACCACACGAATGCCAGATTGGCCATGCCAGCCACAAGCAAGACATGTGCTTTATCCTCCGAACTATTTCTCCAATCCCTCTACGTGATCATTTAACTGGTTACTGAAATACAATCAATGATATCACCAAAATATTCTTCATTTTCTTCTAAAATTTTGATTCTGAGAAAAATCAAACTCTTATTTGTTTATCTTCAAGTTTTCAATTAATATTTTGCTAACCTAAAGACTGGGTAACAAAGAAAATATCATCAATTTTATTATTTATCAATATTATAAGAATATATTCAGATCAATTTAAATCCATTTTACAAGGAAGACAGTAGCAATTTCTTCATGCAAATTTAAAGTTATGGAAAACTTTGTATCCAGACTCATATTATTACCTCTGCCTAAGTGTGCACTCAACAATCTAACTAAAAAGCTACAGTTAGTACTTTCTTTATTTGGGGTTGAAGAATCTATATAATAATATAATGTTCCTTACTTCTGAAATAGATTTTGGTTGCTGCTCAAAGTTATGTTTACGGGTAACTTGCCCCATTATCCAGAGTGTTGCTTTTTGAAACAAATCTGACTGTCATGGTGCATGTAAATGGGCTATATGAAGCAGTCCTCACAAATGCATGAATCATTAACTAATTATACTAAATAAATGACAAGGGTGGAAACAATGTAAAAATGCAGGAGCTGTTAGTAAAGGGGGAAGAATCAACCATCCATTGCTGCAATGAACCCTGCTGTTTCCTGGGATAACACTACATATGTCCCGTCTCGTACCCACACCTTCACAGAAGGCAGTTTTGCAAGCCCTAGGGAAGTCTTAACAAATAGAATATAGGAGAATTATAAGCTTGGATCTATGATGCAGGGGAAACTTGTAGTTAAAGGCTAAACAATATTCTCAGGCATTTTATGGAAACAGGACTTCTGTAAAACTCAATTTTAAGAGTTTAAGACATCATACACAACTGGAGGAAAATCCAAAGAGAACGATTCCCTTTACTTGTTTAAGGGCATGTACACTTGGCATCGCAATTCATTTATTTATGGAAAACAAAAGCAAAGGTTGGTGGATGTTGGCAACATGCTCTCTCTCTCAACCAGCTGATACCTAAAATATTCCCTTACCTAAGTGACCAAAAAAAATTAGGATTTATAGTATTGAGATGCTTTTAACTGTAAATTTGTGCCAGTGCATAATATAGTAGCAAAACCAGACTTCCATTTTTTTTTAAATTTAGCAAATGATAGATCTGTATTGTTAATGCTTTAATGCTATGCTGTGTTATGTATAATTTATAACTTTTGTAGCAAAAATGCTTTAATGCAGACCATCTTGATTAGATCACTTCCAAGCTAAGAAGTCTGTAAATATCCTATGTTGCATTTTGTACTATTTATTGTTTTATCTACCAAGTTGGTTTCTATGATATGAAGCTGCATCATTGTAACTTTTAGAAAACCCAAAAAGCATGTAGGTACTTCATCATTAAAAACAAGGCACACTTGGCAATTCAGTAATTCAGTAATTCAATGGTAATTCAGTATTCCCATGATGTGTGTTAACAACAACAAAAACAAGTAGGAATGCATTGTCATAAGGAGTTTTTATACTTTATTAAGACATGTCTTTACACTTCCTGCTTCTTACAGAGTGGTTATGCTCTTAGGCATATTTTTAAAGCAAAGATATAAGTTTTATAATGAGAATTAACAGCTTTAAGTCACAAGTGATTTTTTTTTTGTATTTTGTATTTTTAAATTACCACCTGGGAAGCATACATTTTTATGGGCTTTTATATTTGATGAAAATCCCATTTCATCTGTAGTTCTGCATTAATCTTTTATGAGAAGTCAGCATTAGATAATATAGCGATAATTATTTATGGAAAGCTAAAGTGAAAACAAAACACTCCAACTTTAATTTGCTTCATTGTAAGTTATGAGCTCAGCTTCTAATAGAATTAACTGAAGAGCAAGTAAAATAACATAATTTATTGTATAATCCTGCAAATCCACACAAATAATAAGGGGAAGATATGTAGTGCTTACCATCATGAATTTCAATGCTATGCATAATCACTAATCTTTGAGCTTCTTATATTCATGAAGTATGTATGAGAAAATAGGAACTAGGTGATTTTAATAAGTGGTAATGTAAGATCAATCAAAAGAATGGGATATTATTCAAAAACATTCACTCAACAGAAAATACTTTAATTCTAGATTCTACTTTTGGGATTCAATGTGAATCTTTTTTAAAAATGCTGATTTTACCTAAGTTACTAACTAAAGTTGTCTGTTCAACCTAGTGGGAATGCTTCCGAAGGAACATACAGCCATGACAGGAAGAGATGATGGACCAAATCCTCTGGATTTTGATATGATGTCCATGAAGTATTTTTACCTTCTTAAAAAAAAGTCCCCTGGAATGCTAAAAGTGAACTATGGGGCTTTGGGATATAGCAAATATCCCGAACTATAAACTATAATAGCACTAGAGCATGACCCTTTTGTTACCAATGTCCCACAAAAATGCAGGTGTTTGTCGATAAGAAAGATAGGGTGATACAGAGAACAGAAAGAAAATGGAAAATCTCAGACTTCATCTCAGTTTAACCATAAAGATAAGAGTAAAAACATAAAAAATATATTTTGATGAATGAGTAGAGAAAGTCTTAAAAGTGGCTTTCATGTATCAGTGCTGAAAAATAATGCTTGTTTGAACCATGACATACCGGGCGTTATATAATCAAGATAATGGTATTAGTTGTTTTTGTTTTTGGCTATAGTCAGGGATGCTCAGGGCTTTCCTCTAGTAGGGATTCCATTTGGGGAACCATATGGCATCTCAGGGTTAAAACTCTGGTGTGCTGTGTGAATGTAAGGGAAGCTCCCACCCTCTATACGAGCTAGTGAGACCTGAACTTCATTATTTGTTTCTCACTGCCCTATGTCATTCAATTAGTGCTTTTTACATATACAATAAAATATTGGAATATTTTCCACCCCTATTGAGATATTTCCTGTAACTGTTAATTGCATCACAAAATGATACTACAAATATTTTTTTCTTATTATTTGTTGTAATTTACTTATGGTAGACTTCTGTTTTCCTAATCTAAACCTTTTTTTAAGCATTTTCCTTTTAGTTGGGGATAGAAAAATAATATTTCATTCTTCTTTGCATCTGTGAGAAAGACTGTAAAATTTGCACTTCTGTCTTCCCCATGCTCATCAAGGACACTGAGTGCTTAACCTGATCTCACAGAATCTTTGTTCTTGTCTTTTAATGATTTCACTGCTGCGCTGTATACGTTCAACAAAGTCTTCCCAATCCTCTTAAATGCTGGCACACAGCATGGGGTAGAGGACTGTAATAGGCAGCATGCATTGCATGCAGTCAGATCACTTCACAATTTTTAATGAACCTTCTTTATTTAACCAGTATCATTCAATGGCAGGGGCACTTATAAAATAACTAAGATCTCACCAAGACCTTCTTTTCTTATTTTATGATATAGCTGGGTGGAAGTTTGTACATATGAACTTTATTTGTACCTTTCTGGAAGTTCTTAAACACCCGAGATTTAATTAAACTTGGGTAGAGGACACATAGACTAGAAATATAGTAGCTTTAGAATCAGAAATCATGAGTTTATAATTTTGCCTCTTCAGTTAAATGCAATGTTTTGTATCTCTTAAGCTTACATCTGTGAATGTTCAAATGCTAAGATAAGGTATTTCATGTTTTAAAGAGTTGGGTGGGATAATTTTCTTCCTAGACTTTCAGAAGATAAAATCACCTTGAGCAGTTCTATTAGCAAGTGGTTATATTATGCCATTAGCAGTGATACTGATTCTATGACTTCTATTGTGTTGGCTTGGTGAGTAGAGAAATACTGGTTTTTTTTGTTTGTTTGTTTTTTTTTTAATTTATTTATTTTTAATTAGAGAATCACCGTGAGGGTACAGTTACAGATTTATACACTTCTGTGCTCACACTTCCCTCATACAAAGTTTGGGAACCCATCCCTTCACCAGTGCCCATTCTCCACCACCCGTAAACCCAGTGTCCCTCCCACCCTCCCCAATCCCATCTCCCCCCCACCCCACCCTGCCACTGTGGCAAGGCATTCCCTTCTGCTTTCTCTCTCTAATTAGCTGTTGTGGTTTGCAACAAAGGTGTTGAGTGGCCGCTGTGCTCAGTCTCTAGCCCTCATTCAGCCCGCAACTCCCTTCCCCCACATGGCCTTCGACTGCAATGTAGTTGGTGATCGCTTCTCTGAGTTGACCTTTCCCCGGAACGTGAGGCCAGCCTCGAAGCCATGGAGTCAACCTCCTGGTACTTATTTCTACAGTTCTTGGGTGTTAGTCTCCCACTCTGTTATTCTATATACCATAGATGAGTGCAATCTTTCTATGTCTGTCTCTCTCTTTCTGACTCATTTCACTCAGCATGAAGCTTTTCATGCCCATCCACTTAACTACAAAATTCTTGACCTCCTTTTTTCTAACAGCTGCATAGTATTCCATTGTATAGATGTACCAAAGTTTCCTCAACCAGTCATCCGTTCTGGGGCATTCGGGTTTTTTCCAGATTCTGGCTATTGTAAACAGTGCTGCGATGAACATACATGTGCAGATGTTGTTTCGATTATACTTTTTTGATTCTCTGGGATATATTCCCAGCAGTGGTATTGCTGGGTCAAATGGGAATTCAATATCTAATTTTTTGAGAGTCGTCCAAATTGTTTTCCAGAAGGGCTGAACCAGTCGGCATTCCCACCAGCAGTGAAGAAGGGTCCCTTTCTCCCCACATCCTCTCCAACAGCGGTTGCTTTTGTTCTTTTGGATGTGTGCTAGTCTCTGTGGTGTGAGGTGGTATCTCATGGTTGTTTTGATCTGCATCTCTCTGATGATTAGTGATGTAGAGCACTTTTTCATGTGCCTTTTGGCCATTCGTATTTCTTCCTTGGTAAAGTTTCTGTTCATTTCTTTGCCCCATTTTTTGATGGGGTTGGATGTTTTCTTCTTGTAGAGCTCAACCAGTGCTTTATATACCATTGATATCAACCCCTTATCTGATGGGTATTGTGTAAATATCCTTTCCCATTCTGTGGATAGTCTTTGTATTCTGGTCACTGTATCTCTTGCGGTGCAGAAGCTTTTTAGTTTAATGTAGTCCCATTTGTTGATCTCTGTTTTTACTAGATTGCTTAGTTCCGTGTCACCTTTGAAGATACCCTTATCTTCAATATCGTGGAGGGTTTCGCCGACCTTGTCTTCAATGTACCTTATGGTTTGTGGTCTAATGTTGAGGTCTTTAATCCATTTTGATCTGACTTTTGTGCATGGTGTCAGGTCAAGGTCTAAACCCATTTTTTTGCATGTGGTTGTCCAGTTGTGCCAGCACCATTTGTTAAAGAGGCTTTCCTTGCTCCACTTCACTTCTCTTGCTCCCTTATCAAAGATTAGATGGTCATACATTTGGGGTTGTGTGTAGGGATATTCCACCCTGTTCCATTGGTCTACGGCTCTGCCTTTGTTCCAGTACCATGCTGTTTTAATTGTTACTGCTTTGTAGTAAAGTTTGAGGTTGGGGATGGTGATGCCTCCCATCATCTTTTTCCCAAGAATTGTTTTAGCTATCCTTGGACGTTTGTTATTCCATATGAATTTTAGGATTGCTTGATCCATTTCTTTGAAGAATGTCATGGGTATATTTATAGGGATCGCATTGAATCTGTATGAGAAATACTGTTAATATGATTAGTTTCCATGCCAAAGTCTTCTGCATGCACTTCCTAACTTCATTATATCTGCCAACAAACACCCCCCTTTTTATTGGTTTAGACATCGATACTTTTTTGAGCTCTGGGTAAATCAATGAATAATTATACATTAGCTTGAAATATGTTGGTGTATTTTAGGAGTATGTTGCAAATATAAATTTAAAAAGAAAATCATGCTAAGGATCACTATCTGAGAAAATGTAAGAACATTTCTACAAGTTTTCATGCACCACTTACCCAAATGATAATTCTTGAAATATATTGAGAATTTGCACACCTCTATAGTCTACCCAACTCTTATCTGGTAAATAACATTTTTTATCTACTTGATTATTGTAACCACTTCTAATTAGTCATTTTTGTCAGTCCTTCTCCTCCATTAAAACCTGATCCTCCACCCAAATGCCAGAGAAATCCTTATATAATGTGATTCACATCCAGCATTTCACTTATTCTCCAAAATTATAAAGGACAATCTGAAATTTCATCCACATTGAACTATACAGTCTTTACAATAGTAAGCAGAGTTTGCAAGATATGTTTACTACCACTCTATCAGTCTAGAAGATACAGTCCTGAATTCACCGAGAAGTAATGGTATGTCTTATAAGAGCAAGTTCCCCTCAGGAATCAGGAGCTCAGACATTTTATCATTAGCAGCCTAGCTTCTTAGCCTCTTTGTCACTCAGTGCCCCCAAAATTAAAGGAATAAGCCATACTTATAAACTTACGGACCTCTACCAAGCTCCTGGTAACACATTTCATTAATTTTATTAACGCATGATCAAAATTTCAGTTTACTCTCCCTGACTTCAAAATCTATGTTACCCATAATATTTCTAAATACATGGGTGTGTCCATTGTTGTAATGTTGAAAATGTGTTACATTTCCATAATTAACACTGACTCAACTTCTACTTATTCTCCTTTCTCTCAGCTTAACACTTCAAATGCAGTCATACATATTGTCACAGTTAGAAAATGCAGTAACCCTGAAGCTAGTTCCTTAGCTAGTATAATAATTTTCCTACTCTTCAAAAGAGCTATTATTACAGGGCTTATGGGGGCTCAAAGACTGGAGAATTTGCTTTGCTATCTGAGTTTTAGATTTGATCCATGGCACCAGAGAGTCTCACACCACCAGGACCTTCTTCTGACCACCTTGCCAGGAGATGAGCACTATTGGATGTGGCCTTCAAGTAAAACAAAAGTACCCTCTAGTCCTTGTTTTTCTTTTCCTCTGTCAGAAAATCTATCCACTGGCACATTAAGCCAATATCCAAAAGATTATGGTTCATCTCCAAAAGACAATGCTCCTGAAGATCAACATTACTGTTGTAACATATTTCCATTGCTGTCTGTTTGATACTGGCACATAATATCTGCCACTCTGAGTTTTAAAGAGCCTAGACCTACTGCTTTTAATTGTATGTACTCTTTTTTATGGCATATGGCAAAAGCTGTGTTAAGAGGAAAGTTTATAGGTCTACTAGCATTTCTCAGGAAGGATGAACGAGCTCACATAACCTAACCTCAAAGCTTAAGAGCTTGGAGAATAACCAACAAAATGAGCCCAACCGTGGCAGGAGAAAGGAAATAAGAAAACTGAGAGCAGAAATGAATGAGACGAAAGCCCAAAAATCAACCTGAAAGATCAGTGAAACAAGTCCTGGTTCTTGAGAAAGTAAACAAGATGGATAAACCTCTAGGAAGACTTACAAAGAAAGGGACAAAGAAAACCCTAATAAATTGAGTCAGAAATGAAAAAGGGGGACATCATAACAGAAACTACAGAAATTCAAATGATTCTCAGAGATCACTTTGATAATCTTTATGCCACAAAACAAGAAAAAATCAAGGAAATGGATAAATTCCTAGATTTCTATAGCCTTCAGAGGCTGAATCAAGAAGACATGGAATATGTGAACAGACCTATTACTATCAAGGAAAGTGGTAATAAAGTGGTAATAAAAAGTTTCCTCAAACACAAAAGTCCTGGCCCAGATGGATTCACTAGTGAATTCTTTTAAATCTTTAAAGAGGAATTGTGTGTGCTCTTAGTGTGTGCTCTTAGTGTGTCTTTATTTCCTAAATGTTCCTCATTCCCAATCTATCTACCTAGTCTACTTAATTTCCAAATAGTACGATATTGCACAATAAAACATACCTTGTTGATATCCAGCATTCAGTTTCACTAGGTCTCCTGTCTTCTCTTTCAAATATTTTGTACTTTGAGCTCTAATTCCTCTAAAAAGCTGAGACCTTTTCCTCTACTTCGTCAGAAATCATATTGGCATTCAATCAAAATACTCTTATTTTCTCTGAACATATTTCCTGGCTCCTCAACCTCACTCTTCTTCATTCCTATCTTTGTGGGAAGATAAAACTAATGCAAATATTTATTTTTATTTTTTATTTATTTTAAATTTTATTGAATCACTGAGAGATTGTTACAAGCTTTCATGTTTAGGTTACAATCACACAATGATAAAACACCCATCCCTCCACCAGTGCACATTCCCCACCAATATCCCCGGTATACCCCCTTTTTCCTACCCTCCTCCTTGCCTCCATGGCAGACAATTTTCCCCATACTCTCTCGCTACTTTTGGGCATTACAGTTTGCAATATAGATACTGAGATTTTATCATGTTTGGTCCATTATCTGCTTTTGGCACACACCGCCCATCCTGACTGGTTCCTCCAGCGATCATGTTCTTAGTGATCCCTTCTCTATTCCATCTGCCTTCTCTCTTCCGCTCTTGAGGCAGGCTTCTAGCTATGGGGCAACCCCCCTGGCCCTTGTATCTACTGTCCTTGGGTGTCAGCCTCATGTGATGTTATTCTATACTCTACAAATGAGTGCAGTCCTTTCATTTGACGCTAAATGAAATGAGTCAGAACGCAATTTTTTTATTATAATTTATTTATTTTTAATTAGAGAATCACCGTGAGGGTACAGTTACAGATTTATACACTTTTGTGCTTATACTTCCCTCATACAAAGTTCGGGAACCCATCCCTTCACCAGTGCCCATTCTCCACCACCCGTAAACCCGGCGTCCCTCCCACCCTCCCCAATCCCATCTCCCCCCACCCCACCCTGCCACTGTGGCAGGGCATTCCCTTCTGTTCTCTCTCTCTAATTAGCTGTTGTGGTTTGCAATAAAGGTGTTGAGTGGCCGCTGTGCTCAGTCTCTAGCCCTCATTCAGCCCGCAACTCCCTTCCCCCACATGGCCTTCAACTACAATGTAGTTGGTGATCGCTTCTCTGAGTTGCTCTTTCCCCAGAACGTGAGGCCAGCCGCGAAGCCATGGGGTCAACCTCCTGGTACTTATTTCTACAGTTCTTGGGTATTAGTCTCCCACTCTGATATTCTATATACCATAGATGAGTGCAGTCTTTCTATGTCTGTCTCTCTCTTTCTGACTCATTTCACTCAGCATGAAACTTTTCATGCCCATCCACTTAACTACAAAATTCTTGACTTCCTTTTTTCTAACAGCTGCATAGTATTCCATTGTATAGATGTACCAAAGTTTCCTCAACCAGTCATCCTTTTTGGGGCATTCGGGTTTTTTCCAGATTCTGGCTATTGTAAACAGTGCTGCGATGAACATACATGTGCAGATGTTGTTTCGATTGTACTTTTTTGCCTCTCTGGGATATATTCCCAGCAGTGGTATTGCTGGGTCAAATGGGAGCTCAACCTCTAGTTTTCTGAGAATCGTCCATACTGTTTTCCAAAAGGGCTGAACTAGCCGGCATTCCCACCAGCAGTGTAGAAGGGTCCCTTTCTCCCCACATCCTCTCCAACAGCGGTTGCTTTTGTTCTTTTGGATGTGTGCCAGTCTCTGTGGTGTGAGGTGGTATCTCATGGTTGTTTTGATCTGCATCTCTCTGATGATTAGTGATGCAGAGCACTTTTTCATGTGCCTTTTGGCCATTCATATTTCTTCCTTGGTAAAGTTTCTGTTCATTTCTTCGCCCCATTTTTTGATGGGGTTGGATGTTTTCTTTTTGTAGAGTTCAACCAGTGCTTTATATACCATTGATATCAACCCCTTATCTGATGGGTATTGTGTAAATATCCTTTCCCATTCTGTGGATAGTCTTTGGATTCTGGTCACTGTATATCTTGCGGTGCAGAAGCTTTTTAGTTTAATGTAGTCCCATTTGTTGATCTCTGTTTTTACTAGATTGCTTAGGTCCGTGTCACCTTTGAAGATACCTTTATCTTCAATATCGTGGAGGGTTTTGCCGACCTTGTCTTCAATGTACCTTATGGTTTGTGGTCTAATGTTGAGGTCTTTAATCCATTTTGATCTGACTTTTGTGCATGGTGTCAGGTCAAGGTCTAAACCCATTTTTTTGCATGTGGTTGTCCAGTTGTGCCAGCACCATTTGTTAAAGAGGCTTTCCTTGCTCCACTTCACATCTCTTGCTCCCTTATCAAAGATTAGATGATCATACATTTGGGGTTGTGTGTAGGGATATTCCACCCTATTCCATTGGTCTACGGCTCTGCCTTTGTTCCAGTACCATGCTGTTTTAATTGTTACTGCTTTGTAGTAAAGATTGAGGTTGGGGAGGGTGATGCCTCCCATCATCTTTTTCCCAAGAATCAATGTTGTCAAAATGGCAATACTCCCTAAAGCATTATACAGATTCAATGCGATCCCTATAAGTATACCCATGACATTCTTCAAAGAAATGGATCAAGCAATCCTAAAATTCATATGGAATAACAAACGTCCAAGGATAGCCAGAACGCAATTTTTTTAATCAACGGGGACTTGAACTGGATATTCTGTACATCTGTTTTCTTGGTGAGCCTTCTTCCACCTGCCCACAGGTAGTATAGAGCCATTCCTCTTCAGTCCACCACGTCCAGTTGACGGTGCGGATTTCCATGATAAAATTACACCTGATAAAATAAAAAAAAGCATAAAGAGCTCACAGGTCCTAGTCATCAACTTCCACAGTGAGCTATGCCCTTTCTGTAGTCCCTCGATCTCCCTCTTCAACTTCATCTGCTTCTGAGTTCTCTGCGCAATCTTCTGCTGTTTTTTGAGGCTCACATCTCAAAGGTCCCTCTGCCTTAGTGATTGCAAACCTCCCTGAGGATTTAGAGACACATATTTGTGGGCAATAACTCTAGCTCAGCGCCATGTCTCCGGGGTTCAATGTGATTATCCAATAACATCTGCCCTACGTGATTCACAAATAATATGTTAAACATGTCCCAATAAACTCCATTTTACCAAGAGGCGTTTACTAACGGATATTGTACTTTGGGAGGCATCGGGGTTGTTTCAGATTTCCCTTCTGAGTCATCCCCGTGTGGAGGGGCCCGGATGCGTTGTATTGGCAATGAAGATTGGCAAGGCTCGTTCTCCCCCTCCCCTGCTCTTCCAGGTGGACTGTCTCATGCATTTCCATTTTCAGTTTAAATATGAATTTCTCAGTACATTTTCCCAGATTCGTTTACCTGAGAGATTCACCCCCATTATTCTCTTACCACAGTCTTTATGCCCATATATTGAGTCATGTGTCTTTGTTTACCTTACTCTGTCTTCTGTATCTGCAGGCCTATGTTTGACTCACTATTGAATTACTTCCGTCCCCACGTGGTACATGATAAACATTGAATAAATGGAGAAAAACACTACAAAATAATTTGTTAGAAATACGTTACATTAGGGCTGGAGAGATAGCACAGCAGGTAGGGCTTTTGCCTTGCACATGACCGACCCGGGTTCAATTCCTCCGCCCCTCTCAGAGAGCCCGGCAAGCTCCCGAGAGTATCTTTCCCAAACAGTAGAGCCTGGCAAGCTACCGTGGCGTATTCAATATGCCAAAAACAGTAACAAAAAGTCTCACAATGGAGATGTTACTAGGCCCACTCGAGCAAATAGATGAGCAACGGGAATAACAGTGAGAACAGTGATGTGTTACATTATGGTAGGAGGACCATTGATCAAAAATGTGTTATGTATCATGAAAATATCACGAGTCACAAATCACTAAATCTTGTTGATTGTCGATTTCTCAAGCGGGCTCAGTAACCTCTCCATTCGTCCTATCCAGAGATTTTAGAAGCCTCTCTCCACTCGGCCTTCCCATAGATGCCACATTGGAGGCTCCTTCAGGGTCAGGGGAATGAGATCCAGCTTGTTACTGGCTTTAGCATATGAATACACGGTGGGAAGCTTGCAAGGCTGTCCCATGTGGGCAGGAAATTCTCAGTAGCTTGCTAGTTTCTCCCAGAGGGAGAAGTAGGTTGTAAGATATCTTCTGGGAGCTTGCTTTTAAGTCTCCGGATGTTGGCCGTTGATGGGATTACACACACCTGGGTTCCTCTGCCGGTACCTTCATGCGCGAGGCTTGTCCGAACGTGTGGAGAGGGGCCTCGAGCATGGCTGTAGCTAGGCCCTGGTTGTCCTCGGCTGCCAGGAGCTCTGCTCAGGGTGGGGAGGGAAGCTGGAGTCCATCCACGCTGAGAGGCCCTGGGGAAGTCAGCCAGGCATGAGGGCAAGTGAAAATATAAAGTTATTAAATATAAAATCTTTATGGAATATAATACTTGTGTCTCTCTTTAGACATAAATACTACCAAACTACAGGTTAAAATAGTTACTTATATTCCATATAAAATAATGCAATAAACTAAGGCAAATAGTTAAAGAAATCTAATGAGAAATAATGCATATATTAAAATGATAATTTGATATTTTAATTAAATTCACTTGCGGTATATTTCATTTTTTGTGAGTATAAATTATCTAGAAGCTCATATTCTTCTTCTGGGGCAGATTCAGGATTGCTTTGCTAAACCTTGCATAAAATTATTGTCCTGCGATTGTATCAGTTAACACCACCACCATCACCACCACATTTATTTATAGCTTATTAATCATTACTGAACAATTAAAAAGATTTAATAGCCCATTTCTCATTAACTTATCTTTGCATAATAACAAAAAAGCTCCTCTTCCTTACATAATAACACATTCCGAATGATCTTTATCAAGAGAATAAAAGGGGGGAATGTACATAAATTTTACATTATCCCTGTGAGTAAAATATATGTAATTACTTTTAAGAGGAGAAAGGTTTATTAACTAGACTATTTTCTTTTCAGTTCTCTGCTCGTATTCATCTTTCTTCCATCCTCAGCATCCTCCAGTATTAAGGCCGCTTATTTGGAGACCATTTATTTCTTCGGACAATATTAGCATGGGCTTATTTCAAGAACTAAAGAAGTTCTTATAAGAATAAATTGCAAAGGATTGTGGCATACCGTGGGTGATGTTTAATGCTGTAGGGAAGAGTATTCTGGGTGTAATTTCCACACTGTGAAGACAAGGATTTGGAGTCTCAACCTCCAACAGAGAGGCCACAGTCTTGCAGCAACACTGCCCGCAGGAAGTACACACTGCTGTCTGAAATGGATTTGTCTGCATAGCTCAGGGGGAAAAAAAAGGATGTCGGCGAACAGTTTTCTCCCAACATGGCCAGACACATTGCACACACATTCCGGGCAGACAGGGGACACAGGATGAGCGGTACACAAAGAAACACTCTCCCAGAGCACCTGATGTCTGTTCACTTTATTGCCTAGTATACAAATATTTTATTAGCCAAGCGGCACAAATGCTGGCCGACTTCGACCATGAGTGTGGAAAGGTCGGATTGCAGCTGAAAAACGAACTGGTCCCTGAAGCTCCATTTGCTCTCAATGGAATGAACATCTCCGAATGCAGCAGCTATGTGTACCCGGGTCAAGAAATCAACATGAGGAATGACTTGGTGCCAGAACTGCGCAGGAGGAAGACAGCAGCGTGGAAAGCCTTCAAGAGCGTCGAAGAGGTGGTTAAGAGAATGAAGAACCTCCGACTCTGGTCACATCTTTTCGATTCCACCATTCTTCCTGCACTAACATATGCCTCAGAGACCTGGGCCCTACGCAAGCAGGATGAGAATGCTATTAGGGTATCCCAAAGAGGAATCCAAAGAGCTATACTGGGAATATCATGTCTCACTCAAGTGAGAGAAGGAATCCAGAGTTCTGACCTTCGTCGACGGTCAAAAATCAGGGATGCTGTCTCATTTGCCAAGGCATCAAAAATCAGATGGGGCAGTCATGTATTTCAATTAAGAGACAACTGTTGGACTAGAGCTGTTACGGACTGGATTCCACGGGACGTCAGAAGACCTCGTGGCCGCCCACCCACTAGATGGTCATATTTCTTCATCATATCTCTGAATGAACGATTTGAGGCTCTTCCTGTTCCTGGAGCGAGCAGGTATCATTGTGCTGCACTAGCTCTCGACATGGACAATTGGAGACGTTACTGGCGCCCGGTCGAGCAAATTGAAGATCAACGGGACTACAAGTGATACAAATATTTTATAGAGGTCTCAGCTCACAGGAAGGTCCAATCACAGAGAGCTCCGCATTATTGGCCTATGCCCTTCCCAAGTCTGCTCGACCCAGGTCCAATCCCAATCAAGGCTAATTGCTGCAGTCAGGATGACTTGCTAAGTGTATGTGGCAATTTCTGTGTCTTGGGCTCATAGGAGGTCGAGTGAGGCTCAAGGCCGAGCACCCAGTACTGGCTGATACGCTGTTCTTGACAACTTCGCCCAGATGCTCCCTCCTATGAGGCTTCCGCTTCTGGGCCGATTTCCCAGATTGGGTCTGATCTGCTCCTGTGCCGTCACCACACTCCACAGAAGTAGTATGCTGCTTTCCCCTCCTGAATCCAACCTCTCAGGTGGCTGGTTCTCCTTTCCAGATAAAAGCTTTTCATTATCAAGCACCTCAAATTCTAGTTGTTCCTTAGGAAATGCGTCTGCTTCCTGACGGTTGTATTTGAATATGCCCCGTAAGTCTCTGTACGAATCTTGTCCCCACCTACTTATACTGTTCAGAATTCTCGAGCCCAGAGCAGAAGTCAGTACTCTGCAGGCATGCTCTACTTCACCAAGGAAGAGCCAGCATCTGTGAGGGTGCATGCTGGCCGCATCTATTTCACAAACCTTCTTCAGCTGAGTGTTTGCTAATAATTTTTTAAATTACCCACCTTCCTATCAGGTAATAAATAAGAATCAGTAATAAATGCATATGGAATGAATGCCATGAAAATATTTATGGTGAAATAAAAGCCCAAGATAAAGCTTAATAAGCCTTACAATCTTAAGGGAAAGAGGATTTCCTTTACCAAATAAAGCAATATGCAACAAGTGCTAATCTTACTGTCGAGTGCAGCGGTTTAAATGGCAATAAATTCAATGATGATCACCAGTAGGTGCTTATAAGAAGTTAGATTTATTAAAATGATTGCTCTTTTAAGAGGAATGGGGACATAATTGCATGTTTTTGATGAGTAACTTTGCTGTCATATAATCCTATTCTGTGTTATATTTATTTCCTGGCAGCGTGTACACCCCTGCCACAATTACTTTGTGAGAGTTTCATATAATGCTGTGTGTCTCATACCTAGTTTTACATAAAACTAATAATATAATATTTTAATAATATAACCTAATCGTTCAAATAAAAAATAACCTTGCTTTTTATCATTCATTCATCATCATTGTTTTAGATCTTGGTCAGCAACTAGGTTTGCCTTTAAGAAATAATTAAAAAATTAATAAAGCTTCAACATTTGAAATGTTTTCCTTAGATTTTTTTTTCAGAAAAATGGAAATAATGATTTGTTTTTATGTGTAAAATTAGAATTCTCATTGGAAAGAACTAATACTAAAATTGATCAAGCCAACTTCTTTTAGGAAAAACTGTGGGTTTTATTTTTTTAGGAAAAAGCCAATTTGATTTATTAAAATAAATTCTCTGGGGGGAATTATTGTATTATATATATTATATATTTTTATTTTATTATTTTGTTATATTATTTGTGGGGGAAAATATAACTCTTGTCAAATGACAAAGACCCTCACAAGAATCAGTTAAGGACAGGTTCCTTGTCTGAAGACTAAGGTTCATGGGGCTAAAGTGACAAAAGCCTCCACCGTGATGGACGGGATTTTCAGTAGTATTTGCCACAATATCATTTCACAGACCGACCAAGAAGAAATCTAATTGTTTCATAAAGCTTCATAAAAATTACAAATGAAAAAAAAAATTTAATGGGAGATTTCTTTGGATTTTGTTTTTGGTCCACACCTGCCATACTCCAGGCTTACTCCCGGATCCGTGCTCAGGAATTTTCCTGTTGAGACTCAAGGAAGCATTTGGTGTTTTGGGAATGCATTCCAGGAAGGCTATGTTCAAGAGAAGAGGATTACCTGTTATCCTGTCATACTGCATCCTAATAATAGTAGTGCTTTATTAAAATATATTCATAATTATCATTTCTCTGAAGGACAACATATCTAGAAAATATCCATTGTCTTATGCTGGCTAGATAGATAGACATGTCTTAGCAAATTTGAAAGTATATGTTCTTTTGAGCTCTGATCTTGATTATTTTATTTTTATCTCAGGCATTGTATATCATTTAAGAGATCTAACTTCAAGCAAATGTAATGAAAAAATACATGGATTTTCAAGATTTCTGCACAGTTGCCTTTCTTTATACGATGGTGGAACTTCCATATAAGCTTTACTGTTTTTCTCAATTGTGGTGAATCCAGTAGGTTTAATTTTTGTACTTGTGTAGTCATGCTGTTGAGACATGTTGCTATTAAATGGTTTCAGTGGTAGAATCAATGTCAGACATAATTAGCTGTGACCCTGTAGTCACATCGCAGTTATTTTTTAAACAATGTTCTGTTTTGTTTTTTGAGCCCTTTCTGATTTTGCTCATGGTTGCATTTTCTTAAAATTGTCTCTTTTGGTTAAAGTAAGTACATCAGATAGGGTGTTGTCTTGCATGCAATAATAGACTTGGGTTATATCCCTGGCACGTGCATGATCCTCTGAGCCACACCAGGAGTAATATTTGAGCACAATTATAAGAGTAAGCCCTGAGCACCTGAGTGTTGGCCAAAAATAAACAACATGTTATGGGATGGAAGTTCTTACTACCAATACTTCCAGAAAAATAAGATGGATGTGTATGTGGTTGCATATATACTACAATGCATTTTGCTGGTGGGATGGAATGTGCCAACAACATTAAAAGAGAATTACCTCTAATAACTTAATCACCTTTACTAAAAATTCCTTATAACCAATTTGTTAGCACAGACACTTTATTCTCATAATTTTTATATCTTATACTTTAAGTGAAACAGAAGTCCAAATTGACCATGATTTCATATTTCTTCTCTTTATGATCTCACACAAAGATATAACAAATTTTTGTTCATTTTATAAATTTTCAATTTCTTAAACCTAAGAACTTGGCTAAACAAAAGGCTCAGGCTCATTTGTTAATTTCCTTTATACATGGTCAAAGTCACATTCATGTTATGACATTTCAAGCACAAAGAAGGACCATGGACAATCCTAGTTGGCATTTGCTGCAGAAAAAAAAAAGGAAGGGAAGCAGACATAAGGAACTCCAAATAATTTGAAAAACAGAAGTTATGTTTAAAAAGAACTTTATACGTTGTTGTTTCTGATGGACTTAATATAAATATAGTTTTATTGATGGATTTATTCTAAATAATTAATAACAACTGGATTGAAAATTTTCCTATGACTGCAACTCAATGAACCTAAAGTACAATGTGGAGTTAAGACATCCTCTTCTTTCATTTCCTGATTAGATTGGAACAATGATACTTTTAGACAAAAAGACTAGGTCCAAGGAAAGTGAGAGGAGACATCACAGCTAGAAGTTCTCAGGACTTACTCCTGGTCCTGTTCTCAGGAAAGCCAGGTGGCGGGGCCCAGGAGTCCATACGGGATGCTGGGGATTGAACACGGCCCTACCCACTGTCCTATCACTCTGGCCCACCCGCTGTAGTCTTCATGGTTGGTTGCGGTGCTGACAAAGGTGTGGCCAGGTTTTCGGTTACCCTCGCTTCTGGTTCCTGGATGTTGTATCTTCTGGGATGGACATTTCCAAAGGGCTCTTTCCTGAGACTCTCTGGATTGTGGCTATCTTGGAATTGTTCTTCCTGGTGAACTTGCCCAGTTATAGGGCCTGTTTCCTGCTGGTCCAGCCAGAATGTAGCCCCGTCCCCAGGCCTTTGGTTGTGTGAGGACAGGAGGCTGTGCATTCCTGATCTCTGCATCTGCCCCACTGAGGTCCTCTCCCTTTTTATCTTGATAATTTCCCGCCACTTCCTTCATTTCTCTGTTGCTCTTGTCACTCGTCCATCTTCCAAAACATTCCGTTCTATGGCTGTTGATTCTGAGAATGTTTACTTGTTTTCCCTTTTTCAGAAAATAGCTTAAAGACAGCAAATGGCCGGACAGGCAGAGAGAAGCACATGCCCTAGCACTGATTTTGTGACAGCAGCTAACTGGGTGGCTTTGGAGGAATCAATAAACTGCTCAAAGCTATAACTTCTTCAGTTGAAAATGAGGCATGAGTGTCTCTAGGGTTCCTCCAAACCGTAACTTTAATGATTGCATGATTCTCATTTCAATGTTGCTCTCAGCACTGGCCGCAGATGAGAACCATCGCTGCCCCAGCAATGTTTCTGTAGCAAAACACGGCAGCTTGGCTTCGCCTTAGCCACAGGCTCATCTGCCACGTAAGTACGTAACAAGCAGCAACACCTGTGGATTTAGAATTTTTTAAACCTGCGGCTTCTCTCTGATCTTAAAATATGAATTTATGTTTTATCTATAAAATGAACATCCATTTTCCCAAAACAGTGGAAAGCAATCTCCTGGATAATAAAAGTAAATTGGTAAACATTGTGAATATTTGTCAGATAACGTCTCAACCAGGAAATTGCAACTGTGATATCTCACATATACAAAAACTCAGCCAGTTTTCATTAAATGCATCACCCTTCCGAGGCAGATGGCAAAATAATAATAGAATTCACGAAATGAGCTAATAAAACTACCACATTAAATTACCTTAAAATGGTAATATGTAAAAAACTAAGGCACACCAAAGGGTGTTTGCACTCGCGGGCTCTCAGGGCGGCTCTGTCTCACCGCCCACGTTCAATGCTCTGAAACCACTGTGTGTGGACTGGTTCGGGACGGCTGTTGGCCGAGGACAGGTGAACGAGGACCAAGCTGGTTGCCGATTAGTTACCTTTTATTCAATATTCCATCTTTCTCATCTCCCGCACTTCCAGCTCTGTCCTCTCTGGATCTACTGTCACATCCTCTCTTGTGCTCTCCTCCCTTTTTCTGTTGCCCTTGACCCTAGGCTACACACAGTCAGGTAGCAAAATCAACATAAGAAAGCCCTTCCTGAGGGCAGGGCATTCCAAAGCCCTTCCTGACTCTTAAGGTGTTTTTCTCCTTTCCTTAGTCCAAACACTCATTAAAATCTTAATACTAGTTATTTTTGTATGGACATAGCAAGAGATACATTCAGGCTTGCAAGGCAGCTCTCCTGGCAATATCTTGACACAGACTCAGACCACAGCACTCAGGCCAGATTAATCATTCATAACCGTAGCCAGGTCCAAATCTAATTATCACTGTTTGGATCATGACAGCATTTGTCCATGACCAAGCTCTTAACTTATAGTTAAGCATTAGGCACTTTGGCCAGACCCATCTCGATGCCAGCGTAGCACACAACTCACCG
The DNA here is from genome assembly GCF_027595985.1 of Sorex araneus. NCBI lineage: Eukaryota > Metazoa > Chordata > Mammalia > Eulipotyphla > Soricidae > Sorex > Sorex araneus. Next base: position 296,158,811 of record NC_073302.1, on the reverse strand, counting down.
CTTGCCCTGGGTCCATCTCGTCCCTCGTTGGGACCCTGATTTTGGGGGTGCTGGGAAATAAGGGCAACTGAGGCTTATGGTGAGAGAACAAATGCCCAGGAGGAAAATATCATGTAAAGTCAAATGGCTCCCAGGTTACAAAAGCATAGCATTTGCTAAGTCTTCCTGTGTCCATACAAAAGACATGGCTCTAAATAAACTATGCAAAGGACTCAAGGAGAAGAGAAAAACAATATATACAAGTCAACAGAACATTACGAAAGAAGCTACAAATAAACACAGAGGAATGGGAACACTGTGGTGGGAGTAACCCAATAAACCTAAACTACCTGAGGCTATGTTATCCTACAGTAATATATGTGGTTTATATATACATGTATATATATGTATATATATATATATTTATATGGACTAGAGCAATAGCACAGCTGGTAGGGTGTTTGCCTTGTACATGGCCGACCCAGGTTCAAGGGTTCAATTCTTCCGTCCCTCTCAGAGAGCCCGACAAGCTACCAAGAGTATTCCATCTGTACGGCAGAGCCTGGCATGCTTCCCATGGCATATTTGAAAGCAGTATCAACAAGTCCCACAATGGAGACATTACTGGAGTCCACTTGAGCAAATTGATGGACAACGGGATGACAGTGCTACAGTGCTATATATGTATATATATATATATATATATATATATATATATATACTTATAAACATAGAGAGAGAACAGCACATGAATCACGAAATGTGCTAGAGAATATGAACATTGATCTCAATATCTTCCTTAAGGAGTGATTTATCAGGATGGATGCATATGCATCTATGGTTTCCTCAGTTTCTCTGTCAGGTGATGTTGAGACTCTTGATTGATTAGTTCTAAGCAGCTCTTTCATCTTTGGGATTTTCATCAGCACATGGTCGTCTGACTGATTTAGTATTATTTTCTATGGCTCACTGGGACAGGCCTCCCTTTGCTAGTTTTTCAAATGCACGGGCTATAGTTTCACTGATTTTTTTTTCCTGTGGCCTCCTCTATTGATCTTCCCTTGGTAGCTAAGTCACTGCTTAAAGCTGAAGTATCATCAACTGCCTGATACATCATATAGAGTTCTTTGGTTCCAATACATACTCCAATACATACTCATGGTAAATACCTTCCACATCTATATAATATGTGGGCTATGAATGAGTGCAGACATGTATAAAATCTATATTTCATACATAGAGGCAGACTCATTTATGGCATAATTGCTTCCACATATAATATATATGTGTATATGTATACGTATGGATTGTTTCTTACCAGTATTTGCCTGTTCAGCCTTTTCATATCCTCAATAAATTCAACTCTCCCAAATCTTGCTTTTATCTTATGCCCCTTTGACTTACCTGGTGTCAGAATGATTCACCCTTTAATCTAGAGACCAAAGGCAGAAACTGATTTATTCTTGAACCCTCCCTTTATTCATTAGCTATAAGTTACCAGTAATTTGCTACCATATTTCACATAGTCATCTTATTCCCCAACTTCATCTGTAGGTTCCTTATCAGAACTGTCACCTCACTGGGCAGTGTCTTGAATGGGACATCAGGAGTCCCAGAGTTCAAAGAATTCAAGGACCTGGAGACCCCCCCCCCCTTACAGAAAGCCTCTGACCACACAGATTCACTTTTTCTTCAACTGATGCACACAGCCTCTTTTACATAATTTCCTCTTCACCTTCATCTCTGTTTCATCTCTTGTCAGATATCATTGGTTTGTCCTTTCTCCCTTGCCACAGAGTTTGGACTTATCTGGTAATAATCTCCAAACAATTCTAGACTACATTAGTATGACCTACTCCCCTTGCCACTAGGAGTTAAGGTATATCAGTCACACACATCAAAGTGCTCCCAAGTCACTTCCATTCCTTTGTTTATCTGTAAACACTTCTACAAGTTTTTCTGCTCTTCCTCTAATCAAACTCTGTTAATTTTTAAGGTCAGACCTTGCTAGGGCAGTGTACTTGTATTGTAAGTTAATATTGTCTTTCTCCTCTCTTATGTCTTTTGGATAGTTTACTTTAAAACAATGTCCTTTTTGTATGGACAAAGAAAGACAGTTGTTAATATGCTTTGGTAACATGGGATTTAATTGGCTTCGAATATTATTCACTCCTGGGCATCTGCTTTCTTGACTTAAGCCTCAGCTGCCCTTACTTCCTAGCAGAGTCCCGATGAGGGACGGGAAGGACCCAGGGCAAGCGTTGAGTTATGTGCTACCCTGGCATCAAGATGAGCCTGGCCAAAGCGCCTAATGCTTAATTATATGTTAAGAGCTTGGTCATGGGCATGTCATGTCATGATCCAAAAGCAACGATGAGACTAGGTCCCTGCTAAGGCTAGGAAAGACTAATCTGGTCTGAGCACTGTAGTCTGAGATCGAGGTGACCCCAGGAGAGCAATTCTATAAGATTAATGCGTCTCTTGCTATGTCCATACAAAATGATTTATAATATGAATACTTATATGTTAGTTGGACAAAGAGAGGAGAAACACACCCATGAGATTCTGCTCTTGGGCGGATGTCCTGCTGAAAGAGATTCTGTCCTAGTGAAAGCATCCCCTAAGGGATAGAACTTTACCCCCTATTGATTTTAACCACACCTATTATGCATAAGCCCCACCCTGGCCCGATGGGGGGGGGGATTTAAGGTGGCTGTATGAGGGGGTTTGGGGAGAAGCAGAGAGAGAGAGATGGGAGTAGATAGAGAGGAGATTGGAATAAGCTGCAATTGAGACCAATCAGCCTGGCTCCGTTCCTTCCTTCCCCTGCATCATCATCGCCATCAACCTCCCAGGGTGGGGGAAGTGGCTGGAGGCTACCGAACGAGGGTGGCGGGAGAGACAACGCCATTGCCCTGTGCCTTGTGCCTGGCTTGGTACAGTGAGGCGCTCCTTGCCCCTTTCTTTTCTTTTTTGTGTTTTTACACAAAGCATAGGATTCACTTATCAGATTTCCAGTACAGGGCCGATGCTCTGTAAATATCAGAAGGATTGTGATTCCTTTCTGAGTTTCTTTTATGTTTTTAAGAAACTTTACCCACTTTTACATCTAAATGAACCTTTATTTCTATTTATCTTTGTAATTAATAATTTAATTTTAGTTTAAACATTAGAAAGCTTTCCACGATATCTCTATTGTACTACCTTTTGGATACTACTACATGTGTCTAGGTTGTCACACCTTGTAATACCTGAAAATACTCACAATAACTTTTAACCTTTGTCTTCAGTCCACAGTCAAATTTTTGATAGTCTTGGCAAATCCTTGAAAATTTTAGAATGCAAAAAAAGTGAATAAAATTTGAGTGCTTAAATCAGCATGCCATTTACATTCTGTATTTGGGGCATACACTAAAAATTGGGTTATTTGAAATTAAAATTTAATTGGGCATCCTAAACAAGTCTTATCTCTCAATCTTGAAACATGCCTCTAGCTTATGGGCTGCTTAATAAATAATCAATAATATAAAATGGCAGGATTATTATTTAAGATTTTACTTTATTTCCTTCAAGAAATGTCATAACACAATTTAAGGTGTTCTTTCTGGTGAGTGAGCAATGAGTGTCTTTTGATTTCATTGACAGTACAGTCATTTCAAGACAGTTAATATTATGGGTTTGATTGTGTATATGTCACATCGTTGTGATAGCAACAATGGAATATATTCTTGCATTTAAGTCACTTTATTGAATTCAGAGAGCATTGTTTTTTGTGGTATTTTGCTTTTGCTCATATGTCAGAGACAGAGCCTGTTTCAATGTGCTGATGTAAGTTTCCTTAAAGTTCTCATTTCATACATCCACTCTCTGAACTTCTCCCTCTCTCATGCACTGTGGTAGAAACACTGTGAATGCTTAGAGGACAGAAGAAGGTCTTCCAACTCAGCCTGCAGGCAGCCCCTAAGGAAAAGAACACTATTTCCATTTCCTAAATACCCACTTTTCCACTTTGAGACCTATAACCTAAGAGCCTAGAAAGAAATGCCTTGATTTTTGTCACAATACATGTGGAAGATCATGTAGCATTGTAGAATTTCTTCTTGATTTTAAATACATAGCATTTGTAATAAACATTTCCCAGGGATGGCCAAGGAGAGCCCCAGTGGCAGTCCCCATTGGAGCTTGGGTTCAGGGGTGATCCCGGGACGCTGGCCCAGCCAGGGCAGCCCAGACCATGGGGCAGATGGAAGAGGAAATGAGGGCCAAGCCAGTTGATTGATCAGTTGCCATTTATTCCATTCTCCCCACGCGCTTGTTCCAGTCTCTCTGAGCTCCCCATTCTAGTCTCACACTCCCCCTTATTCCCGACTTGTCCTGTCTCTCCTGCTCATCTCTCTACACTCCATCTCACAGCCTGGGCTCTCTCTCTCTCCTCACTGGATTCTGATTCTGACTCTGACCTCTGGGTTCTGACCCTGACCTCTCGGTTCTGACTAACTCTTCTCTTCGATCCTGACTGTGACATCTTCTCTCACCTCCCTCCCTCAGTACTCTTCCTTCCTATCCCCTCATTCCTCAATCCCAGCTCTGTGGATTCTGCTTCTCCTTCACTAGTCTCTGTGTGCTCTGTTCACTTGTATATATGTTTTTTTTGTCTCTCTGGGCCCAAGCTATACCCAGCAAAAGCAACATAAGAAAGCCCTTCCTGGGGGCACACCAGGTTCAAAGGAAACACCACCTAGACGTATTCCAAAGCCCTTCCTCACTTCCCAGGGGCAAAACACCTCTTAGAGTGTTTTTTTTTCTTCTTTCCTCAGTCCAAAAACTCATCAACATCTTAATAATAGTTATTTTTGTATGAACACAGTAAGAGATACATTGAGGCTTGCAAGGCAGCTCTCCTGGCAACATCTTGCCATAGACTCAGATTACAGCACTCAGGCTGGATTAATCATCCCTAACCCTAGCAGGGTCGAAATCTAGTTATTTTGCTTTTTGGATCATGACAGCATTTGTTCATGACTAAGCTCTTAAGTTATAGTTAAGCGTTTGACACTTTGGCCAGGCCCATCTTGATGCCAGGGTAGCACACAACTCACCGCTTGCCCTGGGTCCATCCTGCCTCTCCTCGGGACCCTGCTTTTGGAGGTGCTAGGAAGTAACAGCAGCTGAGGCTTAGGGAAAGAGAACAGACACCCAGGAGGAAAGTATCATGTAGAGTCAAATGACTCCCAAGTTACAAAAGCATAGCATTTGCTACCAACTTCCTGTGCCCATACAAAAAGGACATGGCTCTGAATCAACTATGCAAAGGACTTAAGGAGAAGAGAAAAAAACATATATACAAGTGAACAGAGCACAAAGAAAGAAATTACAAATAAACACAGAGGGAAGGGAGCACTGTGATAGGAACAACCCAATAAACCTAAGCTCCCTGTGTCTATGTTATCCCACAGCATTTACTTTATCTGATTATGTTTTGAAGGTCACTTCACAGAGAGTTTAAGAAAAAATGAAAATGACTAAACATGCCAAATGACTCACTTCAGTAACGAGTAAAATTATGAAAGGAATTTGATGAGTGGGATATTCATAAATCTTAAAATGTAGAGATTTCTGAATTGCCTCTTTTTAAAAATTATTCTTTTCACTGTAGTTTGGGTAACATTCCAAACAATACAAAGGACCCTAAGGGACACTTCAAATTTTACTTGGACAATTGGGCTGGAATCTTCAATGTTAGGGCTTAGCCTAATGCTGCTTCTTGAGCCCAGTGTGGCCAAGGACCACCAGGAATATACTCAGTGATACAGGGATCCTCAGGGGTACTGAAAATCAAAGGCAGGTAAGCTAAGGCAGGTCAGTTGTCCATCTAAGTTATGCAGTCTTGGCCAATGAACTCTCCCCCTGCCTTTGTGAATTTCATTGCTCCAAATTTGCATTCATTATTTTGTTAGACTCCTTTACATTTGGTACCGAGTGAGCCAATACTATTTGAATGGTTCAATCTTATGTGGTAATAAGGTAGCAAAATAGGTGATTCCAGCAACTCTGAAGTTCTGCAGGTATCATAAAAACAAATAAATGTCTGGGGGTGAGCAGTGGGGCTGAGATTTCTGTGAGAATTATCTTTTGTCAGAACTTGGGAACTCTCCAAACACTTGCGACAAACAGGAAGAATTCATTTGATAAAACTCTCTGCATCATAGCAAGAACGTGAAGCTCTGCTCTTCTTCTTGCTTGCTGTGTCTTACTTACACACGTCTCAATCCCATATTCATTCCTACCTTGAGCATGACAGCCCCGGTTCAAGTGCATACATCAGAGAGTGTAGGGCTGACCTCATTGGCAAAGAAAACTGTGTGTGGTTTTTTTTTGCATTCTCTTAAATACAAATAGAATTCTTTGCATTCTTCCTTTGTATGCATGTATTATTTTTATTGTTTCTTTTATTTGCATGCATTTGTATGTTTATAGTAAGGGTTAGATCTAGAAGACTCACCCCCAAATCTTGTCCTTTTTTACATAATCGAGAACGTATTCAGTCATACTCTGAAACCAGAAGGACCTACATGGGCAGAAGCCAGGGATCCCACATGGCACTGTGGTGGCACCTGTTTGCTTTAAAGAATTGCTGACCAAATGTCTCAGGCCTGCTGTCATATCCTGAGAAGCTCCTGTTGGTTCACGGCCCAACACAATTTTGGTTGCTTTTTAAGGTCAACTGCTAGAATTGAGACACAGATAGCCATGTCCAGGTATTCTTTTTTGGAGCAAGGAGCATGTGGAGGGTATCCCTGACTGAAAGGGTCTTTTCTAAGGGTGCCACCATGTAGATAAGCATGCATACATACACAGCTGCCCCTCGGGTCAAGGTCTCGGGTTTCTAGCAAGAAGGCCCATCCACTGGAGACACAGATGACATATCAAGGCACCATGCTGCACAGAGGTGAAGGGTTCATGCTGGAGATTCCCCACCCACACACACACAAGGAAGGCTTTCTCCCTGTCGCTCTCTGGGGAATGTCTTTGAGGAGAACACTGGGGAAGCTTCTTCGAAAGCACACTCAGGGGCCAGGGAGATAGGACCGAGTTCAAGGCCCTCCCCTAGCGTGGGGTTGAAAGTGGAAGCTTCAGTTTACCCATGGCAGCTGCTATGGGCAGCCCTGTTTTTGGATGGCCCATCTTACCCCTCTCCCCACTTAAAAAATAAAGAAGGAAAGGAATTTGCTTTGTGTTGTAAAGGTAATGTATCTTCAGCCAAGGCTGCCGGGCGCTCTGAATAGATGGAAGTCACTGTCTTTGATGCAGATGGCAGACAGTCAATGGAGGAAAGGTCCATTGCACAGGGCCCCTGCATGGGACCATGGGACCCTGGCTATTGGACCAGGGCATGATGAAACTGTGGTTTTCTTTTGGATTTGGGACTGTACTCAGGGCATCTTCCTGTCTCTGTGTTCTGGGGTCACTCCTGATGGTGCTCCTGGCACCTGATACCAGGCAGGCCACAAAACTGGGATTAACCACATGAAAGGGAAGTTCTTCCCCCTCTGTACTAGGTCTCCAGCCCCATCGTGAGATGAATGGGGTTATCGGGGGACGTTCCACCCTGGGTAGTCACAGTTAGTTGGCTCTGGCTGTGTTTTGGGGAGCTGATGTTGTACATGCTGACTCTTCCTTCAGAAATGTGTTTTCATTGCAATAAGAATGTCGGGAAAAGTTGGCGTGATATGTTATCCAACACTCACAAGTAGCTTGGCATCCCTGAAATAAATGATCAGAAGCAAAATAACTCCCCTTGAAGGAAGACAAAAAAAAATGAAATTTAAGTAGAAATCTTTCCTTCCACTTCTTTTCACAATGACTTCATTTTTATGTAAATATTCATATCCTTCTCTTACTTGAGTACTTAAAATTTGTAAGTCTTGAAAGATAGCGATGAAAGGGGCAGCCTTTGAATAAAGATATTCAAACTACTTTTTCCACAAAGCTTGTTATCGCAAGCAAAATTACATTTATCTTTCGATTCAAGAAGCCAGCAATAAAATCCAATGAACTTTTAATGTGTTTATATTTCAGGACTGCATCTCACCTTATAGTGTGCACATACATTCTAAATTAAGACAAGTTAATTAAGCAGATGAACTCCGAGAGCTCACTGTTCTACTGCCATCAGTCACTAATTTGCTTTTAAGGAGTTTGGAAAGTGTGTAGTTCTCCGTTTAACTTTGCCATACTTTGAGCTGTCTTCATTTCAGACAGAAAACTCATTTCATTGTTATCTTTTCTTCTTGTGTCTGTTTGTCAGGATTATTGCTTTCTTTAAGGTGAAACGATGCAGGCCGGAGAGATATTGCAGCAGGAAGTGTGCTTGCCTTGCATATCCCTGACCTGGATTCACTACTCAGCACCACTTCTAGTCCCCCAAGCACTGCCAAGAGTACTGTCTGAGGTCATGGCCAGAAGCAATTTCTGAGCACTGCTGATTGCGAACCCTGAACTTCCCCAAAAAAGATGAAATGATGCATCTTCTATGAATAGAATTATTCATACAGTTAAAGAGTAGTTCAATTCATCTCTTTTTTAATTTTTAATTTTTTATTGAATCACCATCAGATAGTTACAAATCTTTCTTGATTGAGTTTCAGTCATGCAATGATCAAACACCCATCCTCCCACCAGTGTACATTTCCCAAGGCCAGTGTCCCCAGTATCCCTCTCACCATCCCCACCCCACATCACCCCCTGTCTTTGTGACAGGCACTTTCCTTTATTCTATCTCTCTACTTTGGGGCATTATGGTTTGAAATACAGATTCTGAGAGGCCATCGTGTTTGACCCGTTGTCTACTTTCAGCACACCTCTCCTCCCGGGTGTTTTTTATAAATCAACATTTCTTTTTTTATAGATGGATGCTCCCTGATATTAAAATATCTGTAGTTACATTAATAATAATGGGCTAAAGCTATAGCACAGTGGTTGGGCTTTCGCCTTTCACTCGGTTGACCTGAGTTCGATTCCTCGGCCCCCCTCAGAGAGCACGGCAAGCTACCGAGAGTATGGAGCCCGCACGACAGAGCCTGGCAAGCTACCTGTGTGTATTGGATATTCCAAAAAGAGTAACATTAAGTCTCTCAATGAAAGACGTTAGGTGCCCGCTCGAACAAATTGATGAGCAACGGGATGACAGTGACAGTGAATATTGTGAAAGTTCAGCAAATAGATTTTAACATTCTACTGTGAAAAAATAGACTAATAAGATTAGATTCAGTTCTTTGCATATAGGCATGTGTGTGTGCAACATGTATGTGTATGCACATGGCTGTTCTACAAGGTCGGAGTCTACTTGAAATAGTGGTAAATCTATTTTATCTTCATCTGGGTAGATAGGTATTATCATACTTTCCTGAGCATATTGAAAGGTCAGAGGGCAGGGGGCCGACACTGAGCTTTGTTGTCATCTTTTATTACAAGATGCCTTGGGTATATAAAGAGTTTTGAGTGTTTCTCTTCATGGCAGAGCAATTTCTCCACAGTCTGAGCCCAGGTCTTTGCATTCTCCATCTATACTTGGATATAGAAGCATCTAGCTGAGCAATCCATTTGGAATATTGAACAACATTCTGTGGATTTGGTCAATTACTATCTGTGGTCACAGGGCATGCCAAACACTGGGACTGTCCCCTAGCCACCAGTCTGGGAGGGGTTGTGCATGTAGACTAGGATTCTCTAATCTTTGAGTCTGGAAGGACGAAGTGGCCAGTTTTCCCCAATTACACCCCTGTAAATGGTGCCAGTATGTGATATTCCCTGGTGTGTCACATAGCACATGGCTTTCCAGGTTTGGGAGACAGAGCTGAAAGGGATCTGGGAGAAAAGGGGTTTCATGGCTGAAGGTGTGCTGGGTGATGGGGTTCCAGAATGTTCTCCTCAAAGCGTGGCCCCCATTACCAGTGTTATTTTTTTTTGCTAATTTGAAGCATTCAACTGCAGATATTAATCATAGTGGATACATTTCTACATTTGGATACTTGAAAAATTGAAAAGAAATCAATATTTTGTATAGAGAGCAGCAAATTTTTCCCTAGTTCTTTTGAACCATCTCAAACTCTGTTTCCAAGTCCGGGCCGACAGACAAGATCACAGTTAGGAGACAAATGAAAAACATAGTTAAATACTGTAGTTTAAAACGGGAAGAGTTAAAAATGGGAATATTTTTATCTGTGTCAGAAAAGATTTTATATTAAGAATAAAATGTTATACTAAATTTTATTAAAGATAGCACTGAAAGAAATAAAAGTAGCTTCCTCAGATTGTTTTATTTATTTCTAGACCATCTAATGAAAGTTAGCTTGGAGATGGAACAAAAAATATGAAAGAAAAAAGAAGAAAGAAAGAAGAAAGAAGGAAAGAAAGAAAGAAAGAAAGAAAGAAAGAAAGAAAGAAAGAAAGAAAGAAAGAAAGAAAGAAAGAAAGAAAGAAAGAAAGAAAGAAAGGGAAGGAGAGAAAGAAAGAAAATACTTGTATACTTGTAATTATTTTTCAATTTGATTGAATTAAATCAGAGCCTCATTTGTTGTCATAACAGATTGAGAGGCTGCACAAACAACTGTAATGAATCCCTTGTGTCGCAGGCCAAGGGCTAACCCTGGCCTTGCTGTGGGCATGCACTGGCTCCAACCCCAGGCTTCAGGAAGAAGCGAAGATATTTTTTAGGGCAACCAACACCAACTAGGAGGGATTTTAAAATAAAGCACTTCTCAACTGATGCTGGTTTCAGTCTTTCCATTCAATACCGTAACCGCCATGGCTATATTTCATTTTCTTCTTTTTAACAAAAATTAAAAGCATTTAATAACAATAATGCAGCATTGATTTGGGCCTCAAAAGAGCCTTTCTCCTAGCATTGTTCTAAATAGAAGGCAAATGATGCCATTGGCTGTAGGTTAGTCTAAAATATATCTGAAGCCAATTGCCAACTGATTCCCTTTATTCAGACCATATAAGGTCCCTGACCTAGCTTATATGCGGGACAGCCTCACTGGCTAGCAGACTTTCTGTGCTGAAACCCTGCTTGCTCTGATCTGTGGGCACTTCTCCCTTCCAATGGCGTTAGAAGGAAGGAAGCTTGCATAGGACTCAGGGTGGTGAGCAGGACTGAGTTAACATAGGAGCAAACTAGTACTGTATCAGTGTCCCCATCAGCACCACTGGGCACTAACCCAGACAATCTCCTTTGGTTTGTAAACCATCACGGGTGCTTTCTTGCAATGAGATGACTCCAGACACTCTAACTTTCCTTGGGAAAATAAAATGACCATTTGTTTTATTTTGCTTTGGGGGCCACAACCACCAGTGCTCAGGCATCTCTCCTGATTCTGAGCTCAGGGGTCCCTCCTTGATAGGGTTTGGAGACTGTGGTGCAAGGAGTTGAATCCAGATCAACTGCACTCAAGGCAAGTTTCCTTCGTGCTGTACTATTGATCTGGCCCTAGAAACACATTTGTTGTTGTTGTTGTTGTTGCTTTTTGTTTGTTTCTTTATTTTATTTTTTAACAGAAAACCCACATTAAGGGGAGGAGATATACTTTTATATAATGCAATAAAAGAAACTAAAAAATAGCCCCATCCACAGCTGCTGTGCTGTGTGCATCGTTTTTTTGTCTGTGCCGATACTGATGCCTGTTCATGCTTTGGATTCACATTTGCTATTCACACAAATATCAAGCAGCCAACAGTTACTGGTCTAGGGTTTTTTATTCAGACATAACTACCAGTGGCCAACATCCAAATTCCTGCGCATAAAAGCGTATATGTTTAAAGAATTGGTGGGAACAAGAGATAGTGCAGTGTTTAAGGCCCTTTTGCCTTGCATGGGACTAACCTTGGTTCAATCCTTGATACAGTATAGGGTCCCCTAAGGGATTCCAGGAATGATCCCTGGGTACAGAGCCTGGAGTAAGCCCTGGGCACTTCTAAGTGTACCCACCCGTAATGAAAAAGCAAAGAAATAGGTAAAATAGAACAAGCATGTCAATGTACCTAACAACGTTTACCAAATGATGGGGCAGGTAGAGAAAAGAATATGCAGATGCACACAAATGCTGTTGATGTGGCAACTTATAGTTGCTTTAGTCTGAGCAATTGCCTGCCGTAGAGGCTGGGTAGGGACTGGGATGGAAGTGGAAGGTATAATGGGGATATTGGAGGTAGAATGTTTGCACTGGTGGAGGGAGGGGTGGGTGATCGATCACTGTATAGCTGAATATCAGACATCAAAACTTTGTAACTATACCTCATGGTGGCTTAATAAAATTTTTTTTAAAAAAAGAAAGAAAAAGTGTAATTATGCACGCAGCTGAGTTCAAGCCCCGGCATCCCAGCATCCCGTATGGTCCCCTGAGCGCCGCTGAGAGTGATTCCTGAGTGCAAGATAGCAGTGACCCCTGGGCAGTGCAGGGTGGTCCTCCCCTCACCACAAAAATCTTTAAAAAAATTAAAAATAAACCTAACCTCATTTAAAAATAAGCCACAAACTAGTGTCTTTGCCATTAAGTTCCTCATTCATTAGGTTGTTTCCATATTTTGCCTTGTTCGACTTCCAAAGTGGCCTGTGATCTGCTTTTAAGTGTATTAATGTCTGAACTCCTTATTGTAGATATGTATTTCTTTCACTTTGTCTCTGCTCCTCTTTTTCAAAGTGAAATATTTCTAATATTCCCAAGACTTGGGAACTCAGGGGATTTGAAACCAGGACAGAGGGATTTTTTCAATGCCACTGAAAATTACTATGTGAAAAATAAACTCAGATTAAATTTCTCAGGGGGACGGGAATGTAATGATGGGTCATCACTTTTATGTGGATCTCATTTCAACTCGGTAGAGAACAAAGTGTTTCACTTTGCAGAGGAGGACAAACACATTTACATTCGCCATGTTTGGAGACTGAGTCCTGAGTTGGGGGACATGGCATCACAGATCATTCCACCACCAAGAAACTGAAGAGGAGCAGCTTATAGCTATGAACATAAATGATGGAGACCTAGTGACTGGGTCCATGAAATCTCGGGGGCGGGGGGTCAAGGGGAGCTGCTCCTCTGTCTTCTCAAGGAGACTCTGGTGAAAGAGTCAGACATCACCCGAGGTCTCCCCAAGCTGGAAGTGCTCAGCTTCTGGGCGGACAGCAGCCCTTCTAGATACAGAAACTGTGGAGATTGCCCTCCTGTTGCTGTGGCATCAGCCCAGGGTCTCTCTGGAGGTCGAGATTATTCCTACCAGTCCCACCTGCTTCCCTGCCTCATTCTAGAAGTTCTCTCTGCTTTCTCTCTTCACCTCAAAAAATAACAGATATGCAGTTCTCTTAGGCATTTGCTTTGTGAGAGAAGCCAGACTCTTGGGGAAGCCTTCCTTTCCTAGGCTCTATTCAGAGATTCCGTAGAGATGCATTTTTCAACTCTACGCACACCTTAGAATCGTATGCATGAGTCCCGGATTCAATCCCAGCACCCATGCCCCAATAAAATAAAAGATATGATAACTACTCAGTAAGGAGAACACCAATGTTTAAAACACACATTAGTTAAATTTTATCTAGATGTGCCCCAAGCATTATTTGTAATTATTTGTTACTGATAGGCGTTCGGGGTCACGATTCTCCTGGGGTAGCCTGCACCTGAGTTCGTGTGCCTGACTGCTCCCCACAGGATGTCGGTCTCTCCCACTGCACCTGGTGTCCCATCAGACCTGGGCGCACATCCTCCCAGAGAGCTTTAGAGCATTTCCACCATCCTCCACAAACTGCCTCTGCAACTCCTTTGACTCAACGCCAATGAGAAAACTTCTGTCCCTGTTTACATTCACTCCACTTGCCAGAAAAATTGTGCATATAGGATTTTGATACCCTGAGGGGTTTTTAACTCTATATTTGTCAGAAATGTCTGGTATTTCATATTGTTAATGACTTTTAAAACTTACTTTCCCACCCTGCACAGCCTCATCTACCCAGATCCATGGGCAATTCTTTCCTGCATTCTCCATTAGCGATAGAAATTCCATCCCCACCCACGTATGTAGGAGACAGTGCCCTCATGTCTCTACTTTTCTGTCAGAACTATCTGTGCCTGTGCCCTTAATCATTTCGCCCAAGCCCAGGAGCTTAACTGTTTCTACTTTCAGTGTTGAGCCAGTTGTTTCATAATTTGTCAAGGCAGAATTTCTCTCTGGCCCATCACAACTGCAAAGCAGCTGATAAGTCTAACTTAGAGTGTTGAAAAGAGAAACTCACCACGAGGCTGATAAGTCTGCATCCCTGCATATCCGGCAAGACAGGTGGCTCTTCCAGGCTGTGTCCCTCCTGTAGTCAACAATGGCAAACTCTCCTGGCAATTTTATAGGGCCTATACCCGGCACCTACGGATATAAGAGACAGCTCACAACCACTCCAGTAACGCACTGCTGGTAAGTGTGATGTGGACGGCATTTGGAGGCAACTGACGTAGATGGAGCGACAATCTAGGTAGGGTACTTGCTGGCAGGACTCACACTCAGGGTCTCTCATATCCAGGACACTGACTCTACAATTTATTCTATCTCCCAAGTTCTTATTATGTGACCTATTTGGAAAAGGAGGGGAGATAGGGAATATGAAAATTCCCCAAAATGAAGGATTGCACGGAAATGAGATTGGTCCTCGAATGCATGCCTACTTGTCTGACATGTATGGGGTCCTTGATTTGATTCCTCAGCACCACGGGGTATGTATGGCTCATATAACAGCAACAAAATCATAAGATGAATTCACACTTTCTCTTTTTCTCCCAATCATTCTGAATAACAAATTGCTTGTGCAAGGCCAACCTACATTTTCTTTCTATTCAGAATCTCCCATTCACTGATGCATCCCCTATTTTGACTTCTATTGGAATTTCATTTTTTAATGACACTTCCATTAATTTCACATCAGTTGCTCATTTACTTGGCTAATATTTATTGATTTCATTTCTTTATTCAATCATTGTTCACTGTCTCTATGCAGTATATTTGAGATGACAACTATAGATGGAGATGTCATGAAGCCTCCAATCCATTGGAGTCCGGCATATACTTAAGAGATGTCCAATTCTGATTTGGTAATCTCTATTAAAAAAGGACATAAATAAAATAGGGGGGTGTGGATTCACAATATTCACAACATCGCCACAATATTTGTTGGGCTATTGACATCTTGGTATAAAGAAAGAGATGATGTTACACACGTTTAACACTCAGCTGCTAGCATCCATATGTTTACACTTATATGTCCTGCTTTAAACCCCGGGATTCAGTTGGTCTTTCTCAATAAGTAAATCTAAAACATTATAGCAGATAAGAATAGAGATACAATCAAGCCACCAGCCTCTCCATCTGCTCACAATACCTCCCTCCAAAGTGACAGAAGGCAGGTTTTTGATAATTAATTGGAAAGCAAGAGATGAAAAGGCAGGAGGGTATTGTTTGGCATCTTCCTCTCTCCACAGCTTCTAACCGGATTCCCACACTGAGGCCACTTCTCAGCACGAGCGGGCGCCGAGCCAGCCGTCCCTTCTTCCTCCCTACCTGCTGCTCTACCAAACGCTGTGTTCCAACACCTTCACTCTCCTCCTCACTCTCCTCCTCCGCCCTGGCCCCTTCTGTGTATCCCATTTTCTCTTAGTTAGTATTGATATTTTTACAGACCATGGTCAATTCTATAGTATATGCTTCTATTAAGGGCAATTTAAGGTGGAAGTCATCTTCAGAGTTACAGGAAGTTCATGTATCTTCTTATGGTAGAATGGTAACTACAAGGATTCTGACCATTTCCCAAGGATCAGTTCTTTATTAATATGAATGGGAGTCTAGGAATTCTTTATAACTTAATCAGGGGATTTATATGGATAAGGCAACAATACCTCTTCATGCAAAAGGTGACACTGTATCTCCACAGCTTGACAGTGCTTGCTTCTGTATAATCCTTGAATAAAACCATGTATGCCAATAATTTCAAGGAAATTACCACTACAAACTCTTCTACCCTCGTGAACTACTAACTCGTAGAATCTTTTACATGGTCATCTGCAGTCTATGTATCAGAATATCGCTAGAGGTGTGGAAAGAGATGTGAAGGGCTCTGTGTGATGAACAGGATTATAAAGAATAACAACAACACTGAGCCACATCTGTAAGTATATGTGGCTGTTTCTATTAGATGCTGAATAGGGTACAGTTGTTACTATTTGGGGATATGTATGCATGTGATATTTCCAAATGTATGGTAAGATACCCTAAATAAATTATGTGGTTAAATTAAGAATTCTTTTTTTTTGTTTTTGTTTTTGGGTCACACCCAGCTGATGCACAGGGGTTTCTCCTGGCTCTTCACTCAGGAATTACCCCTTGAGGTGCTCAGGGGACCATATGAGATGCTGGGATTAGAACCCGGGTTAGCCGCATGCAAGGCAAATGCCCTACCCACTGTGCTATCGCTCCAGCCCCTAAATTATGAATTCTTAGTTTCTAAATTTGGGAAAGATCTTTCAAAATGGAAACAAGAACGTGGAAAAGGATCACTGTTCCCTATTAAGAACCCTGTACATCTAGTCTTTTTAAAAGAGAGTATTGCAAAGTGAGTTGAGGGTGTGACAAGAAGGGAAAGGTTTGAGAACCCCCTTCAATAGGTAATGGAAGAGAGAGACCCCAGAAGCCCACCGTGGACCATCTCTGATGGGAAATCAGGCCTCTGCCTTCTATACCCAGCATGTACTGAGTCTGCAGTGGCCACAAGCCAAGCCCCATGCAGGTGTGACCTCAGCATTCATGAGGCCCATAAATAATTCACCTCTAGGCCCACTCCCTGGGAGCTGGAAGAAGTGTTGTCCATAACTGGCTAACATATTGAGGGCCATAGCTCAGATCATGCAAGCTTAACTCAACAGCTTCTATCTCCTTCCTAACTGGCTGGTTTCATTTTCAGTTGTGATTTTCTTTTTTTTTTTTTAATTTACTTTATTGAATCACCAAGTGGAAGGTTACAAAGTTCTCAGGCTTATATCTCAGTTACAAAATGCTCAAACACCCATCCCTTCACCAGTGCCCATATTCCACCACCAATAAAAACAAAAACAAAAGCAAAAACAAAACAAACAAACAAAAAAGTATACATCCCACCCCTCATCCCCCAACCCACCCCGTACGTGAGTGATCATTTCACTTCCTTTTCTCTTTACCTTGATTACATTCCAGATTTCAACACATAACTCACTATTGTTGTTAGAGTTTCAAAACAGACTCACTATTTTTGTTGGAATTTATCCCCTAAGAATACAGCTCTATTAACAGGGAAATATTTGATAATAAGTTTTCCACTGATGAGAATGAAGAGATAAAATGTCGTGCAGCCGCGCGGTTTACAATTTCTGTATTATAGTAATTAAGTCCGCGAAGATTTAAGTTTGAAAATGAATCATTTCCCTTCCTGGAACAGCATGTAGCCAAAGATAGTTCACAGTCTCCATACATGGGTGCAAGCACTTGCTGGAACCCCAATTCCTAAAGCTGTCTCTGGTTCCCGTTCGTTCCACATCCACCGGCTCTGCAGAGGCTTGCGCACCCGGGCCGAAAACCCGGCCGGCCGGAGCCAAGCACTGGCCCCGGCTCTCAGCTGTGATTTTTATGATAGTCTCAGAGCTTTTTCTTTTTAACATGTGATTTATATTTATTTGCATTCTTTTCCCCATCTGCATCTCAAAAGATTATTTTAATGAAAGAAAGATGACTCCTAGGGGCCAGGTAGGGGAAGATGACTATGGCTCATTTAACTATGTCTTCTGTTTATTAGTTACTTTTGAAAAGTCGTGGCCGAGCAAAGCAATATGGAATAGCTATTTAAGCTGATGGGAAAGCTATGTAGTTCATGGAATTTAGTAGAATAAATAAAATCCTTGCAATGTTTCTACAAGCTTTAGGAGAAACCAAGTTATACACAATCCATAGAAAGGCCAAGATTTCTTCTGAAGTACTTCAGATAATTTATTTATTATTTCATCAGCAACCAAGTGATAATTGAAGGATCTGTAGGTTCTAAATGCTATTTCCTATCATGGTCATATAATATAATATGATCACCTAAAAGAAAACTCTGGTATTTACAGTAAGATTGCTAGAGTTTGGAACCATCTGGAAAAATATATACATCAAACTTACTTTAAAAAATGAATTTTCTTATAATGATTTGGAAAGTCATCATATTTCTCAGCTAGGGAAATCTGAGTTCACTGATCAGTACGTTGATGTATCAGATAAAAAGTTCTTGATTCTCATATTTCAAATATGTTCATTTTTGTCTGATATTTTAAGAACATGGTAAGAAATATTTTTAATTAAAGATTAGGGATGTTTTTATTACTTTTCTGTGCATCAGATATCTGTTAATGATATAGTGCAATGTTAGTGGCAATATAAAGGCTTATGTCATGGCCATTGCCCTATATTGCCCTGTAAGCTTGCAACTCTGAGAAAGTCAGAATCTTTGGAAACCTAGATTTTTATTTTTGGTTACCACACCTATGGTCAGCAGTTACTCCAAACTCTGTGATCTGGAGGCACTCAGGAGACCATGTGTGGTGCTAGAGGGTGAATCCAGTTCAGCCACAAACAAGCTTTGCCTGCTGAACTCTCTCTCTCTTGCAACTAGTCATAGAATCATTTTTCTTTCCTTCCATCATCCCTCCCTCCTTCCTGCCCTACTTTTATTACTCTTTTCCTCCTTATTATTATTTTCTTTTTTATGTATTTAGATTGGCCCTGAGGACCCATGGAATATTCCTCCGTCCCTCTCGAGAGCCTGGCAAGCTACTGAGAGTATCCCCCCACACACAGCAGAGCCTGGCAAGATCCCCGGGGCATATTCAGTATGTCAAAAACAGTAACAAGTCTCACAATGGACACATTACTGGTGCCCGCTCGAGTAAATCGATGAGCAATGGGATGAAAGTGATACAGTACTATGTATTTTGCTGAAAATGAAGATTGAGGGGTTGGGAAGTCGTTGGACTGAAAATGCAACAGATTTTAAAAGAATCAAAACTAAAAATATATTCATAAAAAAGTCATTCCTGCATCTTCTTATTTTACTAGGATAAAATTGGACTTCATACAGATGTCCAAAATAGGGGCATGCACTTTTCCCTTCCACTCCTCACAGCAGGGGTCTCTGATTTTCAAATTTGAAATTTGAAGCTCAGAGACATGATGTGAAGATTGCAAATTTAGTCATTGTCAAATGAACCACAATCAAATTTCCATTCTTTTTTTTTTTTTTTTGCTGGGAGGGGGGGTTCACTCCCGGCAATGCACTTGTGTTAGTTCTGGCTCTGCATTCAGGAATTACACCTGGTGGTACTCAAGGGACCATATGGGATGCTGGGAATCAAATCCCGGTCGTCCGAGTGCAAGGCAAACACCCTGCCTGCTGTGCTATTGCACTAGCCTCTCACATTTCCTTTCTTCAGTATATAAAACTCAATCAGAAATGAGAACATAATCAAAAAAAGAGCACTACAGAAATAAATTACACACCAAGGAAGATGATAATGAGGAAATGAACAACAACAAAAAAACCTTAAAAACTGTGACGGTAAAAAAAAATAATGTATTGCATATTGATAAAATAGTTGGTTTCTTTATCAGGTAATGACACATACTTTTGGTTTTGAGGTCACTTCCTGGAACATTGTTATATCCCTGAGGTGGATATCTGATATCCTGATTTTTTCAGGGTTTTAGAATTTGGAGCATTTCAGTATTGGTCTTCTCTCCCAAGCTTTACTAAGTGACTTTGGGAATGAAGTACCTTCTCTCAGCCCTGCTAGGGACTCTGAGGTATTCTCAGATTTCCCATTGACTAGATGAGCTCTGCATTGATTCCTGTCTATATGACAGATGACAAAATTCTCATGGCTTCTCTCTCCACGGCATCCCAATTGGCAACTGCTTTCAGTTGCCATTTTGTTACCCACTGGGGCAGGGTAAAGCCCAGGGTTATGGTCTTTGCTCCGCCTGAGATCTGAGCTGACCTACTGGGGGTGTTCTCTAGCCATTGACCAATACATGGGCTAGTTGATGCCAGGATGTGAAGTAGAATGGAGTTTGGGTAAGGATCTAGGAGGGTACACTCATGCTCCTTTGGCCCAGTTGGGGGGTTTATGAAGAGCAGCCATCTCTAAGATACCTTGCAAGAGTCTTTGTGTTTCTGTTCTACAAAACCATGGGAGACTCTATTTCCCCGGCCTCTAGCTGGAGAGAGAAATGGACTCCTGATGATGGTGCCTCAGAGGGTGGGAAGCTACCCACTCACCTATCTCATCTGCTTTCTGGTCAGTCATATTCTTTGTGAGCCTTGATTTCAAAGCTAATCACTGTATAAATGAATTTATTTTTTACAATATCCCAATGCCATAGAAGCTGATAAAAATTGAATCCTCGTGCTACCTCCATTATTTGCAAACAAACCTGAAAATAAAAGGAATACTGCATGCATGATTTAAATTAGCTGACCATTGACCTATATGATAAACATCAAATTCAAAATCACTATAAATTTGTTTTTCAATCAGGTTCCAAACTCCAAAGTAATAATTTCATTTTACTTTCACCATTAAGAAAATACATGGCAAAATTAAAGACTAAATATACCAATGAGTAAATGAACCTAATTATTCTATGACTTTATACCTTGATTGTATATCAGAATGATGTTGCTTTTGATATGAGCTTCTACACAATAATTAATAAAAAGTGGGCAGTGAAAACAAAATTTTGAAGGACTGATGTTAAAATTTGTCCTTCCAAAATTATAGTCAATTTGAAAAATGCTTTAAAAATCTTAAAACATTTTTGTTTAAAATTGAATGAGTTATTTTATGATATATGATTTAAACATTACATGTGACTTGAAGAAGAAATATTTAAGACTTTGGAAAATAGTATAGGATTAAATTTACTAATTTACTTTAAATTTGAAGAACCACAGGGTAAGATTTAAGAGAATAGCTTTGTTTGAAAGTATTTAAAATCCTGTAGTAAAATGTCATGATGGCAATATCAAAATGGAGGTATTTTGTTCAAGGTAATGATTTAGGAAGTATTGAATAATACACTTGGGGAAAGTATTTGAAAAAAATGGAATGATCTCAATGTATTCATATCCTGTCTTGGGATGTTGAGGAGGAGGGCATATGAAATTGGTGAATTCACATATAACATAATGTTATTAGAGAGTTGTTATGCAGAACCATATTGAGAACATTTAAGCAGCCACATAGTAGACTCTTGATTGTGGTATCATTCTCTGTGATACAGTGTTTCCATGACTGACTCAGTGATGTGTGTCAACCTGGATCACACATATTTAATGTCCTCTTCATGTTTGTTGCTGAGAATCAAGAACACCCATTTTCATATGTCTATAAATCTGAAGTTGAAGCACAGAGCTGCTTGAGGTTCACAAGCCAAAATCAAGTTAGTCTACAGAACTGCATTTCTCTCCGGGACCCTCCTCGGGCCATATGGCTCCCAGCCCTTTCAGTCTGTTGGCAGAACCCAGTGACTCTCTCAGTCAGCATTTACCCAAGTTTCATCTCTCTTGCCTCCCTGTTCTGCCACCTCTCCTCACACCAGTCAAAAAAGTGCCCTTGCATTTTAAGAGCTCATATAATTAGACTGAAACCTGGTGGATAACCAGGAGAAACAAAAACCTTACTTTATAGGTCATTAAAATAACATCAATTACCCACACAAAGCTCCTTCACAGCTGGGCTGGGGTGTCCAGATTAGCTTCCTGATTACCAGGTGGTGGGATTACATAACACACCTTTACAATTCTGTCTAATGTGAACAGGATCAGCACGTTCCACAAAACATCACACTGTGGGCGCCCAGGAAATTGGAGCAATTAGCTAGACCCCATTATTCTCGGTGATTTTGTCTTTTTTTTCAAATCTTTTTCCCAATTGATTGAGTATTTTATCCAATCCTTCCTAAATCACTACCTTGTACAAAATTCCTCCATTTTGATATTGCCCTCATGACATTTTACTACAGGATTTTGAATACTTCCAAACAAAGCTATTCTCTTAAATCTTACCCTGTGGTTCTTCAAACTTAACTTTAAAAAGTAAAGTAAATTCGCTAATTAGAGGGAGAGAACAGAAGGGAATGCCCTAACACAGTGACAGGGTGGGGTGGGGGGGAGATGGGATTGGGGAGGATGGGAGGGATGCTGAGTTTACTGGTGGTGGAATATGGGCACTGGTGAAGGGATGGGTTCCCGAACTTTGTATGGGGGAAGCATAAGCACAGATGTGTATAAATCCGTAACTGTACCCTCATGGTGATTCATTAATTAAAAATAAATAAATTTATTTAAAAAAAAGTAAAGTAAATTAAACAAAATAGTATATAATCAAATTTACTTTAAGCTTCAAAGAATTTACTTATATTCTTTCAATAAAGATGCTGAAAGTGACCAGGCGTCTTCTCCTTTCTTGCCCCACCTGTTACTTCACCAGTTCCGCTGACTCCAACCTCATTATCTCGTGTGCATTAACAATCGCCGGATCATTTTCATATAATACCTTCATCCTAATCCTGAATTAAAATGTACTACTCATTTTATCCCTAGTTATGCAAGAATCCTTAAAATAAAGTCCATAGGGTTTAAATATGGAATAATATAGGATGGGAAAAACGTGTATCTTTCTTTAAATTTAACTTCGATGCTTAACAGTTTTCCTGATTTGTAACTGTTGATTGCGTATTCTTATTACTCTCCTCATAATACCCTCTAAACCCCCACATTTATATAAAATGATTATTGTGGAACCAGAATGACAGTTAAGTGTGTAGGGTGCTTGCCTTGAATTTGGCTGACTCATGTTCGAGTCCTGGCACCCAGTATTGTCCCCCAAGGCCTTCCAGGAGTGATACCTGAGCACAGAACCAGAAATAAGTTCCTAAACACCACTCGGTATGGCCCAAAAAGAAAACAAAGACTATTGTGAAAACACAGAAACACAAACTTAAAAAAATGCCTGTCAAGAAGGCAGGCGCGGGGCCGAGAGGGAAACTGGAGATTGGCGGCTGACAGTTGACACTGGCGGTGGGATTGAGGACCTCATTGCTTAGGAGTCACCACAGTTGGTCCCGCGTCTCATGTCTACCAGGAAAACTTCAAGCCCTCCAGATGCCCCAGCCCAGCCAGAGGGGAGACACGACTCACAGGTGCCCAAAGCCCAGTGGGGGCATCGTTTGTTCTTCTGACACTATGGGGAGCATCACAGTTCACAGCAGGAACGCGCCCCCTCTCACCTTTCCTTACTTCCTTAACACCAGCCTGAGAAGCAGTCTTCTGAGTTTTCTAATAAAACTTGTTTTCTTACCCTGGAAGTCTAGACTTTCCATTCAACTTTTGCTGCACGACAGGAAGGTTTAGATTCACTCTGTTTTGTTCTGTTTTGTTTGGCTGGAGTAAAACAGTTACTGTTGAGTAGTTTTCTGCTTTATTTTGGTGATCTGGCCCCAGTCTTTGACAAGGGAGATAGACCTATATTGGGATATTAGCTTATGTCACTGGCATTTCCACGTTCCTAGATCCTGAAAGCCATTAGTATATGTGAGGAACAAAGCAAGTTTTACTAATATACCACAGCCCTTCAACGCCAGGCTAAGGGTCTTAGGTTCTTTACCGAGTTATAGCAACATGCAAAAATACATATATGTATATATATATGTATATATATATCTTACTTAAACATTAAAACTAGTGTATGTCCCCCAAATGCCTATATTCTCAAAGGGTATATTTTCATTGTCATATATATAATATACATATATACATTATCATATATTCACCATCACTATTCACTGTATACATTACCTATCACATAAACTCACTGTATTCATGATTATATTTGTGATATATATCATATTATGCATATCATTACGTGTATAATATTATGTATATCATTATGCATATCATATATATCATATACATCATATAAATAGACATTTTCATTTTATTCAAATTGGTAACACAAACCTAAGTCAACAGGCCAGAGAAATAGTTCAATGGGTAGAGCACAGGATTTGCATGTAGGAAGCCCAGGTTACATCCCCGACATGGCATGATGTCCTGGGCACCTCGTAGAGAAGCCTACAGGTACTAAATCGGGATTTAGCCCAAAGGAGAGCTGGACAGAGCTGGGTGCAATCTCAGAAACAAAAGCAAACACAACATACTGAGTCTATATCTCACCATTAGGAAAATCTCCAGTCATTAATTTGCTTACAGATTTTATTCTGTGAGCTAGAAAGGAAACCCAGGGCCTCGCACATACAAAATTGGCCCTACTCCATCCCTTGCAGGTAGTTTATAATTATGGTTGCACTTTTGACTGGCATTTTGTTTGATTTCTCTGCTTTTTGGCTTTGAGAGCGACATATAGTTGTGTTTATGGCTCACTACTGTGCATAGGAACGACTCGAATGGTGCTCGAAGCAGATCTGAATCCGCATAATGCCCTGGCAAGAATTTTACCCGCTGTCCTATCTCTCTGACCTTTGAATGACATTTTAGTAATAAACTTTTTTTTTTTCACATGGTAGACCCGGGTTCAACTCCTCTGCCCCTCTCGGAGAGCCTGGCAAGCTACTGAGAGTATCTACCCCATACGGCAGAACCTGGCAAGCTACCCGTGGCATATTCAATATGCCAAAAACAGTAACAACAAGTCCCACAATGGAGACGTTACTGGTGCCTGCTCGAGCAAAACCATGAGCAAAGGGATGAGAGTGATACAGTGAAACTTTTTTTCTAACTTCTCTTCCATTAGAAAAATAAAAAACAAAAACTGATGTTTTAATTGGTAGAATTCCACAAAATGTAGGTAATTTTGAAGCCTGATTTATGTGGGATAGGTGAATATTGCCCATTCACCTTAAATTTCATGTAAAATAAAGGTAATGGAGATTTGAAATGAAAGCTTGGGATTAATATTGAGGAGATGCTAATGTTTTTCGAAGATTCATATAAATGCTTATCCTAATTTAATAGCAGTCAATAGGTGTTTCTAGTCATATAAATGTGTATATATATATGTGTGTGTATGTATGTATCTTAGTGGTGATGATGAAGTGAAATATTTTTTTCTTTGTGAGGTGCAAATATTTTTAAAGTTTAGAATCAAAAGACTACAAAGAACACAGGATTCTACTCATTGAATCTCATGATACATTGGAACCTATTTTAATATCATGATAAAAAAGAATGCTTAAAACTGCAGTATGGAGATTTTGGAGCAATACAAACACTATTCCTCAATAGAATGAATAAGATCAACCATGAATCTACAAACTGATTCAGCACTTGTACACCAAAAGTATAAGAGAGCTTTTTTCTGGACTATTATACATACCAAAATAGAGAACCTATTTCAATGTTTAGTCTCTCTGCCTATCCATAACTTATAAATTTGGGGAAAGTAATTCCATCTAGCTGTTGAGTGGCAGGTAGAAATACATGCCTAGGGAATGAAGTAGAGATTATTTTTATGGATACCATAATAAAAAACCAAAAATTTAGATAAGAAATGGTATTAAACTATGATGTAAAGATGTTACATTAATAAAGGAAGTGGCACAGAAGAAAGGTGTTAATACTGCGATTCTGGTAGTGAATCAATTAAAGGTGTTATTATGGGTGAGACAATGATGAGATTGAGTCAAGAGAGGCGAGTAAGAAAGCTATCGTTGAATATGTAACATGTATATGCAGAATGATGACTTAGAAGCTATAGAAGTAATAATGTTAACTCCCAGACTTCCAAGTCAATGAATCAATAATTAATAATTCCCAGATTTCTTCTTTTTTAAGTGGGTGGTCATCAGTAGCTCTGCCATTTGGCTGACTGCAAACCATGAAAGACATTGTTCTGTTGGAAAATTTTGCTCCTATCATCATAGTACATCAATTATAATGTAAACTTTTCCAGAAACACTTCCTTAGAGAAATCTGGTTTGGAAGTTATAGTGCTATTATCAGTGCTACTATGCAGCTTTTTTCCTTGACAAAGCATATCACATTTGAAATACATATCCTTATTATAAAGATACCCGTGAAGCACAGAATAGCTTATGCTCGTGTATAAATCAGAGGAATTCAAGAAACAGAACATTTTAATATGTCTTTGGTAAGAGATGACACTGAAAATTGCTAGGTAATGCAAAATATTTTATTGTGATAAAAGAATTTCTTCGGCAAGTTCAGTAGTTTGTGTAGTCAATACAGTACTTGCATTTTGAGTTCATATCAAATTCCACCAAACATACATTTTATTGTATACATTTTTATTCTATTAATATTTATTGAATTCCACATGGTTAGACTTGCTGAGATATAGTAACTATTGTTTGTTTTTGTTTTGTTTTAGTTCCAGCCCTGACTGTATTCAGGACATACCCCTGGCTCTGTGCTCAAGGATTACTCCTGGTAGGGTTCAGAGAACCATATACCGTGCCAGGGGTAAAACCAAGACTTACTGTGTGCAGGTATGTGCCTTACCCACTGTATTTTCTCAATCCCAAAATATTTTTAATAGTGTCCGTTTCAACTGTCACTATCATCCCCTTGCTCATCGATTTGTTCGATCAGACAGCAGTAGCGTCTCTCCTTGAGAGACTTATTATTACTGTTTTTGGCATATCCAATACGCACGGGTAGCTTGCCAGGCTCTGCCACACAGGCTTCATACTCTCAGTAGCTTGCCGGGCTCTCCGAGAGGGGCGGAGGAATCAAACTCGGGCTGGCCGAGTGAAAAGCAAACACGCCCCACTGCTCTGCTATCGCTCCAGCCCTTTTCAAGTATTCTTT
This sequence comes from Sorex araneus, assembly GCF_027595985.1. Classification (NCBI taxonomy): domain Eukaryota; kingdom Metazoa; phylum Chordata; class Mammalia; order Eulipotyphla; family Soricidae; genus Sorex; species Sorex araneus. Next base: position 296,131,891 of record NC_073302.1, on the reverse strand, counting down.
AAATTTGATTGAAGGCTATAAAAAACATTTTAACCAAACTGCTTACAATTATAAAATGACATTTGTTAAATGGGTTCTTTTTGGTCATGGTGTCTAGAATGACATTTGATCATACACATTTGTCATGCATTACTATAAATTAGGGAAAATCAATAATTAGGCCATTATTATTTGAAAAACTAAATTGAAATGTGATTAATTGTCATGAAGCCAAACCTACAAGTATTTTCTGGAGTAGTATCATTACTCTGAAAATAATTTGTTCTCAATAAGAAGAACTTTGCTGTCAAGAGAGAGATGAAAATCTTTTACACAATATGTAGAATATTGTGAGCTAATTTCTTGATTAAAATGAGAAGTGAGGTTTTGCTGTTATTATAACTTTTGCAACTTTAAAGTATGTACAATTGAATCATAATGATGTTCATATCATATAATAATCAAAATATATTTTTATAAAATTTTGTAATAAAATACTATCTGTATGAAGTATCTTATGACTAAACAAGTCTACAGATTCAGTTAGATATATTCTCTTAAATTTAGGAACAAGCTCGAGATTAAAATTTAGAAGTTATAAATGACCTAAGAGTATGAAATAACTACATAATTTTTGAAATAATGACATAATTTTTTTCAAATATGCTTATTCCAGGGGCTTTGTTTGGTAATAAAATAATTATCCTAGCTTCAAGTTATACTTAAGAAAACATCCTAAAGTGATTTTAATATATAAGAAATTGATCCTCATTGCTAAATTAAGTTACTGCCTACATACTGAATTCTTTGTATTTCCAACATATAATTTTTCACCTCTTTTGAATGATCTAAAAGGCCCATTTAAAATTTCTAAATCTGTAGAGTTTTAAAAGAACTAATATTTTGGCCCATGACCTTTGGCAATTACAATGCAATACATCTGCAAACAAAATGAATTCTGTTCTACTCTTAACTCTAAAAATGTGAACTTCAAAAGGCTTCTGGAAGATGTATTGCATCCTAGCATGCGTATCTGTCATGCATAAGAACTAGTTAACTAATTTGCCCGCTTTGGGGTCATTTTTTTCTTCGAAACGATATATAATTCTTTGAATTCAAACTCATAAAATCTGTTGATGAGATTCAGCTTCAGAGGAATATTTCCTGACTCATAATATTTCAAAAACACATTTCTGGAAACTTCACTATATTAAATCTTATTAATACAGAGGTCTGGAGCAATCATTATTGAGTTGTCATCAGAGTCTACAGAATATAAATCTAAACAAATGCATCCAGTAGAAAAAAGAATTCTTTATTAAAACCACCTTTCCTTAAGGTTCTATTACCTCAATATGTGCCTTTGGTGTGTTTAAACAGGGCTTCCCTCAGCTAACTGGCCCTAGCTTGCTAGTACTCTATGCAAACTGACACACTAAGACTAGAGAAGCAGAGTTTGGAAACTTCTCATTCTCTTATAAAGTACGACCAGTCGAACTGAGTGCCTTAGGTAAAATTTCACCATAAAGAATGGAGCCCCAATAACCCTATTAGTCAGGCGATTACCTTTCTCCCAAAAGTCTAGGACTTCAATCCACATGGCTCCGAATTCAATCTGTTTGTCTGTTTCCTTTGAACCATTCTTTCTTATTCCATTATCACACTCTAAGAGATAAGATAAATTGTTAACTAAGTGCCATTATTTTTGCAAAGTCATCTATTAAATAAAATGAACCGGAGATTTATTTAGATTAACAACGGTTAACTTCCTTAGGCTTCTTAAAATGCTGACATTTGATACTCATCTTGCAAAATGCACCAGCTTTTAAAATATGTTTCCAGGGGAACGAAAAGGCTGAGCTTCAGAGACCCGCAGATTGTTATATATGATTTGCTACAGCTCACATTACTGCAAGGTGGAAACGCTGTCAGCAGGGGTAAAATCAACTCTTTACACAACTCATTGTACATAGCAGTCTAGGAGCTAATAAAGTCAGAATTAATATCTTGCCACTGTGCATAATAATTCTTAAGTATAATTTTCCCTTCTTGCACAGGGCAGTCACTGTATGCTTAGTTATTAAAAATTGTTTAAAAACCTCTGATTTCACCACGGCTTGTGAAAAGTGTCTATGTATTTCCAAGACTCTAGCGGTCAAGAAAGAATGTCCCATGTTACTTTGTTTCAAACAAGCAAGCGGCCATATGCTTGAGCCGAATGAAAGGAGATAAAGTCCCTCACAGCACCAGCTGATGTGCACGTGGAGTTCCGTGGAGTAAGCAGTTCTAAATTGGGACCACCACGTTAGCCAACTGTCTTTAAAGGGGAACGGTACTTCAGTTAAATTGGGCTCATTGTTAGAAAAAGATTACACCTCTGCATTTCCTATCCTTTGCCTGGCTTCCCTCATGAATAAAGTGTGTCATTTATTTTATTGTATATGAAGACTATGAAGCAAGCAAAACAGCTTTTACCGTTGAAATTCTCCCAAATGTATGGAACAAAAGTCTGCATGCTGCAAATGCCTCAGCCGCTGCCTCCCTGAGAAAGCAAAATGTTTTGTGGCTGAAAGTCACAGAGGCTGGGGGATACTCGGTGACGAGGGATGCTTTGTCCTCGGGTAGCAGGACTGGAGTTGGACCCAGAGTTCTGTGGGTCCCCACACAGCCCCAGAGACCCTGGTGCACCCCAGTCCTGGAAGGCTCAAGCAGCTCTGCCTCCTCACACCCTTTCCTTTGTCCATCTGCAATTCTGCTGACACTCATGAAGAGTGCTCTCACGCCCAAGGAGCACTGCGAGGGAGTCCTCTGTCCACATACACACCATCCCTCTAATTTAGCTATAGTATAATTAGGGGAACCTTCTTAAATATCTGAGGACATGTTCTTATAAGACACCTTTTTCTAATTGGACATGAATACAATTTGCCTTTTCGATCCTCTAGCTGGGGTTCAAAAGTTTCAGGTGTTAGCTCAAAACATAAGAAGAAAAAAGTAATTATCTTCGACTTGGTTATTGCCCTCAGTTCCTCTCCCATGCTTTGTTCAACTTTAGACCTAGGGATTAAGACCAGATTATCATTTCTTCACTCAAGATTTCGTTTTCTCTTTCCTCCAGTTGTTGGTTTCTTTGACGTGACTGTTGGGAGGAGTTTCGAGAAGGGTGAAGTGTTTGAAGCTCAATTCGTCTGAGACAGGTGATGGATGTGTTTGGGAGGACGGGCTGGTCTATTTGAAGCCATCAGTCTTATCAGTCTCGCCACCTGAAGGAACCGTGCTCTCCTGAAGCTGAGTTCCCAATCTTGTGAATCCTCTAATGCATCATTAATTTTACAGAACTCGAGACATATCCCTAAGCACAGAGCTCAGAAAGAGCACACAGCATAGTCACAGATACACTGGAAATGATATGATCTGATAAGGTCTACTGCTCTTTAAATTTTTGCATCAATGGACAAACATCAGAATATGTCACTTACTTAAGAGGTCAGAGCATCAATAGATCCCATTAATTTACTTCAAGCACAATGTTCTCCCTGATGTCTGGAAAAAAACATGTAGAAGAGTCCATAGAGACCCATTTTCTCCTAACTCACTTTTTATATTTCTTATGTCTAATTTTATATTCTCCAATCAAACTCAACATCATATGAATCCCAATAGAAATAAGAATCTGGATAGATTATATAACTGTTGTATTTTTAAATTTTGATCATATGGTTAAAAATTTTTGGATATGTAGCATTTTAAATTTCTTTGTATCTTTATATTTTCAACCTCACTTTAATACCTAGTGTTGTCAAGTTATAATTTCTTCTTCCTTTCCTCTATAAAACAGAAGGATTATTTATGGTTAAAAATTTTAAGATTGTGAAGCAGAAATATTACCAAATGAATCTTGTTTTTAAATAAAATAATGTATTTGTAATAAGAAATTACTCTTTATATTAAATTTGTAAAAAGATAATATCAGTCTCCCATAAATGCAATCAGTGTAGTCTGTATAGCTATAGTTTATATCAATATTATTTTTATATGATTTTATAATAAGTATTTATAAATGTTTTGGGTCCACTACATTTGAGCCCCAAATAACAACAGATACAGTGATGTATATTATTTTATTTTATTTAGTTTTGAATATCATTAGTGCAACTCTTTGATAAGTTACAATTTTTGTTTCAGTCATGAACTTACATTATAAAACATATGAAATAATAACTTTCTAATTGTAAATTGTAAAATAAAATTGTAAATTTTATTTATAATTTAGTATGATTTAATTTATTTCCATAATTTTATTTTCATTAAAATGCCATAAATACTTTTTCTGACTTTTAACAGAAATTCCAATTTTAAAGAATCATATAATACTACTTTTTTAAAATTTAAGAAAAAATAAGTTTTTAATTCAGAAACAGAATGTATTTCATTTCTGTAAAAATATTGGCTTCATAGTTTTAAGATATTGTAAAATATGCTTACTCTTTAATCCTAACTCTTTCTTATTAAACTTTCTATTTATTTTAGCATTGAGCACCCCAACCTGGCAGTGCTCGGGGCTGACTCCTGGCTCTGTGCTCAGGGATCATTCCTGGTGGCACTTGGGGACAATATGGCGTGCTGGGAATTGAACCTGGATGAGTCCAATGTAAGACAAATAGGTGTCCTACATGCTATACTCCCCCATACCCCAGGCCTATTTTAATTTTTTTGGCTGTTGTGGCCCCCATAAACTCATGTTGCTTGCTATGAAGCCCAGGATTGAGATGCAAAGGCATGTACTCTATCCCTTGAACATATCCCCTAATTTAATGTTATTTACAAATGTAAATAAAAAGTGCCATTAGTCCCCATAAAGAAAATTAAGTTTATTTACAATTTCTTAATTGCTTTTACAAGGAAAACCAAATGAAATTTTGTCAGTGTTCTCAAACTTTATAACCCTTTAAATACTGAATAATATAAAATACTAAGTACACTATACTACAAATGTAAATTTAGTATTTGTGCATGCATTTCTGAGAGGCATTAATTAACTTTTGGTTGAAGAACAGTTTTGTTTAGATTTACGTTCCAGGCTGACCACAGCATTGTAACCTCTCCACCATGATTGAGTAATGACCAGACCTAAAGAATGATTGGGAAACAGGGTGGAGACACAGGACAGGGTCCAAGGCATGTGTCATGAGTTGTCCAATCCATATTTATTTCTTGGCACCGAATATGGTCTCCCGGCTACCACCAGGAATGATTACTGAGCACAGAGCCAAGAGCAAATGCTGAACAGCAACACCCCCAGACTAAAACAAACAAAAACATCTAGAAAGACTAAGAGGTTTTATTTACCAGAAGCGTCATAGATGTGAAGTTATACCTAAGTAATATATACTTATATGTATGTATATAAGCTATATATATTTAATACAAAATATACCAAAGATTTAAAATATGGTAATTATGAAAATTCATACATATTAATAAGATATGAATAAGGTATTTTAATGCACACTTATTATATTATAATATCATGATTTATTTTACAGGTTCTCTGTCAATTTTCTAATTATTTGTACAATGCATACCTTATTCATTACTCTCTTGGTAAAATATAATAGAAAAAATAGCTGTATGTAGCTACGTGCTATTCTCATTTCACCTTCACTCTATTCTTGCTTTTGAGTCTATGGATGACACTATTTTCACACAGCTGTCTTGTGTCCCTCATTGCCTCATTACAGGCGAAATCAAAGTCAGGTTTCAAGCACTCATGAGTTTTTGGCTTTTTTCCCCTGGAAATCAAGTCAATGTGTCTATTGTTATGCAGGTAGTTATTTTTAAATGCACAGAGGTCTAGACACAAAGTATGTAATGCATGTTTTCTAACCAAGACAGTCTGGCAAGAGAACAGGGATTACAGTAGCTAGCAAAGTTTCCCTACTCTAACTTGATACTGTTAATCAGGAAACACTGAATTTCCACAGCTAATGCAATGTTTTAAAAAGGAAAATACCTATTCCCAGCATATTAAGTATCTTTTCTAAGCATCTAAATCTAATTGTCGATTCCTAGGAGTATGAGAGGCATAAGGAGAGAAAATGAATGACCCCACATTTCGGCAAATGCACAGAGCTACTTGCTTTGTAAAATAGTTCGAATTTTCAGAGTAATGGTACCTCTTAGGTGACACTGAACCAACGAGATTGCCTGTGGCTGATCTGGGTTCGATTCCTGGCACCCAAGATAGTGCCCCTAGCCTACCAGTAGTGACCCCTGGCCATAGAACCATGGTAAAGCCCTGAGAACTGCTGGCTTTAGCCAAAAAATAAACAAGCAAAAATGAAGGTGAATTAAGGGTTAGAACCAAGTACAGTGAAAGTTTTCTCACATAACAATTTTTTGAATTATGAAACAGATTATGCCTTTGAAATATGTGATAAAATAATTGGTCAAGTAGCACTGTAGCAGTGTTGTCCCGTTGTTCATCGATTTGTTCAAGCAGGCACCAGTAACGTCTCCATTGTGAGACTTGCTGTTACTGTTTTCAGCATATCGAATATGCCACGAGTAGCTTGCTAGGCTCTGCCGTGCGGGCGGGATACTCTTAGTAGTTTGCTGGACTCTTGAGTGGAGTGGAGGAATCACACCTGGGCCGACCTTGTGCAAAGCAAACGCCCTACCTGCTGTGCTATCGCTCCAGTATTTGGAAGAAAATTATTATAATTCTAGAACACTTTTAATATGGATGATAGGTTGATAGGTATAAGTGCATACGTAGACACAGAAATATACTATAGAGGTACACTAGTTATTTGTTTAGTTATAACTTCAAATTCTTGATTACAAATGGTTATTTTTTTCCAAGTTCTTATGAAAAATTTCAGAAAATTTTCCTCATATAGATTGATTTTTACCATTTTCCCCCTTCTTTCTCTGAAATTATGTATATTTTCACATTTATTTCATTTATTTATTCACATATTTTTTAACTACTTACTATATGCCAGCTAGTTCTGTCTCTAGAACTAACATTAACCAACACTCATGGAACATTAACCAAGTTTTAAATGTTCAAATACTGTTGAAATAATAACACAGCAAGTGAAATAATAACACAGCAAGTTTTTAGCATTACGGAGTAAGGGGCTTGGGGTCTTCAGGAGGTAGGGTGAGAAGCGATCAGTGGACAGGACTCTGATGGTCAATGCTGGGCATGTCTTTGGCCGGTGGAAATCACAGCTTTCAAGCATGGATCTACGTGTTATTATAAAGACAGGATATTGAAGCCTGTTAACAGTTTATTCTGATTAGGGAAATGACTCTAAGTAATCCAGGTGTTTCGGAGTCCGTCTGTTGAAAGACTGTAAGCCAGTGTTCTGCATCTTCTGGGAGACACTCATCTATGAGTTTCACCGATGCTCCTGATTCACCTCCCTTCCCGTCCTGTGCATCTGGGGCCCCCGATACCCTATTAGTTACTCGAAAAAACTCTCTCCATATGTGGTTCCTAGTGCTCTGTTTCTCTGGCAAGACCCTGACTGATACAGCCATGCAGAAGGAAGCTGTATGCAAACGTATCCACGTATGGAAAGAAAGTGCCAGGAATTAGAGGACTGGCATGAGTTTCCTTACCAGGGTGAGGGTCAGTGCTGGCTAGAGAGGTGCAAATGCTTTCCTTTCAGTCTGAGTGAAATGGAAATCAATAAAAGGGCTCCAGGGAAGGAAGAATGAGAATTGCATCTCTAAAGGGCACACACACAGAACACAACTTTGAACACAGACGTATGGGGCACATGAGTGTCATCTGGGGATACTTCCTGGAGCTTTCTCTGGTGACATGAATGAAGTTGCTACTTTCAGACCTGTTCATTTTTGGATATATTCTGGAGGTAAGAGTAAACATAATTTATTTTTGGAGCAGGTGTAGATTTGGGAGATAACAAAGGGGTCAAAGCTGACTCTATATAATCAACCAGAGAGCTGTAGACATTAAATGTCCTTGAAAGAGATGGAGGCATTCTCCGAGGAATGGGCTTCGGGGAGGTGAGTGGATGCCTCCTCTTGAAACTTATTGAATCTTAAGTCATGGCTGTAATCTTGACCTTCTCCTGCAGATACCATGAAAAATCTTCCATTGTTCAGTGCAAGCCTGGGAATGTCTCCCAAGTGGGCATGGCCGTGGGCACACAGAGGAGACACTTCAAGACAAAGAAGCTAAGTGTGGGAAGAAACCAGGAAGAACCTGTCTGGATTGCAACCCCTTCTGTATCAATGGGTTAAAGGCTCAGAGAGGCATAGGAAAGAACACAGAGCATCTTGGTAAAATCCCTCCATCTTCTCCTGTCCCCGACAGTGTCCAAACATCAAAATCTCACATCTCAGTATTTCCGTACTGCTTAAAGTCAATCACCAGAACATTCTGCCCTTTTTCTAAATCCTGGGAAATTGATGGCAGAAGTCAGCTTCAATGTGATGACTCAAAGATGTAGATGACCTCATTATTAATAGACACAAAGAAACACATCAGAAAGGAACTGGAGGTGCACTCTTTCCCATTTCAGAGCAAAGAGAAATTGGGTGCATTTGAATGCATTTGCCATGCCAAAAGTGTGCAGTTATTACGGTTGTAGCAGACTCACTATAGCATGTGATTGAATTCTAGTAATAATAGTCACAATTGTAAGAACTCTTTCCATCAAAAACTCTCTGCAGTCATTATTCAAAATAGAATTTGGAACCTAATGGCCCATTAGGATGGCCCCCAATTCAAGGACATTAGCTCTGTCTATTCTGTCTAAAACTGACCATACATTTCAAAGTACGATTGATGTCTCCTGTGCAGAGGAGAGATGCCGGGACACGATGCCAGCTGAAAAGAAGGCAGACCCCAGGGAGCTCTACTTCATTTCCCCCTCATGGTTCTCTGATACATACTTGATTCCACTCAGAAATTGTGCATCATAAAACAAATTCTGAAAAAAGTCCTCATTCAATGGCAGTATATGTATCTGCTATGGTATATACTTGTTATTTCATTTCAAGAAGTCATTCATTTAGTTGGTTTAAGTACACATTTTTTTTTTGTTTCTGTATCACATTCCGGTAGAATTTTGGAATTGGCTATTAGTCTCTTTGGACATATACCGTTTCCATCTCAGAAGCAAAAACACCTGAATTTTATCCCCTGAGCAGAGTTTGCCAAATACGTTGGTGCAATGAATCACAAGACAAAAATTAACTGCCTTAGAAACATTTATATGGAAGCTGGAGAGACAGTTGGTTGTGTAGCATGCTTGACTCACATGTTGCTAAGTTGGGGTTGATACCCGACATCCCATATGGTCCCCAAGTACCAGCTGAGTAATTCCTGAGTGTAGTGCCAAGAGTAACCCATGAATTAACAACGAAGGAAAAATTAGTTGAAGTAATAAACACATGCATATAAGAGCATCATACTATAATTTTCAAGGTTTGTCAATGTAAGGAAATATGGTGCTTCTTTATCATTTTATTTTTTAATTTTATTTCTAAAATGTTCTATAAGTAAGATGTTATATATGATGGTGAAACAGATTGGTTTAGCTAAACTGAAGGTTAAGCAATCCAGCCCAGGAAGGAAAGTATTCAATATTTTATGCCATTTGACCATCACCAGACATTGCATTGGACTTTGAGTTATGAAAGCCAAAGCAAGATTTGGTGAACATATCTGTAAAGAACCAAGGAATAAGCACTTATGGTTATGCATGTCATGTAGTGTTGGCCATAGCTGTTCTATTTCTTGGAGCAAGAGGTCAGCTGAGATCAATAAGCCATACACTTTGAAACATAAGGTCAGTTTTAGACAGAAAAGTCAGAACTAATATCCTACTTATTTCAGTAATTTGGACTGGAGTGATAGCACATCGGGTAGTGCGTTTGCCTTGCACGTGGCCAACTCAGGTTTGATGCCTCCATCCCTCTCAGAGAGCCCAGCAAGCTACCGAGAGTATCCCGCCCCCACAGCAGAGTCTGGCAAGCTACCAGTGGCATATTCTATATGCCAAAAACAGTAATAAGTCTCACAATGAAGGTGTTACTGGTGCCCACTTGAGCAAATCGACGAACAACAGGGCAGCAGTGCTACAACAGTGCTTTATCTATGGATCATGAAAGTAAGGGAAATGTTGCCTAGTTTCATAGCCTGTAATCCCTGAATAGAACCAAGCATGACTCAGCCCACTAGTAAGCAGAGGACTCTGGGGCCAACAACATCGGACAAATCAAAGTCGAAGATAGTCTTCTCAGTGTCAATTTCTCTTATAAAGTAATATATCTTGCTCAAATCATCAATGGCAAATCTCTTCCCTTAACACTATTTTCCTTTAACATGGCAAATTTCCACAAAAATCAAACTTATTTCATCTCTGACATTCATATGTTTGGGTTCATTGATAATAGCTCTATCTATACTAGACACATAATAATGTATATCATATAAATATATGCACATATCTATATATGCTTATATAATATATACACATGTGCCTATACAACATATACACATGTGGCATTTTAGTGGCAGAACAACATACAGACTTTGACCCAAACTTCTGAGGTACTAGTTTCTAAATGACAATTTAATGTTTTCATGTAATTTAAAAATATATTCTTGTATTAAGAGTCAAAATCAAGCATTAATACTGCTACTTATTAATTATAAAGCTTCACACATGTTTATCAGCCTCTGAGTGATTGTTTCCTCATAGAGGGCAATTGTGTCAACAGCCAAATTATTTCATCTGTTCAGTACATGCACCTTCCGGTCTCCAGAATGTTTTAACCTCTGTACCTTACAAATTAGTCAGTGACAGGGAGCAGTATTCCCAAATGCCTAAGAAAAGATGATGCATATTTTAGAGTTTAAGATAGAAACTTGTGGTATTTGAAAATCAAGCACGCTACCTAATTTTTTTAATTGAATTACCATCAGAACAGTTACAAAGCGTTCAGATTTAAGTCTCAGTCATACAATGATCCAACACCCATCCCTTCACCAGTGCACATGTTCTACCACCAAGAACCCCAGTATACCCCCATCCCATTCCTCCCCCTGCCTGTGTGGTAAATAATTTTCACTTTGCTCTCTCTCTACTTTGATTACATTCCATTTTTCGACAGAAGACCCACCATTATTATTTGGAATTTTCCATCAACAATCAGACCTGCCAAAAGGCATCATTAGATAATTTGTTTTCTATTGCCGATAATGAAGAGCATATGATTTTGGATTTCTGGTATTTTAGTAATTAAGGCCAGAGGGATTACTGCCCAAAGCCGCTGGGTTCAGAGATTGGTTTGTGTGCCTCTGGGATCATGGCCATTCAGGAGCAGAAGAGCCATTCCTGGGTGGCAACTCGGGGTCACTACCTAGTTTTATCCTCTAGAAAACTTAGGTGATATTTGATAACCAGAATACAAAAGAAGGATAAAGAGAAGGGAATTCAATAGGTTAAATGGGGAAGGATGGCAGAAACAGAAGAGATGGTCAAGGACTGAGAATAGAGAAGAAAGAAGAAAGGAAGGATGACAGGATCAGGGAAAGGAGGGAAGGCTAGTAACGTAGAACTTAAATGTCAAGCAAAGAGGGAAAAAACATAAAGCATTAAATATACCAAGATGAAATATATTGGGGGCTGGAGTGATAGCACAGCGGGTAGGGCTTTTGCCTTGCATGCGGCCAACCCGGGTTCGAATCCCAGCATCCCATATGGTCCCCTGAGCACTGCCAGGAGGAATTCCTGAGTGCATGAGCCAGGAGTGACCCCTATGCATCGCCAGGTGTGACCCAAAAAGCAAAAAAAATGATAATATATTAATTATTGGCAGTACTTTTTTGTATTTGATAGAACAGAGCAACAGCACATGACTTATTTATAAAATATAAACACAAGCACATCAAGAGTAACATATAGAGCAACATATCTCCAATGAACTGTCATTGAATTCATGCTTTTTTTGGGGGGGTCATACCTGGCAATGCACTAGGGTTAATCCTGGCTTTGCACTCAGCAATTACTCCTGGTGGTGCTCAGGGGAGCAAATGGGATGCTGGGGATCAAAACAGGTCAGCCATGTGCAAGGCAAACACCCTACCCATTGTGCTATTGCTCCAGCCCCTTAATACAAAATTTTATGTAAATATATGTTTATATTTGAGTAAACTTTCCACTATTTTTAATTTAATTTTTAAAAAGTTTTTCACAATAATTTAGTACATTTAATATTCAAATACATCCACACAGTGACCAAACTCATTGAAGTTTCACGAGATTTCAAGATGCCACTCTGTCTAACATTCATTGATTTAAAGAAGGCCTTCAATTTGGTTAAGACTGAAGCGATAATCGAAGCCCTTGCCATACAGAGCCTTCAAACTCAATACATTAGATCCTACATGAGAAGTATTAGGGATTCACCACCAGGATCTCACCATTCTACAAGGAAGTGATCGTTGATATAAAGAGAGGGGTTTGGCAGGGTGATACCATTTCACTGAAAATCTTCAGTGCCACCCTCGAGAACATCATGCAACAACTGGAATGGGAAGGAATGGTAGTGAAGATAGATGGTCGGCAACTACACCGCCTCCGCTGGACTGATGACATCATTCTCATAACACCAAACATTAGCCAAGCGGCACAAATGCTGGCCGACTTTGACCATGAGTGTGGACAGGTCAGACTGCAGCTGAATCTCAGCAAAATGATATTCATGAAAACCGAACTAGTCCCTGACATTCCATTTGCTCTCAATGGAATGAGCATCTCTGAATGCAGCAGCAATGTGTACCTAAGTCGAGAATTCAACATGAGGAATGACTTGGTGCCAGGATGCGCAGGAGGAAGAGAGCAGCTTAGAAAGCCTTCAAGAGCTTTGAAGAAGTAGGATAACACACCCACCTCCATCCAAGTTTTCCCAGTTAAGATAGCCTGTCGAAAAGTCTGGAGACATCTCTGCAGTGTGTCGTTCTAAGTTACTCTCTTCTGGGAGCTTTATTCCTGAATAAATGTCCTGGATTATGGACATTGGTGAAATTATATGTTGCCAGGGTCAGTGTGTGGGTGTGACTGCCAAGCTACTCGTAAACAGGGAGATTCGGGGAGGAGGCTCAGTCCCACTCCCAGTGAGCTTGGAGATTCCACTCACAGATCCTGCATACCTGGGTTTTTCTACAGATTCACTAATGGGTGAGGCTTGTCTGAACTTTACACTATTTAAAAAAAAATTATAATGGAATTCTAATTGCCTCACACAAGCATTACAAAATAATTTCCTAAATTAATAATTTTTATTTATGTACATTGCTAACAAAAAAAGAAAGTTAAATTCAAATGTGTATAGTAACTTCACAGTACACATTTTTAATTTTTATTTTTCCCCACTGTATTTAAACATGGTGGGTTACAAAGTTGTTCATGGAGATTTGTTACAGGGGTTCTATATGCGAATCCCACTTCCCTGTCACCTTTCTTTACCACTGTCTCTGTCTTCCCAACGCCCCCTCATGCCTGTGCTCACCGCAGGCCCATTGTGAGTTACTTAATATTGCTTTTTACCAATAAATGGCTAACAGAATGACAAAAAGATATTGCCATAGAAAAAGAATTGTGAGAATAGTTCTATCTCCTCGTGGGACATGACGTCCTTATCAGAGATTTTACTAAGCTGTTCTTGCAAATGAAGACTTCTATGTTAAAGTTTTTCTTAGTCAACATTAGTTTCTGTGTCACATCTCATCCAATTTGTTGTGCTACCACTAGGATGTCAGTCTTGTAAAAATAAGACTTTTTGAGGGGAAACATTCGCTGTTGCTCTTTGCTGAGAGCAAATGTGGCTACATGACCCAGAAAATCCAGAATATTTAACTGGGAAGTTATTTGACTGGGAATGGTTGCCAGAATTTCCAGAAGTCCGTGGAGAGGGTGGGGGGGTAGTCGCCCAATCCCAACTTTGAGAAGGTCTGGCTGGAGTTTTTGGCCACATAGACCCACATACCTTGAGATTTTGACAAATTAGATTTTCTGTGGCCCTCAGTCCTGAGGCTATGGGGTGTGTGACCCACAGCATGATGGTAGTTTTGCCATGTGGGAGCATCTGGAAGGTTTTATTTGAGGGTGTGCTGGCTCACCCTCCTCAAACATTGTGCCAGAAGTCTCAGCCAGGATTGGGTGTCTGAGGACTTTTTGAGGCCCATTGATCTCTTTTGAGATTTATTTATGAGTCCTGGAGCAAGGCTGGTAGAGGAGCTTACATGGTAGTGGTGGTGTTTTAGGGGCGACTTCTGGGTCTTGTATAAGTACTGGCAGATGTGGAGAGACCCGCCACCCCCACTTCGAGAATGCCTGGAGTGTGGAGCCACCCAGAGCCACTGAACTTTTGGCTGCACATATAACTTTAATAAATCTACACAGTAAGCTTTGAATTGATTTTTTCTTATACACATTATCTCAGAAGTTTCTCTTCATATATAGTATTCTAAAGGCAACTGTAATATCTATACTTTGAAATGTCAATAAAATTTCTCAAATCCCCTTTTCATAATTAGGCTAATTTATGCCAACTCATCTTCCTCTTTTAGCATCTAAGTAGAATGAAGTGTGCAAATTAGAGACTAGGATTTCATGATACTTTGGTTTTTTATCTAATCTGTTTTCATAATTATCATCAAAGTGACCATTTCACTTTTTTTTTCTCCAGTGATGTCCACCAGAAAACTTCAGGGTAAGATCATGGACCATTATCCCAAATGTAACATAGCTACTTTAACTTTGTGTGAGCGTTAATGAAATTTCTGTGCAGCAAATCACTGCAAGGTACTTATACACTCCTGTATTGTCTTTTCACTATGAATTTTCCTTACAAATCTATCTTCCCGACTTCATTACTGGAGAAAATAAAACTATTCTCCCACTTATCAATGTCTTATGTTAAATAATGCTGAATGTGCCTCCAATCAGCCCTTCGTTTCTTAGGACATAAACAAAGAGCAAGAGGAGGAGGAGAACTTGAAGGAGAATATCAAAAGGGGGGGGGAGGATAGGAGGGAGGGAAGCTTCAAAATCCAGGCTCTCTTCTCTCTCCCAACTCACTGGGGTGTGACAAAGTAGATGTAGATATCTTTACCTACGTGTTACTACTTTATATATATATCTACTGATGCAGTTGTTTGTGCTGACATCACACACTGTTACTGTTTTACGAGGAGACATCCTTTGGAAGACAGAAGCATTGACTGTGATTAATAGATGCGATTTTTATTAATTTATTAATTATTTATTAAATAATTTATTAAATAATTTATTAATTATTTGTGTGTAACATAATGCTTTCTCCAACCAATGCTGACATCTTATGTTACATTACTTTTCCCATAGTCATTTGGTAATGAGGCAGAATTTTTATGAAGCCACATCTAGGGGGGACAAAATGATAATGTTAAAGTTTTAAGACAATTCCATTAAACTGGTGTGTAGAGAAGGCCATGAGAGGACCTATGCAGGGAAGGAGAGCATCATTTTCAAAGCTCATTCTAAAAATCTGCCATCCTTGTGATCAATCAGATGGACCTTGAAGGAGCTGAAATCCATGATTAAATGAATATATAATATTTAGAAAAGAAAGCAAAAAGAGTCATAAAATAAATAGTAATTAAGTCTTCATTCTGCAATCCTATTTTAGTTTGCTATTTTAATATGTGTTTAATGTGTGAGTGTGTGTGTATGTATGTGTCTGTGTGTATAAAAGTGTTAGTGCTATTTATCCTGATAATTGGTTCTGTGAATAAAGTAATAAAGCTGAGAGATAAAATAATGCATGTTAATCAACACCAACATCCAAATGGCAAGGTCATAGAATGTATATTTAATCCCTTTTATTTTAACCTCACTGATAAGCTCCATTATTAATAATAATAAAAATTATGGGTCACTCCTAAATATAGTGTTTTGGGTATTATTAATTCACCATACATTATACTATTGTTTCTAAATGCCCATTGAAAAATATATTGACAAACTGTAAGACTATATATGGTATTCTCATTCTAAACTACTCCCAACACAAATTTCAATGCATATCTTACTGTTTTGATTAATTTTTGATTGGAAAATCAGTAGAAACATTTTATTTAACCTGAGAGGAACAATCATCACAAGAAATTTATTTGAATTGAACTGTTGCCATGAATTTGAAGGGACATCATGTGGCATAATTAAGTAAATACATAAATTTTACATTAGAAGGTGAATATTACCCTATTGGGACATGCCAGGTTCTTGGTTTACATCCAGACTCTAGAATTTTGGCAGAGTATTCCAGAGCAAATCCTCCCTCTTGTGAGAAATGCAATCACATCTTTAATATATACCTACTACACAACAGTAGTAGGTATATAAATTTCATGTGGAATGTTCTCAGTGATAATTACAGAAATATCTGGATACCCCCTCCCCCTATAGTCAAAGGCAGCGTCTTAATGCCTTCATCCTTGAACTGTAAATACGAATCGCTGATGTAAGACTAAAAAGAAATGTATAGCCCATAATTACAGTGAAATAGAAAAATCTTAAGCTGATCAGTGCTATGGAGCAAGAGACCGTTTGGGGACATAACTGATCCTGTACCTGAAGGAATAAAAAGTTTGTGAAACGGGAAGGAAAATGTTGAATACACCACACATATTGCATACCCTGTTGTAGATCTAATGAATCTTTTGTGTGCAATACAGGAGTATATTTCCAAAATATGTAAGGGTAAGAGAGATAATTGGAAGATTTATTAACAATATAAGTATAGTATTTATAGTTGCTTGGCTTAGAAAATAGAACTATTTCTCCTTTCTTGGCTGAAATAAAACCTTAATAGTTGTATCTTCATACCTCATTGTTCTCATGTAGAAAATAGTATTAGCCTACTTTGATATAAAAGGGCAAATGAAACATTATATGGTTTTAAAATGTATCATAAATGCTTAATAAAGGACATGGGGAAACATGATAGCAATTTTTCATAAACCATTTGCTGATGATGCAAGGACAATAATATAATGCCTGAGAAGCATTTTCTATCTCATGCCTGAATTAATATTCTTTCCACTGATGGATATGTGAAAATTATATTGGGATACATCTATAAAAGCAGAAATAAAAGTATGAAATAAAACTATTTTCACTATGTAACTTTTATTTCCTTTCCCTTTTGCTATTTATGAGCTTATACAATGGAACTGTATCAACTTCTAAGTAGAATCTTCATGACCAAGCCTGATAACAAAGATTCTCTTTGTTGTTTTAGTAGCTAGTTGAGTCCTTGATGCAATTCCCTGAGATTGTTGTGCATGGCTAATAGTGATTGGTGGGTAGTGTTGGTTTTGAAACTATGATCACACAAAAAGTGATGAAATTTATAGAAAAATATAAAATGACACCAATTTCCAATGGTCTTTTCCCTGTAGTCATTTATCTTAAGTATGTGGTTCAGTGTCATTTCGTTTCACAAAGTGTCCTTGAAAAACATTGGAAACTGTTAAGAGGAATTCTATGGTAGAGAAATAAGGAAGATAACTACTGGCAGGTGGCTGGGGGAAACCATATACCATATTATCAGCATTTAATTTTTTCAATAAACAGTTTAGAAATATACTTTTTGACCTGCTAGACAGGAAATAACTCAGGCTAATGTTGAAATAGCCATTATATATATCATCATAACACATCATATACTTTTTTTCTTTTCAGTTACCAAACTAAAGATCAGGAGTTTCAAAAGAAAATAGCCACTATTGGTCTTCAAATTTCATCTTTGATGCTTCTTTACTCTGCATATAGGTTGCATAAAGAATTCTTGTTTCCCTAAGGCCGTGTCTGGTGAGAATGTCTTTGATCGCTATTCTGGTCTACTTCTTAATTTTGGGGGGTTTTCAGGAATCAGCCTGAGGTGCTCGGGGTTACGTATGCTTGTAGCAGGGATCAGACCTGGAGGGGTAGAAAGGGTACCCAATGTGGCATCCAAGACAGAATCCTAATGGCATGTAAGGCAAACGCTCCACCCCACAGTACTGTTGATCTGATTCAGGTCACTTTCTTCTTGATATTGCTTCCTACACCATCCATCCGAATCAAACCACTCTCTTTGTGTGAAAAAACAAAACCAAGTGATTTACACACAAGGTGTTAGTAATTCACATAAATGTATATTATATGAATCAATAAAACTATTTGCATATATGTTATAAAACAGTGTCTTTATGGAGCTGGAGTGATAGCACAGTGGGTAGGGCGTATGCCTTGCATGTGGCCAACCCGGGTTCGATTCCCAGCATCCCATATGGCTCCCTGAGCACAGCCAGGGGTAATTCCTGAGTGCAGAGTCAGGAGTGACCCCTGAGCATCACTGGGTGCGACCCCCCCAAAAAAAAGCAAAAAAAAAAAAACCAGTGTCTTTAAAAGTTAAGTCAAATGTTAGATAATAAAGTGACCCAAAATACCAAAAAATATGTATAGTTGAATTGTTCATGTTGCCCAGAGGATAATTAGTAATTAAATATATACAGGGCAATTTTGAAGCATACAGGTGAAAAAATTCACTTCTCTTGTAAAGTACTGAAGCTATGCACTCACTGGAGCCAAGTACTTAGCTTTGTTCCTCATTCACACTGGTGTACAAGAAGTAACCAGTTCCTCCTCTCAGGGATACTGCTCTACTGTGACTCAACAAATGGGCAACTATTTGGTTCAATATTCGACAAAAAGGATAATCTTAAAAATACTTTAGTATATATACTAGGCTTGCCAGAAGTCAAAAGAAACTATGCAAATACATTTGTTGAATTTGCAATTTATCTGAAATTCAAGTCCATCTGAATAGTAGATATTAGTTCTAGAACCTCCAATCTAAAGCTTTTATAATGGGTTAAACTGTGGAATATTATGTCAAAGTCCAAAGTGACAGTTCACATAATGTGACTTCATTTGGAAACAGAATCTTCTCAGAGAGTGCTGGTTAGGATGACGTGATGCTGGAAGATGGTGACCTTCAAATTCAGTGTCTGGGGCTCTAGAAACCTGCATTCAGACATGAGATTGCACACAGAGATCATAGTATGTGAAGTTTAGGGTAGAAATGTGAAATCCAAGGAACCAGAAAGTGTGTCTGCTGCTGCAAGAGATAGGGTAGAGGCACAGAATATTCTCTGTCCTACTGAATCATGAGTTTTCTCATAAGGGCACGGACTCCACGCCAGGCTGTTTTTACTTGGGGAAGTCCAGAGCGGAACCAGCGAGAACCCTCCGTGCCCCAGGGGACCCGGCCCCGGCAGCCGACCTCCACTACCCAACCGCTGCCACGCTCCAGGCCACATTCTGGACTACGCAGCCACTTTGCAGCCTTGAAAAACATTAAAAGACACTTCCTACACATTTCCCATAGTTACCACACCATGGTTGATGGAGTCCACACAGTAGGCAACAAATCATAGAGTAATACATATATAATATATACCTCCGAGGGATATGTATGTATGCATGTATATATATATGTATATATATATATATATATATATACATACATACACGGGCCAACACTGGCAGAGATTAGCAGCTACCTGTGGTGTATTCGATATGCCAAAAACAGTAGCAATAGGTCTCATTCCCCTGACCCTGAAAGAGCCTCCAGTTGTTGGGAAAGACGAGTAAGAAGAGGCTGCTAATATCTCAGGGCTGGGATGAATGGACACATTACTGATGCCCCCTAGAGTAAATTGACGAAGAACAGGATGACAGTGATACAGTGATATATATATATATATATATATATATATATATATATATATATATGTATATATATATATGTGTGTGTGTGTGTGTGTGTGTGTGTGTGTATCTTATGTATTATTTCCATTTTCCAGTAGCTAGGTGGTCAGACGCAGGGACTTCCCTAAGGCGCCATGTAATCCCACCAATGCCCAACATCCATAGACTTAAAACCAAGCTCCCAGAAGAGAGCGACCCAGAGAGTCTCTTGCCTGCACCTGGCTCTCTTCCCCGGGGCCCCTCGGAGGGGGTGATCTCCAGCTTTCCTCCCTGCCCCGAGCAGAGCAGAGCTCCCGAAGCCGAAGACCTTCTGAGACTAGCCACAACCATGCTCAAGGCCTCTCCCAACACGTTTGGATGAGCCTCATGCATGAAGGAACCGGCAGAGGAACCCAGGTGTGTGGTACCCAGGGCTGAGACCTCCAAGCCTGCTCAGATCGGGACTGGGCCTCTTCCGCCCAGATTCCCCATTTTTGAGTTGCTAGACGGTCGCACCCAGGGACTTCCCCTGGTGCCGAGTAATCCCACCCACCCATGGCCAACATCCAGAGACTTAAACCAAGCTCCCAGAAGCGACATCTTATAACCTTCTACTTCCTCTGGAGAACCTGGCAAGCTACTGAGAGTTTCCTGCCCACATGGGAGAGCCTCTCAAACTCCCCATGGTGTGTGTATTCATATATCAAAACCAGTAACAATGCCGGGTCTCATTCCCCTGACCCTGAATGAGCCTCCAATGAGGCATCCTTGGGAAGAATGAGTAAAGAGAGGCTGCTAAAATCTCAGGGCTAGGACAAATGGAGACGTTACTGAGACCGCTTGAGAAATTCGAGGATCAACGGGATGATGATGATGATGATGATGATGATGATGATATATATGATATGTATATATGTGTGTGTATTTCCATATATGGGCATGTGTGTATACACGAGTGATCTATAAACATATAATTTTTAAGGCAATGCTATTTATATATATATTACATATAATTAATGCTATTTATATTAAGGGGCATTGTTACTACTGCTTTGGAGAAATTCTTCTATTCCTTTCCCTATTTCCTCCCTTCCTCCCCCTCCCTCCATCCCTGCCCCCTGACCCCCTCCTGCTTCCTCCCTCCCTCCCCTTCCTTCCTTCCTTCCTTCCTTCCTTCCTTCCTTCCTTCCTTCCTTCCTTCCTTCCTTCCTTCCTTCCTTCCTTCCTTCCTTCCTTCCTTCCTTCCTTCCTTCCTTCCTTCCTTCTCCCACTCTAACAAGATCCTACAGTTACATCCCTTATTCATCATGAGCAATAGCAATACAGTGTCTTTCAGCATTTTTTGTATTTGCTATTTAAGCTTGTCCTATTATTTCTCCCTTACCTTGGGCTTGTTCCGGGTTCCTAAGTAGGTCATTTGTATCTATTTTCAAAGGTCGTTGTTCTCAGCTTTCACCTCTGTGTCTGCCTCTGTGCAAGGCTCCGCTCTGCCCCTCCCCTCCCAGCCCCACACCTGAGCGGAGGCTGCTTACTCAGCACCCAGGATAATGGCTGTGCTTATTAAATTTTCTGCACATTCAACTAAATTCTGGGAATTTATGACTATCATGTTTGCTGCTTTATCATCCTTATTTTGCATGCTTCTTTAAAAAAAATCCTAGCTTTTATTTCTAAGCTCTTCCTTCCTACCTGCTTAGTTGGGGTAGCTGCAGCCATATGTTCACTGGTTTTCTCCTGGGCATCCCTTTTACCCTGGCTCTGTCACTTGGCATATACAGTGCAGTTTAAACAGAGATATGATGGTGTCCCTGAAAATGCATGTAGAGTTTGCTTCTGCTATGTCTACTGAATAAATTATTTCTGATTATTCTTACGATCTACTTTAATCTTTACCAATCATACCAACCACCATTCATTGAACACGTACAATAAAACAAATAAGTTCTTTACACATATAAATAATCATTAATCATCACGATAATGTTATGATGATAGATTTTGCTTCAACTAATACAGAATATGTTGATGTCATTTGTTAAAACCCATGCTTTGGAAAAAAACCAAAATCTGGATATAACATGAAGCATCTCATCAATCATAGAAATCTCTGAAGTAATTGATAGATTTAGGCCACATTTTCAATAAAACAGTAATAGAGGAATTGATGGTATTTATTTAAGCAGACCTGGACGTTAATGTGCTTTGATATTTTTTTTGTAACTATTTCAATTCTTTGCAGTCACAGTCACAGAGATAAACATAAATATACCTGAGACTATTATAAATTTTATTTTATGGGGAATGATAATACAGAGATTAAGGCACTTACCTTGCTTGTGGCTAGTCCTGACTCTATACCTGGGAATATGTATGGTCTTCAAGCACCCACCAAGAGTGATTCCTGAGCACAGAACCAAGATGAAGCCCTAAACACACAGGTGTGATAATACTCCCCCCATAAGTGTATTTCCACAAGTAGAGATGTTGCTGGATCTGGTCCAGATATTTCTGTATAATTATCTGGAAGGTACTATGGTTATCGGCATAGACCTTAGCTCTATGCTGTATTAATATTAGTTTATACTCAGGTAACTGACTGCCTTATTCTTTCCAATCTCCATGTCTTATGTTTTGTCAGCCAGTACTTTCTCCTAAATTTTCATGACACTATCTTCTTCACTCAGGAACCAGTTCCAAGTCTTACAACCAGGTTCCTGAATCAACTCTCATATCTCTGAAAACATAGCTTATCTATGCACAACCCATCAAGCTTGTGCATGACCTCTAAACAAGAATCACTGTTCTGCTTCCCGGATTAGCCTGTGTACATGTTCATGGAAGCTAGCCCATGTGACGCTAGAAATCTCCAAGTGATTCCAGACATTGTGATTTAAGTATCTGAATGCCTGCCTTGTAGCAGACCATACAGATGCACTAATCATTCATATATTAAAAAGATTTTGATAAAAAAGAAACATAACTATTATAGAAATTTCAAAAATTAGAAGCAAACAAAATTGAAGAGTTGTATAATAATCTCTATCTGCCTACTACCCAATGACAATACTCATGCTATATATGTTTTTAATCTTTTGCATGCATGCCAATTTAAAGATGTACTCTGAGCTACGAGAGTACCAATAAAACATACTATTGGGGTTTGTCGGTAAGGGTTATGCAAAAGACTTGCTTTGATTATCATTTATTTAATAAGTAGACCTGGGAAAGCGGTGTTCTCACTGATTTGTGCAGATATATCAGATCCATTGAGAGCCTGGATAGAATAAAAAGACTGGATGGACATCATCTCTTTCATATGGAATATCCATTTTCTCCTGCTGTGACATCTCTGTGCTTCTGGTCCTCAGGACTTTTCAGAGTCGGATTAGATTTAACTCCTGAAGTCTCTTCAGTTCTTGAGCTTTGATATTTGGGCTGTGTAACCACCCAAGCTTTTCTGCCTTTCCAGTATGCAGAAGGTAAAGGCTGGGGCTTCTTGGATTCCAATAGTCACATGAGTCAATTCCTATAGCAAAATTATTTTTATATATCCTGTTTTTTTCTAATTCTTTACAGACTCTTAATACATCTTAATTATGCTGCTTGATCTGTAACTACCAGCATTTATATTTTCTCCAGGCCTCTGCGCTAATTATTTGAAAGCAATTACCCAAGATTCAGAATTGTATTTTGTATATCCAATGATGTACTTCTAAATAATAACAACACTATTTTCTAACATGATTACAATACCATCTGTTCAGAAACTATTTGCAAGAATTCCTTTATAACATCATTGTCTAACCACTGGACTAGTTTTGCTAATACCCACCCAAACCACCAATATAAGAATCATATCCATAATGCATTATAAAAATACATTTTTGTAACTGAAATGATCACAAGATAGTTAGGTTTAGTAGCCAAGGGAAGAACAGCCAATCTAACAAATGTATGAAACTGGTGTGCCGCCTTCAACGATCTCATCTTTTTCTTGGGTGCTATGAAAGCCACTGCAGGAAATGTCCCCTTACTTTCAAAGAGACAGGTCATAGGTAGTTTCACAGAAAACTTCTGGTGTATCCAAATGCCTGCTTTTAATACAGGCCAAGCAGTTTGCCTGAAATTCTATCACAAATAGAAGAGATTATCCAATCCGCAAGAAGAAGAAATCCAAGGATCATATTAGCCATATTATGACATTGTGCAGGAATACAGTATAAACAAATACACATACAAATGGGTAACGCAGCTCTTTTCAAGCTTTTGTTAAAATGATCCTCCCATTGGATACCCTGATGAAACAAAATCCTATAACCTCAGGGGAGAAAAAAATAAAGACAGGAGAAATCCCAGCCATGGCGTTGGCTGAGCCTATTGTACCTGGATAAATGTTTTTTAGCTTTCGCCATGCCTTGACTGAGTTTTATTACTCTTTGCATTCTGACTACTAAACCAAAACAGGATTCCTTTAGATTCCTGGGCAGTGTGCCACCACGTTGGGCCAAGGGGCCAATAAAAATCATTAGCAATACATAAATTCTATCCAGTGGGCTTTCCTGAACATGTGCAAGTGTTCATAAGGTCTGAGCTCTGAAATCCACATGCTCCGTCTCCTCATGTGCTCCTCATTTGCTTGCAATCGGGGAGGCTCAAACACGTTATATGATTATATTGTAATTTATATCAAATGAGGATCAATATGCCATTCAAGTCTACTCATAAAAATGGTGATTAGATAGTCACTTTTACTAATAAAACTCAGTAGATAAGATTTAACCTAGCTCCTGCCCCCCCCCTCCCAATGAGGCACACACAACACAGATGCTGAAATGCTCTTGCTCGTTTTCAGACGTGCATTGGCATCAATTTATTTATAGGGGGAGGAGATCATAATGGAGTAAGCAAGTGCATGATTGTCATGAAGAAAGGCTTTCGCCACTTTATAAAACTTGAAATGTCTTTTTCCTTTTTTGGTATATAAAATTAAAATCTTGACTTTGACTAGGAATGTTAAGTTGCCATTTATCTTTGTTTTTGTTTTACACAATTTAACGGAGAGTAAAAAATATTTTCTGTGAGAAAATGCTTGTTTTACCTAATGTCAGGTTTTATCTAATTAGGTAAAACTCACCTGCATATTTGCAAAAACACTGGAGAGGTTTGCAAAAGGGTTTAATCCAATGCTTGCTTAAAACCCTGTTACCCTCATAGCAACGGCCATGCAATGGGAACCCACTTGTGGCCTTTGAAGTGCCAGTCAGCTCTTACTTTCACAAACACTTCCAGCATTTTCCTTCGGGAATACCAGCAGGGGTGGGGAATAGGCAAGATTTCCAGAACAAAGAACAAACAAATCAAGTGATCAAATACTATGGATAGAAACCATATAAAGACATTTCTTTTCTTTACTGTTTAGGGTTGGAGAGATAGCACAGCAGGTAGGGCGCCTTGCACGCAACTGACCCAGGTTCGATTCCTCCATCCCTCTCAGAGAGCCCGGCAAGTTACCGAGAGTATTCTGAGTATCCCGCCCGCACAGCAGAGGCTGGCAAGCTACCCATGGCATATTTAATATGCCAAAAACAGTAACAACAAGTCTCACAATGGAGACGTTACCTAGAGCAAATTAATGAACAATGGGACGATAGTGCTACAGTATATTTGTTTGTTTGGGTTTGTATGCATGGAGATTGTAGACTCTGTTCTAGGGATATGATGGATGCTTAAGAGCTGCTCTCTATGCCTAAGGTGAATTCTGTGGTGTCTAGGGAACCGAGAATCCTAAGGCAGGCTTCCCTCAGGCAAAACATGTACCCAAGCCATTGCAGTATTTCTTCAGCCCCTCAATGCAGTCCCTTTTTAAAGGCCTTTGGAACTCAATGGTCTTTTTCCTTCGGTAATCAAATTTCCAATGACCTTGCTTCTTTCTGGTAAATAAACTAAAAGTTCTTGAATATTGAAATCACCGTTAAGTGGAAACAAAAGCAAAACCCAAAAAACAAAAGCTTCCTCTGAAACTTAAATAGGAGGGGGCTTACTTTAGACAGAAGTAATCTAGTGCAGAATATATATTGCATACAAATGTAAACTTAAAAATATTTTATTAAAAAAAGCTAGCATCTCTTTGAACACTAATATATTTAAGAGAAATTAAACCAAAGATTTTCTTTATCTTCTTTAAAAAATGTAATAAGATATTAAGGACTGATTTTCAAAAAAAATCTCAAAGAATTCAAAGCTTGAGGAAAGTATTCCAAAGCCTGGCAGAACTTTATTAAGTTTGTTCTAAACAGATGGATGTCTATTTTTAAAAGCTCTCGGGAAAGCAGTGGCACGTGTCTGGGGACTCCATTCTAATAGTTACTGCAACCCTGTGATTCTTTTATTCTCTTCCATGTCTATGCATGTATTGTTTTAGCAACAAGGATGCAGTGAAAACAATTTGATATAAATTGAATAATAAGACAAGAACATAGGAAAAATTTGCATTTTATCTGAAAAAGTTCCAGTTAGAGATTAATATTTAGAAGTTTCAAAATAAACTTGTTACATTTTCACCCAATGAATTAAAATATATATTTTTTAAAAATATTTTTTAACACACTGGTCTATTTATATCACAAACATCTGTGAGAAAATGTAGAGAGATTAGATTCCTCCTGTAATGAATGTAAGAGCTATTCCTTAAAGAGTCCTACTCCAGCAACCTCCACTGTTTATTTCCAAATATTAAAAATTACCTCACACCAATAATAGTGCTAATACTATTACAATGAGTTTCATTCACATCCTTGCATTTCCCCACTAATCTTAAAAATCCACACATTGAAGATAAAAAGCGATACCCATATGCTCTTATGGAAGCATCAACATGGCTAATATGCATAGTACCTGGGCAACTTGTCTTTAAATAGCACTTAAAATTTTTACTCAAGACATGCTACTGCATCTCTAGAATTCTGATAAAACGTCTGTTTTGTATAGTGAATTTGAAGGTGCTTTGTGCAGATACTCTCTTCAAAGCGGATGGTTTTTATCCCATCGGCCGGTGGTCAGGACTGCTGAGGATAGCAGCAGGACACTGCATTGGCCAATGTCCTCTGTGCCAGGGAACTGCTCTGGCCAGGAGAGCTCATCTCTCCAAACTGGCGGCAGTCCACAGATGGCTGGCATACTGTCCCAGCAGCGGGCACCTATGGCTGCATTCCAGTTGTTCTTAGCGGCATTTCAACTCCAAAGCTTACCCAATTATTAGACAAAACCTACAATTCATTGCTATTACACTTTGGGTTCAGCTCGTGAAACACTCACTTACTTTTCTTCCTTCTTTACAGGTGCACCTCCTAAAACGAGTCCCTAAGAAAACATAATTAAGTCTGTACTCTCGGGAATCCGACCTAAGACACTACAAATATCACAATGGAAATCCATCCCTTAAGAATCCATGGAGAAAATGTTTGCTCACTGTCTGGTATTTTGTGGTTGCAAAGGTGATTAAATGTCACCTAAAATTGCAACTATAGTTCTAAATATATATTAGAAACTCAGCAGAAATTTGAAACCTACCAAATACAGGTGCTCTAGGTTCTGGGACTATACTCTGATATTCATTTTCTGTTTATCCATCATATACCTAGAATAGAGTCCACAATCTGCATGTATACAAACACTTAATATATACATACCACTTTTGTTATTGAAGCACAGGTTTCCTATTATTTTATCTTCCTTATCCTCTAATTATCATCTATCTACTTGTAGCACTGTAGCATGTTGTCCCATTGTTCATCGAGCGGGCACCAGTAACTTCTCCATTGTGAGACTTGTTACTGTTTTTGGCATATAGAATATGCCATGGATAGCTTGCCAGGCTCTGCCATGTGGGCGGGATACTCTTGGTAGTTTTCTGGGCTCTTTGAGGGGGACAGAGGAATCGAACTTGGGTCATCCGCATGCAAGGTGAACACCCTTCCCGCTGTGCTATTGTTCCGGCCCCATCTATTTATTTACTCATATAAATGATTATACATATCTTTATTATTAATCACCTCAACACCATTTGTTATATATATACACCTATGATTATATTCATAAAAATATCACAAAAGTGATATGAAAATAGTCTTTAGTGAGCTTCGGGAGAACCAACCAAAGTTTAAATCAAGGGTGATAGCAATTGCATTGTATAAATTTATCAACATTGAAGAAATACCTCATGCAGAAAATATTCTTGCCATGTTTGAAGTCATGTATAGAACAAATTAGCTAGAGTTTTTCTTATTGAGTCATAGAAGGAAAGTTCTGAAAATTAAATGATCAATTTGATTTTGAGCATTGACCTAAAGAATTTTAGTATATGGCAGATAGAAGAGACTAGAGTTAACACAACTAGAAGCAAAACTATTTGAGGAACCATGTTTCATTATTTTGGCTGTGGGATTGTGAAACTGTGTTCCAACCAAATATTCTAACTCAGAAATAGAACTGCTAAATTTTTATATCAAACTTAATAAATCAATTTAACTTTTTATGGAAAATGTAAAATATCCACAGAGAATATACTTATTTTTCCCAAATTCAAAATAGAAAATTCAAAGTTGGGTCTCATAATGTTAATATTAAACTTTCTAAATAACTAATATTTCTATTTTCTAATTTAGTTTGGTTTATTATAATTAAGCTCACATGCTTATAATAGTTTTATTTTATTTTATTTTTTTCAGGGATTCTAAAATTTTATTTTATTTTTTTATTTATTTATTTTAATTTCTTTTATTAATTCACCATGTGGAAAGTTACAAAGCTTTCAGGTTTAAGTCTCAGTTATAGTTTTGTTATGTCAGAGTTACCACGCCTCAGTTAAAAACCTAAAATCAATAGCAACCTAGCAGAAATTCTTACTCTAGGGACATTCTACCAGAAAGAACTACATTATACTAAATGAAGGTGAACTCTAGCATAGGGAAAAAATATGCATGCCATTCTAGGAAATATTCCAAAAAATAAGGACAATCCCCCTGCCCCATCTAAGTAGGTAACTTATGAAGAGTATTAGGACTGGGGGCCAGAATGATAGTAAAATATGTAGGGCACTTACCTTGCACACAAGAGACCAGGGTTCTATCTCCCGAATAGTGAGGGGGCACACATATGGTCTTCCATCCCTTGCCGTGCCATGAGAGATTCATGAGTGTAGAGAGAGGACTGAGGCCTGATCACTGCTGATTATGCTACCCTGTCCCAACACACATACTTCTAGGACCATTTTGAAGCTACCCTAGGAGGTAAAGTTGGGTAAACATATAATAATCCCCACCACCACCTATGTAGATTGAAATGTATGGGTCTATAATGACCTGAGTCCACAGTGGGGTGGGGTAGTAGAATACACATTGATCAGCCTTCTTCTTCAAGGTGTGGAAAAAACATTCTACCTGTGTGATACAACTTTATGTATTTTCACATTTTGTTCCATATCTCGTTTATGCTCTGATGTTTATTATAATAGGTACTCTCTTCCATGGGCATTTGACAATAGACTGTGATTAAGTTTGATCTTTTTCAATATTTTTCAATGACATTAAAATCAGTATGAACTTCCTTTAAACATTTTTAGTGACACTAGTCAAGGTACCCTCAGTGTCTTCCACGCAGTGGATTCTCATGCTCTATTACCCACATCTACATTCTGATAACAAGAAAATCTTTCAATCCCTTCACACTATTCCCATGTTTGCTACACTGTGATGTATATCTAGACAGTGAGTCTATTCTTACAATTTTACCTGTGCTTTATTCTTTAAGTTATCTCTTTAAACATCTTCTTAACTAATTGGAATTCTCTTCTCATTTCTCTCCTTGCTCGACCCTTTATTCTCTCTTAAAACAATCTGTGTATGCCATTGAAGTGAAATAACACTGCTTGTTTTGCTTCTTCCTTTATAGTATTTAATGTCATATTTCTTTAGTTACATAATTAGTGATATCCTAAAATATCAAGCCTGTTTTAAATAAAATATTGGCTTTATTTAAATAATTAAAATATTCAAACCTTTATTTTTTAAAAGTAATCCTTTACATATACATGTTGACTATGATTTCTAAATTTCCAGTATTGGATGAAATTACTTTTAACTGACTCATCAACGTGTAATACATTATCTGTTTTTTTAATGTCACAGTGTTTAAGTTATTTTTTGTTCATTTCCTCATTAAAATCTTCTTTGGTGTATATTTTCGTAGTGCTCTGTTTTGATTATGTTCTCATTTACATTTGAGTTTTATATCCTGAAGAATAGAAATGTTAGGGGCTAAAGTGATAGCAGAGCAGGTAGGGCGTTTGCCTTGCGCACGGCCTACCCAGGTTCGATTCCCAGTATCCCATATGATCCTCTGAGCACTGCCAGGAGTTAATTCCTGAGTGCATGATCCAGGAATAGCTGCTGTGCATCGCTGGGTGTGAACTCCCCCCAAAAAAAATTCAAAAAAAAATGGAAATGTGATTATGGCTCATTTGACAATGACTAACTTTGCAATCTTCACTTCATGTCTCTGAGCTTCAAATTTCAAATTTGAAAATCATAGTCACCTGCTGTGAGGAGCTGAAGGGAAAAGTGCATGTCCCTCTTTTGGCCATCTGTATGAAGTCCAATTTCATCCTAGTAAAATAAGAAAATGCAGGAATGACTTTTTTATGAATATATATTTAATTTTGATTCTTTTAAAATCTGTTGTGTTTTTAGTCCAACGGCTTCCCAATCCCTCAATCTTCATTTTCAGCAAAATATATAGCACTGCACTGTAGCACTGCCGTCCCGTTGTTCATCGATTTGCTCAAGTGGGCACCAGTAATGTCTTCATTCTGAGACTTCTTGTTACTGTTTTTTGCATATCAAATTTGCCACAGGTAGCTTGCCAGGCTCTGCTGTGAGGGCGGGATACTCTCGGTAACTAGCCGGGTTCTCCGAGAGGGATGGAGGAATCAAACCCTGGTTGGTTGTGTACAAGGCAAATGCCCTACCCACTGTGCTATCACTCCCGCTTTGTGAGGTATTGCCAGTTTTTCCCTCTCCCTCCAGTGTGAAATCAGTCTTCGCTTTATTTATCCTGAATGTGCCTCTCCCCCACCAACCCATTTCCAACCCACCTTAGAACCCTAGAACTGTTCTATATCCATCTATTGTCTTCTCTTCAGACTTCCCGGCCGAGCTCTGGACACTGCTGTAGTGTGGGATAGGCTGCACAGATGCAGTGCCCCTTTGCAGAGTAAAGGTTGCACACGTTCCTTGGGAAATATGCCATATACTTTACACCACACCAAACTCATGTTTCCTGACTGGACACTGCCCCCAGTTGAGTTCCTTTGAGTGTGTCTTAATTGTCTTTTAGGAGGACAATCCCTCTTTGTTTCTGTTGGAAAACACCTGGCAAGTGGCTAATCCATCCTTGTCCTTGCCATAATTGTCTCTCACATGAGGGTTTCCTAGTCCAAATTCCCTAAGCTGTCTCCTCCCTTTGCTGGAAATATTGACACAGTGCAATATTATCGGAGTTGCCATACACCATTGCATTCCCCTAATTGGAAACAACACTGACCATATCTTGCTTAGTGCTTTCGCTTCCCTGCAAATACCACTAATATAAATTTAAATTGATAACAAACCAAATTAATAATAAAATACCCTAATAAACTTTTTCAATGGGTTTCTTTGCTCATTCTACCTGCTTATATTATTTGCATTGCAGTGCTTCAAAGGAAAAAATATTCTACTTAGTCATATTCCTATCTGCCTTGTTATTGTTTTGGAATGCTTTATTTTGCTCACTTGTTGCCAATTGAAATACTCACTATTGAGGCACTGTGATTTACAAAAGCCTGAGTTGTTGATTCTCAGGCATACAGTATTCCAACTCCTATCCTACGCCACTGTCAACTTCCATCCACCAATGGCCCAGATTCCAGCCTAATTCTCCAGCCTGCCTCACTGACAGACACAGTTCTTAAGAAGTTTAGTTGTTGCAATTCAGTGTGTATATAAATGTATAACACCTTTGGGCTGAGCAATCGCATAGCGGATAGGGCATTTGCTTTGCAAGCGGCCGACCCGGGTTTGATTCCTCCATCCCTCTCGGAGAGCCTGCAAGCTACCCGCGGCGTATTCGATATGTCAAAAACAGTAACAATGGTCTCATAATGAAGACCTTACTGGTGCCTGCTTGAGCAAATCCATGAACAATGGGAGGACAGGGCTTCAGTGCTATAGTGGCACCTTCACACTGCCAGTGTCAAGTGTCTGAGGCCCCTGTTACCTCCAGTTCACTGCCTATTCCTCCATGCCCCCCCTGCAGCCCCATTTCTCTCAATCTATAGCCTTCTCAATATCATGATCTGGAGACCAGAGTAACCCAGGGATTGTCCTTTGATACAGTGCATTCTCTGGCCCTGTTACTCTACATAACCCCTCAAACGTTCAAAAGACCCAACAACTTAATTAAAAAAGAAAAATTAGATAGACATTTGCAGTTAAACATCACAAAGGCCACTGAAACTTGAAAGAACCATTGAAAGTGACACAGTATTAAAGCCAATTCATGGTTTAGCTCATGCTTTGCATTGAGGCCCAAGTGCCGGCCCACATCCCAAATACTCCCGGTGGGGAGTCTGAGAACCTATCTGGGCGTAGTTTCCTTGTACCACCAGGTGCTACCAAATTCGACCCATCGAAAGAGAGTAACCTGCCATTATTGAGGACAGTGCCATGTAGATGCCATTTCCATTTAGATGATTGACAGTTCTTGAGTTCAACTATGACCATACAGATTGAACTTGCTTTGACCTGCTCTGTCTGTTTTCTGGCATTTGGATGGTCAAGTCTCTAGCTATGATAGTGAGATCCTCTACCTTACTGTGTCATTCTTTTTATCACACCGCTTAATGGTCTTCTGCCAGGCACAAACATGCTAAGGAACGATGGAACTTAAAGAATTGACATTATGAAATACAATTACCACCATTTTTAAAAATGATGTCCTCTCTGTCAGAAATTACTGCAGTTACTTTTTGTTCTCTTTTGATCATTGCCCTCATGTTATATTTTTTACTTGTTTACTTTTAATCATGTGTGCTATATCTTTAATCTTCCTTGTAGAAAACATATTAGTTTTTCCTGTCTTATTACTTGCTCCACTCTGAAAATATGTCTTTGCATATAGACCATTAGATTATCCAAGTTGAGCATTTATATTATGTATGTCATGTATTGTGTTGGAGAGATAGCACAGTGGGTAGGGCATTTGCCTTGCATGCAGCTGACCTGGGTTAGATTCCTCCACACCTCTCAGAAACCCTGGAAAGCTACTGAGAGTATCTCGTTCACACGGTAGAGCCTGGAAAGCTACCCATGGCATATTAGATATGCCAAAAACAGTAACAACAAGTCTCACTATGGGGACATTACTGGTGCCCACTTGAGCAAATTGAAGAGGAATGGAATGATATGACAGTGATACAGTGATGTCATGTATTACTATTGAAATTCACATATTAATGTGGCAGACACTGATTTGTCATACTGTTTTAAACATAATCATAAAGCAAATTTTGAACTCTATTTGTTCCCAGATTCAATATCCCCAGATAAACAGAAATTGACAAAAACTAACTAAAACATTTATCATTCCACCTCATTTTAACAGACATCATTCCATTACAAAAAGAACACATCTGGCGGGAGAAATAGTGCAGGGTCTAAGGTACCCACCTGCTTGTGGCAGACCCTTATTCTATCCCCTGCACTGCAGATCGTCTCCCACTCAGTGACAGCAGCGATCCCTGAGCACAGAGCCAGAGTGAGCCCTGAGCACTATTGGGTGTGCCTCTCCCCACTAATAAACCTACTTAGACATTATTGATTTAAAACAAGGGAACCTGCCCAGCATCTCGGAGTGACAGGGAGGAGATCAAGCTCCCAACAGGTGACGTGCTCTTGCCCACCGTAGCTCAGGGCATGCAGGGATGGAAGAGCGGAGCTCTAGGAGCCATATGATGCCAGGGATCAAGCTTGGGGCACAAACATGGAGAGCGTGTATTCTATTTCTTAACCATCTATCTAGCCCAACGGAGATAAGTTTTCTAAGTTTCCCATAGCAGCAATTCATCTAAGCCATGGGAAGTGTTTAAGCCGAACCCACGATGTTCAATGAGCAATTATCACACCATTATGGTACAAAAATAAAATCCTTATTTAAAAATCATATTAATAAAGATAAAACAATTTAGAGAATTTTAGAGGCATAGGGTTGCTATATTTTCTGGTCATATGTGTTGATTGATTTCACATACATTCACGTTTTATATAACTGCAATTAAGTATTTAGTAGACATGAAGCTGCAATTCGCTGTAAAGCACTGTTGATATTTAGGAATAAAATACCTTTATCTGTATTTTGTCTGTGAGAAATTAAAATAATTATAATTAAATTACATTTTAAACAACCTTACATTTTGTAAAATGCTGCTTTGCATGGTTTGTAAACTACTTTAAGATAGAAATTTTTATTTGTTTAATAAATGTATTTTCCTTTGTATATTAATTTATTCTGCATATATAAGTAAGTCAACTACTATTATTATCTTCATTTCTAAATTATTAAGGGAAGTTTTACATTAATTAAATGTAGTACTTAATAAGTAAAGAACTTACTTTATATCTACAACACTATACATTATTTTGAATAAGTCAAACACATACTTCAATAATTACTATACAACAGAAAAGGGAAACGTATGACTACACAAAATTTAATTATTATTACTCTAGCGATCCCTATGTGGTACAGGTAAGTTTTAAAAGATGATCATCTTTTGAGATATTATCCTTTGGTACCTATCAGTTGTAAAAAGAAAACTTCAATTATGATTATTTTTTAAAGTCTACAACCAATAATGTCCTGTAAATTGTGAGTATTTTGGGGATAAATTTTCAAGTTTACCATCTTTACTAGGAGGCAAAGAACTCAATACATCAAATAGCACACAACAAGCCTTGCTATACATTGGATGACATTGCTACTGTTTGAAGTTAGAAAGTTAGAATTATAATGAATTTGTACCTCCTCATGTTAAATATCTCTCTCATGCTCTCTCTCTGTCTCTCTCTCTCTCTATATATATATGTATATGCAGTAAACTTAGAGCATTTCAAAAGGGTTATTCAGTTATCTTCATATATCTCTGGAGCATCTAGTACTAAATTTTGTATATAGTGGAAGCTTTGGACTCATTGTTTTTAAAATATTTAATTTGGAAAGAAATCTTAGTGAAATTGTATCTACATATCTCCTTCCATTCATTTGCAGAGACCATTCAAAACAATTATATTTCTTAATAATTGTCACATGTTACATATGTAAAAGCTTGAAAATGCATCAGAGAAAAGTTTGAATAAGTTTGAATAATTTTGTGTTCTCAAAAGTAACATAACTCCTTTTGCTTTGATTATTGTTGATAAGACAGAAAGGTTAATGCAAGAGTTTTCAGAAGCAGTTCAATATTGCCTGCTACCCTGGTGTCCTGGTGTCTCCATTGGAGCTGATGTTGTTAAAGACAGACTTAGCTCCTTTTAAAAGATGCTTTATAAATGCTGTAACATATGTCCACTGACCATGCATTTCCTGTGCCTCTGTGTCTGTTGCCTTGTTTGATGTCGGCTCTTCTGCATCCCCTGGTGACTATTTCAAAAGCAGAAGGTGGCATTCACTGCCAAACCATGCTAGAGTATTGCTGCTCTCCTCGTATTTCCCTTCATCAAGTTCTTCCTGTTAATTTTCTCCAGTTAAGTGAGAAGGTTGTAGAGTTGAACACATACTTGAATCCATACAAGACTTGCCAGAATTAGAAACCTGGAGCATTTTTCCCCTATTTTCCTGCCAGACACGTCCTTGTTTACCTTGCTTTGAATCTTCCATACTGGGTAGCCTTCTACCCACCTTGGTCATCTCCCTGAGGCTCACCTCAATCTGTTTCTC
Source organism: Sorex araneus (assembly GCF_027595985.1). NCBI lineage: Eukaryota > Metazoa > Chordata > Mammalia > Eulipotyphla > Soricidae > Sorex > Sorex araneus. The sequence continues at coordinate 296,096,054 of NC_073302.1, read as the reverse complement.
TCTCCTTTCGCTGCCTGCCAGCTTCCCAAACAGCAACTCCACTATTTATGATCGATGGGCTTCAGAGGTGAGTGTTTGTTCTAGGAGAAGACGCTTGGTGAGAAGGCCACCATCTCCCAAGGCTCTGGGACACCACGGGAGCACGTGACTTTCGCTGCCACTTGCAATTAACTTCAGAAATTCTGAAAATGGGTATGTAATCGCAAAGGTCATTCAACTGGGCCACAACTCTTGATGCAGAATATCTGTATATTAAATGTATCGAACATAGAGAAGTGATAGTGGTTGGACAGGTAGGGTAAAACAAAATAATAAAAAGGAAAAATCTTCCAATTAGAACAAAATTGGATCAGAAAGAAATAGACACACTTCTCCACATAATGTTGTACTCATTAGCAAGAAGTGAATGCCATATGTATACATTCTCATTTTCTTCCAACCTTTTTTAACAACAGTCCTAAAATTCAGTGAGGGGAGTCTGGAGGGAATACAGGGAGTAGGACAGTGCTCAGGACTACTCACTTCTCTGTGCTCAGAGGCAGTGCTTGGGGAAGTCTGCGGTCCTGGGCGTTGCACTGGATCCCATGCATGAGGGGGCGTGTGCTCGCTGGTGAGCTCTCTCCAGTCCTGAGCCATCAATTTTAAGGAAACAAAAGCCCTTAGAGTCCGTTGAAGGAAATCGCTGAAAGCAGGAGAAGTGTGTAATTTAAAGGCACCTGCTGTGGGCATCTAGGCGGTCTGTTCTACACAGCACTTCACGAACTGGCTGAGCTTTAATGTTCCTCCTTTCGGCGGAGCTATCAAATTATTTTTGGTGACCTGTTTTTGAAACGACATTTTGTTTAAACACAGCAAAATTTATTTATTTTCTGGCTGTGTATTTCTGCTTCCTAGATAGACAAATAGAGAAACAGGAGATGTTAGTAGCCAAATGCAAACCAGTTGTCAAAAACATATATAATATATATATATATATATATATATAGAGAGAGAGAGAGAGAGAGAGAGATATCAGTTTTATCAGTTTAACAAGGGCTAGACCAATAGCTCAGCGGGTAGGGTGTTTGCTTTGCACATGGCCAACCTGGGTTCAATTCCTCTGCCCCTCTTGGAGACCTTGTCAAGCTACCAAGAGAATCCACCAACATGGCAAGAAGAATGGTGAGTCAAAAAGATGTGCCTGGAGCTGGAGGTTCTTTATCCTCTTAACCACTTCTTCGAAACTCTTGAAGGCGTTCCACTCTGCTCTCTTCCTCCTGCACATTTCTGGCACCAAGTATCTCCTCATGTTGAGTTCTTGACCCAGGTACACATAGCTGCTACATTCAGATATGTTCGTACCATTGAGAGCATATAGAACATCAGGGACTAGTTCATTTTTCATGAACGTTGTCTTGGTGAGATTCAGCTGCAGTCCGAACTGTCACACTCCCAGTCAAAGTCGGTCAGCATTTGTGCCACTTGTCAAATGTTCGGTGTTATTAGAACAATATAATCAGCGAAGTGGTTCATCAGAATGGTGAGATCCTGGTGGTGAATCATTAATAAAGCTAAAAAACGACGCTGATGTATTGAGTTTGTAGGCCCTGTTTGGCTAGGGCTTTGATGACCACTTCAGTCTCAACAGAATCAAAGGCCTTCTTTAAGTCAATGAACATTAGAGAGAGCGGCATCTTGAGCTCTTGCCAAACTTCAATGAGCTTGGTTCACTGTGTAAATATTGTCGATTGTCCTGAATACTTTTTGGAACCCAGGTTGCTCACAAAAAAGACAACCAACCTTCATCTAGTGTTCTGCCTATTCTATTCAGGATGACTCGAGTGAAAAACTTGTAGATGACAGACAACAGGCAGATTGGGCAACAGTTGCCAATGTTGTAGATATTTCCCTTCTTGTACAACAGAACAGTCCTGCTGGTTTTCCATTGGGATGGAAACTTGCATTCGGACAGGTAGTGTGTGAAGAACTGAGCCAGTGTATTGATGAATACTGGTGGCAGATTCTTTAGGTGTTCGGGTCTGAACTTGTCTGGAACAGGTGCTATACACGTCTTTACTGATGAAATGGTGTGTCAGTTTTGGAAGGGAGGATATTTATAATGACATATCCATCCTGAAGTATTTGGTATGTGGGCAGGTGGACATGGCTGTCCAAGAGATCCGAGTAGAAGTCGTGAATAATCCTCTCCATTGCCTTTCTGGAAGATGTGATAGATTCATTAGGACATCAGAGGGCAGTCATCTTGGTCTTGTTGTTGGCGAAGGACAGGCTAGTACTATGAATACTTTTCCCGGCTTCTGCCACATCGGCCAACACTGCTGCTCTTCTCTCTTTGAGGTCTTCCTTTATCACTTCTCTGCAATGCTTTCCGAACTCAGACATTAGCTTGTGGTTGCCAGAGGCTCACGCCAAACCACATTGGCGAATGAGCTTGAGAGTTTCCGAAGACAGGCGTCTGTTTGTGGTTTTCCCACATTTGGCTTTCCTCGAGTAGTCATGGAAGTGCTCGATGTTGTCAATGACAACATCTTCCCATGTTGCCACAATAATGCCAAAGAGCTCCCAGTTGATGGTCATTTGGGAGTTCTCTTCTTAAACTTAAACTTTGTAGTCCTTTCTCCCTGCTCTGTGAAGTAGAATTTTGCACGAAGCAGACAGAGTTCCGATCCTGTTTGGGATTTTGGGACAACAGCAACATTGGTCAGGCAAAACCTTCAATTGAATATGATGTGGTTAATTTCATTGTGGAACTGTCTACTGGGAGACTCTCATATCCAACATTTAGATTCAATCTTCTGGAACCGTGAGTTACCATGGATGTTCTTGGTCAACATGATGAACTCAGACTGTCTCTCACCCTGTTCGTTCCATCCTAGGCCATGCATCCTGGTGTGAATTTATTCGGGAGACTTTCTCGGTCCTATCTTGGCATTAAAATCACTAACAATGATATTGAAGTATGCACAAATATTTGATTCAATATATCTTGTGCAGAATCATTATTTACAGTGAGTAATAGATTTCTGACTTAAAATAGAGTTATCTGGAGTCAGACAACCTTTGTTTCTCATAAGATATCCTCCACCATGTGAATACTGTGAACACATACTGCCTCTTGTTCATATTAGAAACATGACTTATGCTTTCCTCATCAGTGTGCTCCTTCAGAACCCTTCTGTGTGAGCCTGTAGGACTACACCACCCCTCAGGCGGTGGGGATGCTGCCTTATGTTCTCTACCCTGTTAGTGATTGTCTCCCATTTTCTTTCTTCTGTGTACTCCAAAGTTATGCAAACTCCAGTAGCCATGCTGTGAATGTATAATGTACCTGGACCTCAATGAATAGTCAATGTTTTTGATGGAATGAGGATTAAATGAATGAATATTCATCATACTTTACCACTTGTCTCTGTGATATGCTACGGCTTCAGCTCAAATTAAAACATAAAGAAAATAGATTCCAAGGCCAAACAGTAGTCCAGTAGGTAGGACATTTGTCTTGTACATGCCTGATCTGGGTTTAATCCTCAGCACCACATATGGTCCCCAAACACTGCTCACGAGTAGCTCTTGAATACCAATGGATGTGACCCCCCCCAAAAAAGACAAAAACCAAACAAATAAAGGGAATAGATACAGTGATGATGAGATAAAACATCTCCTCAACTATAATAGATCAGCAAAACAGGTCATGGATAAAAACTTATTTAATACATGCACAGAAATTTGAGTTGACTTGCTCTAGGATACCATTATCAAAAAACACTTAGTGGATTCTTAAATCCAAATATTTCCTTTCTTTCAGTTTAGATATAAAAGCAAACAGTTCATCATGTCTGCTATATTAAATTGAAAAATAAAACCAGAGAATAAAGAATTAGATGAGTTACACAGATAAACAAACAAAAAGCAGACCTGAAGATAATTGCACTCAAATATGAAGAGTATTTGTAACTTGATATATTTTACTAATGGTGCCAAGCTAGTGGATGCTAATTTTCTCCAAAAAACTGTAATCACTTCTGGGTATTTGAGTTCAATCAATTAAACATATCATTTCTAAACAGTTCCATGTCTGACATTTGAAACTGGAAATTTCCAGCTTCAAAATGTTCCTTTCTTCGGGAAAGGCTCTGGCCAATAAAGAGAAAGTGTGGTGGGAGTGTATAGGATGTGGTCACAGTGTAAGGCAGTGTACGTGAGGATGTTGGGACAAGGCCACTGTAGGCATTTTGATTAAGACCCAACTATTTAAGTATTATAGTTGCACTACCATTATTAGTTATTTGAAAGCAACTAAGTATGGAAAAAGTTATCTAGTTGGACCTGAGAAGCTAAGGCGACATCTAAGCATCATGTTGGAAAGATGAGGTGGTTTTCATGGACCTTCATGGACTTCTCCCAACAGCAAGAACTGATAGTAGAATTATTTGGCATACTTAGTATTCACAGAAATGGCAAAGGAGAAATATTTTTTCATAGGATACTGTGATCTTCTAATTATAAGAAATATAGGGCTGGAGGAGGTAGAGAAGGTGGGTGGAACAATTTCCGTGCACATGGCCACCTGGGTTCCATCCCATTACTCCATACGGTTCCCTGAGCCCGCCAGGAGTGATCGCAGGGTGCAGAGCCTGGAGTAAGCCCAGAGAACTGCCCAAACACAAACATGAAAAAGAAATTATTAGGAAACTTGGGGGGAGTGAAGCACACTTATGCAAAGGCAAGGTTTATGAACTAAAGAAAACCCTAAAGCCGACACTCTAAACCTGTACCCTTCAGCTAGAGGAGCAGAAATATGCAGCCTCATGCACTGGACGACAGAAAGCCTTGAGCATTGTCCAGCTACAGACATTCGTATGCGCCCAGGCAATATGAAAGTTTTAGAAATGATAAGACTAGCATTGAATTAACCATCCCTTAAAATTAGCAGAAATAACATAGTGATCACTTGAGTGAAGTGACAAAATATCACCATCATTCAATATAATGATTTAAAAAATTACTATAATTGACTTTATGACATGATTAACATAAATGTATATTTTTAAATGAAGCAAAATGCATACTACTGAACATGGTAGAGATGAGAATTATTTCAAAGTATGTATCACTTTGTCTGCAAAGCCACTGCAAGGTGTGGAAGGCAGACTGATTTCTCCATGATGCCACCTTTAATCCCCGGTGCCGTGTAGCCCCCAGCTACTGCCAGGCTAAGCCTGTAGTCCCGAGTATGATCGTGCAGAGAAAGAATCAGATCACAGCAGCCTTAGACTCAACAGCATTGGGTCAAATATTCACATAGTGTTTTGGTACAATAAGGTGCTGCACGAAAACAGGACAATAAGGCATGGGATAAATTACACAATGCAAAAATGTCAACATTGATTCTGGAAGTGAAGTTTTTATGACGATAGGTGTGAGAATACACACCTTTCATTCTTTATCTCTATTTCATCATTTTCACGGTTGTTTGTGACAGAATTAGAACATTTCTCTTTGAAAATTCCCCAGAAAATAGGAAGGCTTGAACATTTCTTCCAAACTAATAAAAGGAATATATATATGTATATATATATACATATATATATATTACCCTGTAGAAAGTAGAAAAAAATTCAGCAGAGAAGTCTTGCATTGTTTCCTTCATCATCCTAATTTAGCGCTCATATGGAATTATCAATCTCTGTGACAAAGAGGTTCTGCTATCCCCAGATATTTTACGAAACATAGAAATTTAAGTTAATGATTCTAGAGATATTTAGTTTTAAATATGTCTTATTTCAATTTGATGTGACTATATTCCTCATAGCCCATGAAAAACCTTCGGCAATACTATAAGCAAATTTATTCATATAAGTTTTTAATAACTTATTTAAAAATCTTTTTTAGAGATTTTTAAAAAACATGATAGGGTTTCATGTGATATGTATTTTGAATTGAACAGTACAGTCTTGCCTGATTTCTAAGATATAATGTTTACCTGACACATGCATTATATGTAGGATCTATCTAAACAAGCATGATGTCTAGAGTATTAACTACCAATGATCATAATACTAATTAATGCTTTTGAGATTTAGCGACCAGAGAAACAGTAAGGTAGATAATCTGCGTGGGACCAATCCTGGTTGGACTCAACACTGTAGATGGTCCCCAAAACAGCACCAGGAGGGATCCTAGAGCACAGAGCCAGGCTAACCAGCCAGGTATGTATCAAAAACCACACAGAAAACTATATATACTTAATACAGCATTGCGCTATTAAACATTTAAACAATTATTCTGAAAATCTTTCTGTTTTTTAGTGTAAAGAAAGGGGTAAGTGCTTAATCTTTCACTTTGATGGCTGGAAAATGCATCCAAGTCCTAGTCATATGAGAAGAAAGTCAGGGAGCAGCGAAGAGAGTAAATATGGTGGAGCGTGATGTCAATAAAGCAATAAAGCAAGAATAGGGCTAAGAAATACAAAATAGATTTTAGAAACGAAGGGGGGAGGATGAAATATTTTTTTAAAAAATATTGTAGATTTTATAATCATGATTTCACCCAAAATCGAAGTTTCCAAAGACAGAAAAATTCCGATGATTCTACCTTAAATGACATGAGACTGACACCCAAGGCAGTGGAGACAAAGGCCAGGAATATTGCTGCATAGTTGGAAGCCTGCCTCGAGAGCGGGGGGCGGGCGGGAGAGAAGGCGACTGGAATAGAGAAGGGATCTCTAGGAAAACGATGGTCAGAGGGATCGGTCAGGATGGGAGATGTGTGCTGAATATTGATAAAGGACCAAGCGTAATGGTCTGTCAGTATCTGTATTGCAAACCATAATGGCCCAAAACAAAGAGAGAGTATGGGGGAAACTGTTTGCCATGGAGGCAGGGGGAGGGTGGTAAAGGGGGGTATACTGGGGAGATTGGTGGTGGAGAATGTGCACTGGTAGAGGAATCAGTGTTTGATCATTGTATGATTGAAACTCAAATATGAAAGCTTGTAAATGTATCTCAGTGTGATTCAATTAAAAAAGTCTAATACATCTTATTTCTAAGTAGGTATTGCAGCAAGTGTACAAAATGCTATATTTTGAGTAATTGCTTAAATATTGTTTTAAAGATCATCTTTGGGGCTGGAGCGAAAGCACAGCAGGTAGGGTGTTTGCCTTGCACGCAGCCGGCATGGGTTCGATCCCCAGCATCCCATATGGTCCCCTGAGCACCACCAGGCGTAATTCCTGAGTGCAAAGCCAGGAGTAATCTCTGTGCATCGTTGGGTGTGACCCAAAAAGGCAAAAAACAAAACAAATCATTTTTCTAAAGCATATTATTATCAAATATGATCTGCAAATTTAAAACACAACCCAGCCACCCTCTAAGACCCCTCCACCAGGAGGTAGGACTCTCTCTAGTGACGTAGCCTGTAGGTGGTCCTGGGAGGGGGGGCGTTCCCGGCGCGCCTTCCGCCCAGAGATGAACCGAGAGCCGCGGCACGAGAAGCAGAGCCTCCGCGCCTATTGACTGTGATCCTGAGGTCTCCTAACCCATTTTGGCACCAGAGCAGATGCTTGAGCCATGCATTTTGACTGTGAACTGAGCTACAACCTCGTGCAGCCCGGGGAGGGATTTTTTTCCCTCTCCACCCCATTTTTCTGAGCGAAAATGGCGGCAGCAGCCACGCGGTGAGAGCCACCCTCTAAGACCCCTCCACCAGGAGGTAGGACTCTCTTTAGTGACGTAGCCTGTAGGTGGTCCTGGGAGGGGGGGGGCGTTCCCGGCGCGCCTTCCACCCAGAGATGAACCGAGAGCCGCGGCACGAGAAGCAGAGCCTCCGCCCCTATTGACTGTGATCCTGAGGTCTCCTAACCCATTTTGGCACCAGAGCGGATTCTTGCAGCCATCCATTTTGACTGTGAACTGAGCGAAAATATTAGAAACCCAAAACCGTGCGCGGCCGCGCGGACTCAAAGTCTTCACTCTTACCAATGAAGAGAAATTATTAGATGATGCCTATTCAGCAGGCCTGATTGTTGGGGAAAATTTCCAATCAATAATAGTGAGTTCTGTATGGAAATATGAAATGTACTCAATATATAGGGAATAATGGGAATATCATTAGCTACTTAGATGGGGGGTGGGGTGGGAGGGGGGTGTATTGGGGTTCTTGGTGGTGGAACGGGTGCACTGGTGAAGGGATGGTGGTTTAATCAGTATTTGACTGTGACTTAAACCTGAAAGCTTTGTATTTTTTTTGTTTTCACGGTGGTTCAATAAAATATTTCTTTAAGAAAAAAAAAACACAACCCAAATCCTGAAAATATTATTGCTACTTTTTATGTTGAGTAATAATTACTATATAGACTATTTCACAGTAGATGATTTTTTTTCTTTCAGGTGAAATCTATTTTTTATTTTTAACATGGTGGTTTACACTTTCAGCACAAATTCTTGTCTTGATGATTTCTGGAATTTTCCTTCTCAGGACTCGTGTTGATTTCTGTACTTTCTCAATCTAAACACCTTTGGAATTTTGCAAATTCAATCTCCACATCTTCCCAGCTACTTCCAGGGGGCACAAAATCTTTATCTATTTTCATATCTGACAGTTGGGTTGTGCTTTTCAGAAGTGATCACATACTGGAAACTCCAAATTTGTAAGAGGGCAAAGGAAGGGTGCAGAGAATATGAACATAAAGAATTTAGGGAGCAAAGACTAAATGCAATATACACATCTGTGTTCCTTTCCTCATCAATGACATATCACCCCCAAAGGTAAAGACACACCAGGCCAGATTCTGCAGACATAAACTCTGATACCTCTGGCAAAGCCATCACCGTTTAAATCATATATAATTATCTTTCAACAGAAGTTAAAATGTCATCTTTACTTAATGATGTCGAATAAGATCATCGTTTAAAGTCTATCAGATTCATCTTTGCCAGTAGAATTTCCAAAACATTTGAAGCCAGTTTTGGATGAGTGATGTACGCAATTTGATTTACCCTGAACGGTCTCAGTCACTTGTTTTGCTGGGCTTATAAATAACAGCACTAATATAATAGTTCATTTCGATACCCAGAAAATTTAAAGTTTGGCTCAGCAATCTGAAAAAAGAAAATGAAACTTGACATGGTTCTAAAAACAGGAACATCTGTTTGCATCAGCATAGAGTCATGATTTATGACTCCGACATCACCTTGTGACGTATTGTTTCATTTCATGGTAATTTATAGCATTTAATGTGCTATATACTTTGACATCAACTGAGGTAATGCCCCCTCAACATTCAATAAAAGGAACAAAAATGTAGAAAGTACATTTTTTGGTTGCGGTGTGGACAGTTCAGCTTGAAAGTAGACATTTGTATAGGAAGAACAGACGGAGTCCAAACCAAAATTGTCCTGTAAGCAGCTTTGAAGTTCTGCCTTTGTCAGCATCAGTACTGCTTGTCCGTGCCAAGCACAGCCCCTGGGGTGCTTTCTGGGAAGCCTGGTGACACCCCGGACTGCTGTCCTGAGAGTCTGAGAATCATGGTCTTCTGGAAACGCCAACACCCACCACAACGCTGTCATTCATGTGCTTTGAATTTCTTTTTCCAATAATATCACTCAGTGATTTAAAAACCTAGTAACTTGTTATGCAAAAATAGTTCCAGTCCTAAAATAGTTAAGTCTTTGAAAGATTTCAGATTTCCTTCTAATATCCAATCAATGTGGCTTATATTTTTGTTTGTTTGTGTGTGTGGTGGGGGAGGACATAGCAGATGCTGCTTAGGGCTTACTTGTACCTCTGTGCTTAGGGACCAATGATGGTGGACTCAAAGACAATAGTTTAGTGGCATGGTTAAGGCTGTGTACACTGATTCCAAGGTGAAAACCTTGCCAATGAATTATTTCTCTGTCCCTTCGATGCAATTTTCTTCAATATATAGCAATGATGGAAAATTGTGTTCTGGTTAAAGATGCTAAATGAGTGTCTTTGAAACAGAGTACTCAACATTTTGTATGTGCATTCCTGGATCTGACAGCTTCTGTACCTGCTGAAAGAGACTTCAGTGGCAGGAAAGTAGGGAAAGGCTGACTATATTTATTTTGCAGAAAAAGTCTAAACAAAATGCAGAAAATTTAGGAAAAACATTGTCTCTGCTTTCTACTGAAAAGCCTATAGTTAGCTCCCGTAATGGGTAATTAAGTTATTTTCTTGGGAAAGAATGTTCGGAGATACAGTAGTTCTGTGACTGTGTAGCAAATTGCTTTCCAAGACCAACCCAGATTCTATCCCTGGCAACCCATAGAACGCCCTGAACACTTCCAAGAGTGGTTCCTGAGTTTCAAGAGCCAGAAGTAAGTCCTTAACAGGTCAGCGTGTGTTGCTCACAAACAAAACCTGGGCAAAGGCGGAACCAGAGGACAAAGGAGCGATTCATTCTCTAGAACTCAGGAGGCTTCAGTTCAACTAGATTTATAGGAAATATGTGAAGTTAGTGCAAGGTGTGGTTGGTGGCCCTGTCTCCTTGGGGTATGCATGAAACAAGCCAGATACTTCAATTCAGTGGACAACTCTAGAAGACTGTCTAGACAATCTTGAACTTCATGTGCTTGCATTGATGTTCATTTGATAGTAGGGAAACCTGAGGAAAAAAGAGTTTAACTAGCTTGTCTGAAAACAAGTCCTGAGAGTCTGAGTCTGCGTATGAAAATGGGGCTACTGTGGTATGACAATCTTCACTGCTTCGCTTTTAACCTAGTCTTCTAGTTTAAGTTATTTATAATATAGGACCCACAGTTTTTTATGATATAGAATCCCTCTTAAGTAACCTCTATAATTGATTCATCATTCTACTTATGATGAGTAGTCCTACAGGAATGCAAGCAACATTAGGAAACACAATAAAATTATTACGATTTATCATAACTTTGTACCCATGTATCAATTTTCTCAGCCAAGTAGGAGAGTGTTATAATAAAAGAATCAGGCATACCTTAAGCCTGTCTCTTAGGCACGTGGTTGAATTCCAAGCCTCCTGAGGAGAGAAGTATTCCATAAATCACACGAACCTTTCCCTCTTCCTACCAATCTGCCTCTTTTCTCCTTGAAGCATATTTTCCTATTGTACACTTTATCATGAATTTTTCTTCCATAGCATCCTTGGAAACAAATACTCAATTTTTTTTAGAAAATAGCCTAATATCAATTTACATCTGAATAGTTGCAATGACTTAGTAAAATATATACACACTTATTATTTATGGCATTTTAAGTATACATTTATTAATGTAATTATGATTTTCTTTTCTTTCATAACATTTTAGCTAATGGAAGATTATAGCTAAATACAATTGTTTTATATAATATCATGTGATGAGTATTGTATTGTTACCTTTATAAACATAACTTTGAAACATAATAATCTTCCCTTTACCTCTTCTTCTAAGTGGTCTTAATGAATATTTTAAGCCACTTTTATAAAATTCATATATTTTGAAATCAGGTCAAATAGTGAAGTGTATAGGGCTATATGACACTCTTCTTTCACTTGAACTTCTGTTTACATTAACAAATATAAAGAATAGACTAACTATGGACATAAATCATGTTCAAAATAAGTCCCACTCATTGAAAGAAGAGCTATTCTGCCAAGTGACAAGTCTGTAGAATCATCAAATTCTTTTTTTTTAATTTTTTTTAATTTTTTTTTAATTTTAATTAATTTTTTTTTATTGAATCACCAAGTGGAGGGTTACAAAGTTCTCAAGATTATGTCAGTTATACAATATTCAAACACCCCTCCCTTCACCAGTGCCCATCTTCCATCCCCAACCCCCCCAGTATATCTGCCGCCCCCTCCCACCTCCCTAGTCCCCACCCTTGTACGTGATAAGTTTCACTTCATTTGCGCTTATCTCGATTACATTCCATGTTTCAACACACAACTCCCTACCGTTGCTGGGGTTTCCCCCCAAAAAGAAAAAGACAGTCCTATTTCCAATGAGGCATTTGATAATTCTCCATTACTAAGCATATAGAGATATTAAGTCCTGCTGTTTGTTACATAGCTTTTCTTTTTCCCCCTTGCCCGGCGCCACCGAGTTCACGCCTGTTTAGTAATCGCCACGCTGTCTGACAAAGGGAAAAAAACCGAAGAGGATGGTTATTTCCCGTCATCAGAAAGCGTGGGGCTCTGGCTTAGTTGATAGTCTAGTAGAGTGTCTGGAAGGAGTTTCTGGAACCAAAGCTCTTGCGCTGATATCGGCTCTGGCTCGAGATACCACCAGCGTCCCGCTGGTCCATGTACCTAATTTTTCCCCTTATTTCCCATTCCCACGCCACCTGGTCTGTTTGCTTAATGGACATCACACTATGTTTGACACCACGCCACGTTTCTTCCCGAGAAAGAAGGATATTTCTTCTCAGCCGGCGTGGGGATATAGCTTAGTTCAGTCTAGAGAGATGGCTACCATTTTGATTGCCTTCAATATTTCAACAAAATACTTACTATTCTTGTTAGGATCACCCACAAAAGTCCGACCCATTAAGAAGGAACCATTACATATTGCTGATACTAAGATGACATTAGGTCGCGCTGCCGCGGCAGCGGCCGCGCGGTTTTGTGTTTCTGTCTAAAGTCCAGGGAAAAAGTTGAAGGAGAGAGAGAGAGATTTCCGCACGGGGGACCTGGCGGAAACTTTCAAGTCACATACTGCAGGTTGCTGGTGGGCTGCCGGTGTCCCAAGCAGCTCCATCCTCTTCGTCAGTCATTCTGGGGGTGCGGGCGCGGAGAAATTCATCAAATTCTTATGTTAGTAAGAATTATCCTAAAGGATGAAAAAATAACTAAAAATAACACTCATAGAAGAGAGATGAAAACTTGGGATATTGCCATGCTATCATTTGCACAATGCGTTTTTCAGGTTAGAGATGATATGATTGCACATTATGCATGGAGATTAATGAATGAAGTGAATACTGTATTCATTGACATCAAAATGCAAGATGCATGTGATTAAAAGGTTAATTGATATATGCAACTGCCTAGATGTTTGTTGGGTTTCTGTACATCTGTAAATTGAAAAGTGCTTTCAATTCATTAATTGCTGTATGGAGAAAGGTTCTATGAACATTGTAAAAACATGCTTGGTTCATAGCTAGAATTTGGAAAAGTATTATTAAGTTATTTTTATCAGGAGACTGCTGCTCTAATAACAGACATAAATAAGAAAATGCTGCTACAGGCCAGCATTGCTGCATGCTATTAAGGGACAAGCATGAAGCAACTCAGGAATATCTGTACTGTAACCTCTGCTTTGACAGTTATTCTTCTCCCAGAGGTCCTTTGGGGGTGGAATATGTGCAACGCATATGAATAAGAGCATAAACTTTTGGTCTGATCCCAAGTGTCTCTAGTTTATTTATTTATTCCTGAGATAATCAGTACTGAACTGACCAGAGTCAGACTATTTCAAATACTCTGGGGTCATACCCCAATTTTAGACTATTTTGGCAATCCGAAGTAAGGGGATGTCAGTGGTGATGGTGGTGGTGGTGGTGTTGGTGGTGGTGGTGATGTGGGAGTTCTAAGTGTCAGAAGATGTACTTAGAAGTAAAATAGCAAGAGAGATGCTGAGCAGAGGACTGCCTTTGACTCCCAAACCAATCACCTCCCATGTCGCAGCTTATGACTGGCTGTTGGGAAAGAGAAAAGAGAGTCCAGAGAGAATTAGATTGTCATGGCTCAGTGACTCCAGGTTCCGGAGTGCCCTAGAACCCACACATCGCTGCTCCTCCAGGGAAGAGGAGAGGCGCCAAGACCTGGACTGTATGTTCCCTTGGGACTATCCGGCTCACCGAACAGGGTCTTATCTAAGACAAGACCCTCTGCAAAGCACTCTGATGAAAGGGTTAAAAATTAGCTCAGTAGAGCAGAAAGAATGTGGGATCAAGGGGAACCACAGAGAACTCTCTGTCCGTCTGTCTAATATCTTTTAGATTTCCAAAACTTTCTATTTAAGAGCAATATTACCAAAAAGTACACACAGCAAGTCCTTAGGCTCATTTCATTAGCTTCGAGATGAATACAAATTCCGGGTCAAAAATGCATTGTCAGTCAGACCCTATAAACCCCTCATGACCTCCACAGCGCCACATGGGAGGGCTCCCCAATTTCAAAACAAAACAAAACGGAGAAAATATTTACTTAGAAATGTCTGCTAAGTAGAAGTCAGATACACAATAATGACTCTATAACTCCTATTATATCATTTTCTAGCGAATGAAAATCTACAGGGATTGAATTAGAGATACCAGATTCTGAGATGTACAAAGATGTAATTTCAAAATATAAAATTATGACTTGATTTGATTCCTCATATTTTATTTAAATATTGGAATGAGTGCATCAATGACTGCAAAATTTTGACTTACTTTGGGAATATTATTCTCTATAGTGTCGCAGCTTTTCTTAATTCACAGTTATGGGGTAGGAACCTATTTTTAATAATTTCTTCTCATTCTTATATATTTAATTTATTTTTCATGTCCTACGGTTCTGCCTGGATATCCCAGAACAATACTGCATGTGTATGGTGAGCTAAAACATGCTTTCTTGTCTCAAGTAGAAAGGCTTAAATATATACTTAAATACATTCTTTTCTCAATATACTTGCAGATATTCTTTATCATTCTAAAGCCATTACATCCTGTGCTTAATTTTAAAGGCTTTTCAATAGAAACATAGTTTCTGCTAAACCATCCATTTGCATACTAGATTATCATAAATATTTGAATCCTAACTATTTCAGGGATATATATATATAATATTAATATTTTGTCTAATATTAGTATACTAACACTATACTCATTTAAGACTAAAAGTTGCACATATATTCATTATCTACTCTCTTTATACATATTATTGATATTTCGCCTATATATCTTTCCAGGGGGTGCTGAGTCACTTAAAAAAAAATTCTTTTCTGCTGACCCGGGAAGCGGCTGGCTGGGGGCAGGCCCGCGAGCGGGAGTCCATATGGGAGCAGGCGCAGCGGGCGTGGAGCGTGGGGTCGGGAAGGCGGAGGTGCAGCAGTTGTGGGTGCAGGAGGCGGTGGACTCCATGGTGAAGAGCTTGGAGCGAGAGAACATCCGGAAGATGCAGAGTGTCATGTTCTGGTGCAGTGCCAGCTGCTGTGAGGACACCCAGGCAACCATGCAACAGGTGCACCAGTGCATTGAGCGCTGCCATGCACCGCTGGCCCAAGCCCAGGCCCTGGTGACAGGGGCGCTGGAGAAGTTCCAGGACCGCCTGGCCCGGTGCACCGTGCATTGCAACGACAAAGCCCGAGATTCAGTGGATGCAGGGAGTAAAGAGCTTCAGGTGAAACGACAGCTGGAGAGTTGTGTGACCAAGTGTGTGGATGACCACATGCATCTCATCCCAACCATGACCTAAAAGATGAAAGAGTCTCTCTCATCCATTGCAAAATAGAAGTCTGTGCCCCAGGCCATGGAGACTAAGGGAAGGGGTCTCTTTCGAAGAGAAAATGGGAATGTTGGTCTTTTTAAACAGTGTGAACAAATGAAGGGAAAAATAGAAGGCAGCAAGTTTAAGGCTGGTTACTTGCCTCTGGACACTGGTTCCTTTATTTTTCCAGCCTTAGAAGTGAAAAAGAAAAAAAAAACTGGTGCTTAAGTTTGGATCAGAGATAACACAGGAGACATTTGAGAACCTAAATATCTGTGGCAAGTGTTTGTCCTGGCTGTAGGATCTCTCGTACCAGACCATAGTTCTCCAATGTGCCACCTGCTTCTTAGCACTCAGTTGGGTACCAGAAAGCTGGCAGGTTCCTCTCATCTGCCAGTGATCTGATGGAGAATGAAGGGAGGTGTTTGTCCCAACCTCCTGTTGACTGTAAAGATCACTACATTGTTTTTTTGTAAACCGGTGAAGCAAAAATCCAGGAGGTCCCTAATTTAGGGGTGTGTGGTGGGGGAGGGAACTGGTCTGCATTTTGCTTGGTTGTATTTTATATGCAAGAGCAAGAAATTGCTTTAAGATAGAGTTGGGAAACAAGGATAGTTTGTTTAAGAACTTTGAAGTTATTTGTGTCTATTTGTGGCCATCACAATGTAAATGTACACTCCTTGAAATTTTCCCGCATTGCGTCTTTCAGCTTGGAGACCCTGCAGAAACATGACAGGTGATATTATAGTGAGTTTGAGGCGGAGCTTCTCTCTTACTGGCTGCCGGAATGGACCTGAGACCTTCTGCAACTGAGTGGCAGGATAGTATTGAGACACTCTCCCTGGGAGAGAGAGGGGAGTCGGTTGGGTGTATAGCAGTGTACAGGAATGAACAGTGATAGAGCAACTCTTCACTGTTGAGTTTGACTGGATCTAGAAAAATCTGGCTTTCATGGGTAGAGTGCAATGAACGCCTAAACTCAGTATGCACTGGCCCTAAAATGACAGAGCCCTAGGGAAGCAATCCCTTGGCAACAGAGAGACAAAAGCAAGTAGCTAAGGGTTGGCAGAAGTTGTGATTCCTTTAGAGCAAAGGAAAACAACCCGTTTACCAAATACACTTTTGCCTGGGGCTTGACATCCTTCATTGTCCCGGTACTAGCGCCTTCTCATTTTGATAAGGGCCTTGTCTTTTTACCAATGTTTTACTTGATACTATAGCCTGTCTGTTTGTTGTTCAAGATTGTGATATATTTTCCTAGTGGTTTGGTTCTAAAAAATAAATAAGATTTCATCTTTCCTCCAAAAAAAATTATTTTCTTCTGAGAAGGGGTTGGATGGGCCAAATAATTTTGGGACTCTGCTGTAGCCTGTGTATTTATATTCAGTATTTATCTTCCCTAAGTCATTGCACCTTTTGAAGCCCTCATTTCTTGCTCTAAAAGTTTTGTATCTGACCCATAATCAGTAATAAATATTAACAATTGCAATTGGGTTGGAGTGGTAGCACATTGGGCATTTGGTAGGGCATTTGCCTTGCATGCAGCTGACCAGATTTGATTCCTCTGCCCCTGTAGGAGAGCCTGGCAAGCTACCAAGAGTATTCCACCCACACAGCAGAGCCTGGCAAGCTCCCCGTGGCATACTCGATATGACAAAAACAGTAACAACAAGTCTCACAAAGGAGATGTCACTGGTGCCCGCTTGAGCAAATCAATGAGCAACAGAATGACAGTGATGCAGTGAACTTATGCAATATTTTACATGTATATTTAGGAAGTACGATGATGAATGTACCTCTTTGTAATAATACTTTAGGATATGTGGAATCTGAAAAATATGTTTAGAAGTATCATCTCAGTGATTATGGCTTTTGGGAACACTCTCCCAACATTTTTATTGCATCTCAGTTTATTATTTGTTGTAGTTCATCAGCAAAGCACCAGCTTGTCATTCTGTAGAACAGGTTTCCAGTTTAAATTTATAATTCATGACAATATATTATTCAGATAGCCTATTTTATTTTATTTTTTTGTGGATAGTTGTGCACACCTGACAATGCTCAGGGCTTTCTCCTGACTCTGCACTCAGGGAAGCATTGCTGGTGGCCTCTGGGAACACAGGTGTTACTGGGTCTGAACTCAGGTCATTCAGGGGCAAGGCCTGGCCACTGTTCTGCCTCTCTCGTCTACACCTAGTCTTCTTCTGTCAAGTTTTATATATTTTTATTTATGTAATCATTCGAAAATGTTTATATTTACTTCTTTAAGGTTGGTTACATTACCCACATATTTAAAAAATACTTTATAAAAATGTCTTATTTACTATTTTAGTTTTACTTATGATTGTCCTTATTTTTTACAATAGATAGCATGTTTGTATGTTTGGATTTTTATGAGCAGGCTCTTGATCAGAAATGTAAGATCCTTTTGGTATTAATTCTGTGTGTATTTAAGCAGGGGGAGGACTTCACAAACTGATCTCATGGTAGTGTTCATTTGCTGTGGGTCTGTGATTCTGCTTTAATGTCATTTCTGGGCTCTAAAGTTTGATAAGAAGAAATGATAATTCTCTTTTAATGTAATATAAGTTAACAAGGTAAATGTTTTATTTGCCCTTCCAAGAGGACAATAACATTTAAGTAATTGAAAATACTTTTTGAGTGCCAAGGCAGCAGTTATATGAGAATAAGTGTTTTGGTGTTACAGAAATGGGAAAGATTTTAATTTCAATTTTAAGTATATTATTAAGCATACAAAGGAAGGAATAAGTATTTTATTAAACATCACTTCCTAAAGCAAATGCTGGGCAGAAAGACCAAAGATCTTTAATATTTGCTACAAATAAGGAAGGTCTTTCCACAATGCAAATTTGATTTTACCAATTAAAATCAAATCATAATTCCTGTGCATAATTGTACCTCTGTGTGTAAAGGAAAGTAACATAAGGACAGTTAAAGAATGTTTTTTTTTAAAGCTATATTTTCTTGGGCCTGGAGTGATAGCACAGTGGGGAAGGCATTTTCCTTGCACGCAGCCAACCCGGGTTTGATTCCTCCGCCCCTCGTGGAGAGCCCAGCAAGCTACTGAGAGTATCCCCTCTGCACAGCAGAGCCTGGCAAGATAGCCGTGGTGTATTTGATATGCCAAAAACAGTAACAACAAGTCACAATGGAGACATTACTGGTGCCAACTCAAGCAAATTAATGAACAAGGGTTGACAGTGCTACAGTGCTACAAACTAATAATATAATATATATAACTAATATGTATAACTAATAATAATACCTTGTGACTTTGATTATTTGACATCTAGGTTGTGCAGTCTTTTTCAAAGTTATTTTCCACATCTCTGCTCAACTGAAAAAAAAACAATTTGCCCAAATACATAGTTATGATTCATATTCTTTTACATTTGAGAAAGAAGTAGTGGTCACCTTTAATTTCTCTGTCAATAAAAAGCTGAAGCTTAAGCTATAAATAGCCCTGGTTGGTCCTTTCAGTGCAAAGTTACTGACCAGCTGCTAGGAAATTTCAACAATTGCCTAAGCAGGAAGCTAACAGATTCATCAGATACTTGAGATGAAAAAATGGTATTCCCGGGGATTTTTTACCCTATGCCATCTGGTCCTAAGGTGCCTATTACATCTATTATTGACTCATTAAAGTCAATGAGGTGAAGAACACAATTAAAAGTGTTTACTTGTCATGTAACAGTCACTTAACATTGAATTGTAACTTCTAGTTTCAGTACCACCATGCACCTCAAACCCATTCCAGCAGCATTATGTGATCCCTGAATTAATTTCAAATTAATATAACTCAAACTTACACAACCATTTAAAGGGACATGAATATTTGAGACGACTTTGTAACACACAAATGTCATAGGACAGTCACAATGAAGATTGGTCTTTATAATTAAAACAATAAAACAGAAATAAACGGTCAATGGGGACCAAGAACAGGATACATATCCCTGTACTCCACGAATTATTTAGATGCAGCAGGCTTGCTTACGAGCCAATAGTTTGCAGAAAGTGCGGGCCCATTTGTGTACCCAAGAGAGCAAGACAGGCAGTGATCAAAATAACAGTGCTGGTTCTCACAGAGCTATATCAAAATCCATTATTATATCAACTCCTGAATATGGGCTTACATGGTTGTAGCAAAATAAAGGCATTTTTTATTATTTTAATTTCCTCCAAGTAGACCATGAGGATAATACAAAAAATATTTCCTGATTTAATATTGGATCTAAGTAAAAACACTACAACAAAAAGTGTAAGATCTTATAAATATTTATAAATATTATAATAAATAATAATAACACATTCTTTAAGTGTTTCTAAGTGAAATACTTTGAAACAAAACAAAACTGTTCATTTTGCTTTATAATTACTATTTATGGATAGCAAGTAAACATCACTTTTTCAATATATGCATTGCAAGTTCAAATCAAAGAAAAGGCAACTTTAAGTTAATTCTTCCAAATAACTTCAGTGCCATATATAAATATGTATATGAGCATATACAAATAGAGAGTGAAAATTTTCCATTACAATTTGGAATATTTTTTAAAAAATTATTGTGTTTTATATTATATGTGTATCATCTTCATATTTGTACATTATTGGCATTTAAGAAATATCATTTTAACTGAAAAAATACCACTTATTCTCTTCAATATAAAATATTTAAAAGTTAGAATCTTCAGTAACTTTTTAAAGTTATACATTTATACAGGAATGTATCAATTTATCATATACATATGATACATTGAAAAATTGAAAGTGAAAAAATTTGCACAAGTGATAAATATATCTTTCACTGTAATGATCATGGTATTTTAATCACAAGAGCAGACAAAGAGCCTCCATTTCTTTTCTTTGATAAGATGGTGTAATCCAATCAACAGCCAACATCCAGAGGCTGTAAAACCAAGCTCCTGGAAGACATCTTACAGTCTAGTTCTCCCTCTTGAAGAACCTGGCCAGGTACTGAGAGTTTCTTTCCCACACTAGAGAGTCTGGCAAGCTCCCCATGACATATTCATATGCCAAATACTGTAACAATGATGGGTTTCATTCCCCTGACCCTGAAAGAGCCTCTAATGCAGCACCATTGGGAAGGATGAGTAAAGAGAGGCTGCTAAAATCTCAGGGCTAGGACGAATGGAGACGTTACTGGGCTCGCTAGAGAAAATCAATATTCAATGGGATGATAGTTTTAGTGATAGTTGATAGTGATAAGATAGTTGCAAGCATTAAAAGCTACTAACCTTAAATAAATAACACAGTTAAAGAAAGAACCTGTAAATGTCATGTGTCTCATCAAAAGGCCTTTATTTTAACTCAAACAATTCAGTCACAAGACAAAGTGACTGAAATAAATAACACATCCATGCCCAGTTATTAACTCATTATGACCAAAGTCCATGTTACTTATGGAACAAAAAGAAACAAACAAAAAATAGAAATAAAGCAAATGAAATAAGTATTGTTCAATGTTCAGTAAGTGCTGGTATGATAATAAAGTATTCCTAAGCACTCAGTAGATAAAATTTGATATTTTGATAAAACCTCTTTATCTATCTTGGGAACATTATAATTTAATGACCGTGCTATATATACAGTGTGTAATATACAGCACTTGTCTGCCATCATGGATCCTGGTTTGAATTCCTGATTCTGAAATTGACTCTCAGGTCTGATGGGTTTGTGCACTAAACTAAGCAAGACACATTTTAATTAAAAATACAAAGATAGCATTGTTTATTCACTTCAATATCTAAGATATGCATCTTAGGAATCATAATTAAAAATCCTATCACCTTTGATCACATCAATCAAGAGTTACAATATACATACGTATATGTGACAATGTATATGTACATATATAATGTGTATATAACATGTATGCACATGTGTGTATATGTATATATATATGTATACACACTCAGTTAAGGAACTTAACATTGTAGGTTTAATACTTATTTTACAATATATCCAACGCACTAGTCCGATATAATTTGTAAGAAATCAGACTTCTATTAAAAGTTTGAGGCTTGCATATATTATTTAGAAACAATTGAGATATACTCTAGACTGGCATGCCTACAGCAAAGGTAAATTGGAATGCATGTTGAACTCACTGATAATTTTCATGTACTTTTTTATTAAAAAGTACATCCCAAGTATTTCACCAAAGAAAATAGTACACACAACTTATATTGATTTCAACAGCAATCAACCTGTTGACTGATGAGTCTATTTGAAGGTAGAATTCAGACTTCAATTAATGAAAGTAAAAAAAAAATGTGCATTTCATATTGACATTTGGAATTTAAATTGTACAAAAATAAATATGTGCAGAAATCCTGAGAATCCTGGTTACTATTCAATAGGAAATGATAGTAACCCATTAGAAAAATAGCTCCCTATAACGTGGAACTCTCAGTATGTGATGAATGTAAAGCAAATTGCATAAAATGAAACTTAATTGACATTACAATATTTTTATACGGGTAAATTTATCTTTAAATGGGAACTCAGATGAAATGATTCTAATGTATATTAACTAGAGTAATTAAAAACAGAAATCAAGGGCTTGATATATAATACAGCAGATAAGTACTTGCTTTGCACACGGCCAACCACATTCTACCATAGTACAGTGTCTGCTGAGACCACTAGGAGTGATCCCTGAGCACTGTGCCAGAATTAAGCTCTGAGCACAGTTAAATTTTGCCAAGCACAAAAACAAATGAACAAATAAACTATAGGAATTAGTATTCCAGTTTGAAAAGTCGGGCAAGGGAAATTAATTTGTGGGATGATTATGTTACCTAACACATCTTTAATAAATTTTTAACCAAGAAAAATACTAATTTAGTTATTAAAAAACACAAATTGACCAGAAAATGACTGGCTTAAAATTCAATTTTCTCTTATAATATTACTAGCAATTTTACCTACCACGAATATAACCCAGTGGAAACAGCAATTTATGGAAGCAGTCATACATACATACATATATATTATAATGTATGGTAATTTTTTACACCTCACATAAAAATAAATTCACACTCTGTGTGGAAAATAAATGCTAAATGATTATTGAACACTTCAAATAAAGTGCAATGAAATGCTTAATAACACTGAGTGAGTAGTAATGTATTCAAATACAGAAACATAAAGCTTGACAAGGAACGCATCTCCAGTAAAGCAAATTAATACTTTTGGATCTTTTCATAGGGATGAAAAACTCTAAAAGCCCATGCGTGTGGTAAATATGCTCTGAATTACACATGCTTTAGCACTTTGCTTATGGAGAGCATTTCACCAGCACCTTTCTTTTCTCTCGCACAGACAAATTTAGGACACACTGTGTTAAAATTCCAGAAATTTAGGTTAGAATGGAAAATGAAATCTCCCTACATTTCTTTAACGCTCCCAAAGGATTATCAAAAAAATCTCTATAGTCCTCATGACTATCAAATCACCCTTAAAGTTTGTATTTTGATGATCTAATAGTGTAAATGAATAATAAAAAGCACATGGATTCAATTTCCATTAAAATACACAAGGTTGTAAAAAATCAAGGGCAAAGTAATTCCAAAAAGAGCAATTGGTGCTTTAACTTCATGTGTTTCAAAGCAGTTCAAGATGTCCAATGGATCCAACCCACTGAAAGTGCCTTTCAAATTGCATTTGTTGTGGGAGATGACTCTGAAATGAAATCAGATAGCAGACACTTAAAGATGGAACTAACATTGATAGACATGTATCTTGCTGTAAAAAAGACTATTTTAAAAGAACCAACTTACTATTATTTTTTAATTGAATCACAGTAAGATACACAGTTTCAAGTTGTTCATGATTGGGTTTCAGTCATATAATATTCTAACACTCTCTTTTCACCAATATACATTTCCCCACACCACAAGAGCCATTTTGAAATGAAGGAAGTAGTTAAATATACTCAACAGAAATCCTCCCATTTGAATATTCCTGAATATTTCACCGGCACTTCCTTTGGAAAAGAATTCTGCTTGTGAGTCTATGCTATAAAAGAAAATGTTTTGGTTGAAAAGAGCAAATGTTGGGTTAAGACACTTTCTCTGCACGTGGCTGATTCTTTTGATCCCTGCCTCATCCATGGCTCTATGAGCACTACCAAGAGCAAGGAATAAGCCCTAGGTAGCATAGAATGTCAACCCCCAGACTCCAAAAATAAATAAAAAATTAAAAGAAATGCTCCACTTTGGTCATTGACACAACAATAAAGTTTACTTGCCATTGTGCCTTTTTTAATCACAATTTTTCAGATATAGTTTGGTTTCATATAACCTACCTTTTTGTATAATTTGATTTCTATTTGATAGTATATTCACAGTGCTGTGTTCCAATCACTGTCACTACTGTCACTGTCATCCCATTGATCAATGATTTGTTCCTTCGTGCCCAGTGATGTTTCCATTCATCCTAGCCCTGAGATTTTAGCAGCCTCTTTTCACTCGTCCTTCCCAACGGTGCCACAGTAGAGGCTCTTCAGGGTCAGGGGAATGAGACCCAGCATTATTGCTGTTTTTGGTATATGAATATGCCACAGGGAGCTTGCCAGGCTCTCTCATATGGGATTTGTTCCTATCAAAACTATTAATTTTAGAACACTTTAACTTTCCCTAAAGAATTCCTTTGTGAGTAGTATCAGTGCCTCACTTAAGACAACTTCTCCAATTCACCCATTCATAATTACAGTAACACCCTTTCAATGAATTTACCTATTCTGCACATTTCAATTAGATGACATAATGCAAGATGTGCCACTTGATAGTTTTTCAAGTCCTATCTATGATGTGAAATGCTTTTGTTTTTTCAAATCATACAGAAATACTCGGACACCTTTTGGCTAATGATGAACAATGTTGTTTGAACATTCATGCAAATGCTTTGATAGGAACATAGATTTTCTTTCTTTTAAGGGAGGAATGAAATTGGTGAATCACATTATCACTCTATATTTAAACTCCTTGAAGAACTGTTTTCCAAACAGCAGAGCCAACTAAATATCTCACTGGAGGTATGGAAGTGTTTTGATTTCTTACATCCTCAACATACCTACTGTTAACTGTTGGTTTTATTCCAAACATCGTAAAGTCTATAATGTGGCATCTGGCGACCAAGCGGGAACATACTTCCTCCATGGTCACAGAATGGATTGATCCTAGTGGGCAAAGGACTTATGTTCTACAGAAGCCAGTAAGATGGTTCCAACCAGGATGGGGAGTTAGAACAGCACATAAGGAGCCCTGTATACAACTGACTTGAGCTTGATCCCCAGATACAGACCCCTAAGCCACCCAGGATTGATCTCTGAGCACAGTAGGCAAAATTAAGCACAGAGCAAAACAGGATTTGCCCCAACCTAGCCAAATAATAATAATAACGATAATAATGATAATAATAATAATAATAATAAAATGATGCAGTCAGATAGAAAATAGAATATTATTTTAGACAATTGGAGGGACGTTTAACATTTATGTGACATGGGTAACAAAAGAAATTTCCAATCGAGAAACCAGATGGATTAGTCCATTTTTAGACATTCAAAGGAAATTTCTGCTGAAGGGACTTTGGTGAATGATTCAGAATGAAATGCTGTGACGGACTCCATTTGGAGACAGACAAACATCTCAGTTGGAGACAGCATTTCCGGGAGAGACACTAAGCAGTGCAAAGACATGAGGCTGAAATGAGCAGGGTTCTCCAGGAAGACTAAAGCTGGCAGATATGACTGCGAATTTGGAACTTTGGGGAAAGGCGTGTGAGATGTGAGATGAAATGAGAGTTTTAGGTAAAACACTTGTGATATCAGCTGTTACATGTCAAGTGTAATCGATTCTAATGATTATGTAGCAATCTGAATTTCTGTGTAAGGTACTGAGGATACCTATTGAAATAGATAAATGCCCTTATGTTGCAGAAAATGCTTTGAAGGTAATTAAAGCTTCTATATGATATTAAATTTTGGGGGGGAGGCAAAATATAGTAGAGTGGGTAGGGCACTAGCCTTACATGGGATTGACCTGGGTTCAATCCCCAAGGGCCTCCCTTGGTCTCCCAAGCCCCGACTGTTAGGCGTGATCCCTGAGCAAAGAGCCAGAAAGAAGCCCTGGGCATGCCCAGGTGTGGTCCCCAAGCAACAGCAAAGATTATTAATTCAACATTACAGGTCAGAGGACATGGTGATAAAGCCAGAAAGATGGAAAATTGTTTAAATATTATGTTCTCCAATTTTATGG
This sequence comes from Sorex araneus, assembly GCF_027595985.1. Taxonomy (NCBI): domain Eukaryota; kingdom Metazoa; phylum Chordata; class Mammalia; order Eulipotyphla; family Soricidae; genus Sorex; species Sorex araneus. The sequence goes on along the minus strand of NC_073302.1, from coordinate 296,070,296 downwards.
CAAATATATGCAAATGGAATTGCTGGAAATTGAAACATCAGTATGACTATATTTTATTTCAATGTGGCCAAGTCTTCCATTTGCTCTGCCAACCAGCCTCACTCTGCTCCATGCACTTTGTATTGCCCTATATTCTGTAAGAGAAAAAAATATTTAGTTTTTGGTATGATTAGTAATTGTATCTCATGGATTGGAGCAATAGCACAGCATGCAGGCATTTGCCTTACACGTGGCCAACTCGGGTTCGATTCCTCCATCCCTCTCGCAGAGCCCAGCAAGCTACCAAGAGTATCCCGCCCACATGGCAGAGCCTGGCAAGCTCCCCTTATCATATTAGATATGCCAAAAACAGTAAAAAGTCTCATAATGGAGACATGACTGGTGCCACTTGAGCAAATCAATGAATAATGGGCCAACAGTGCTACAGTGTTATCTCATGGACATAATTCCATCCCCTTAGATTTGAAAGGAAGCCAGTCAAATCTAAGTCTGACGAGAATGTTGAGTACACCGTGGTGTATGAGAGAAGACATTTCCCCGTCCCCGATGATGCTTGTTGATTTTGCCGACTTCTATGCAGGATCCACAGAATATCCACAGAGTAAAACCCATGTTGGCATGTTGCTGAGGCCTGGGAGCATCGTTTGAACTTGGGGTGTTTTACGTGGCTTACTTGCTCTCATGGCTGCTACCTCTGAAGCCAGAGGCAAATTTCCCAGATTTGAAATTCTTCCTATAATTCCCATTCTCTCCACTCATCACCTACCCCAGCCTGCGGCGTGTTGCAAGATGATTTCCATTGCTCAGGAATCAGTGCATGGGCTGTTCCCGGGAGGAGTCCCCAAGTGCCTGACTGAGATGGAGAATCCTGACAACAGATGGCATGTGTAACCGCTTCACCTATGACCTGAGAACAATCCCGATGAGAAGAACTCCAAAGAAACGCGCTCATCAATTGATTACAACACAAATTATCATGAAAGTAATATTGGTAAGTCGAGAGCCTTGTTCCTCCTTTAAGGAAACAAATTCTGCACCTGACCCATATGCCATATCTTTACATCTATTTGTTCCATAGAGACAATGGGAAAGTTTAAGATATCGGGCGAATGACCTCTTGTCTCCTGCAGGCCTACCTGGAAATGAATGTGGGGTTCTGGGAGTCCCTCCTTCCTGCCCTCTGCTCTCCCCAGTCCAGACTCTCTAGACGTAGCAGCTTCACTGCTTATTCTTAGGGCTCCGTTTTCACAGGTTGTTCCCTCTGTATGAGATGCTCTTTCAACTTCTCACCTTCTGGCTTGCTCTTTCATGCCCTGCTGCTATCAACTCAACTTTGCCATGATCTCTAACTGACAGATTTTCTTGTCTGTAATACCACTTAATACAACTGACAGACAATGTCTTCTTCCCTAGGTTCAGAAAGGTAACAGCAGACTTTGTTTATTTACTGTCTTTTTGCCACCAGCTCCTAACAGAAAGTAGACACTCTAAATCGAGGTTTGTGAATTTGTCTTTAAATACTCTACTGATTAGAAAAGGATCCTGAGAGACGAAAGAAACACAAGTTCATAGAGAACAAGCTGAAACAATCAGTTCAAACAAGTGGAATGTTTTGTCAAACTAAAATGAGGCAAGACTTGTAAGTAAAAAGAATGTAAATGGAAGCAAGTGTTTTGGGATCAACTCGAATAGAAAATATATCATATTTCAAAACACATGAGAGTCATATAGTTTCTTATTATGATAACACTTCAATTTTCCTACTGGCTTCCTCATTTTCTATGTAAATATGACTTTGAATTTTTGACCATTGACATAGGGTCCTATTATTTCTCCTTCCTACCTGGGGTAATGTCTATAGTCAGTGTTCTCTGCACACATTTGCCACTTTTCACTCCTAAGAGATTTGGGAGGGCCATGTAAAACATAGCCAACCATTCTGTAACCGATATATGGTGGTATTTCCCTTTTCCTGTTACCTAAGGATATTATAAGATCATAGAAAACTGTTTTTTATTAATGTGAACCCATCACTTAACTCTCTCTTGAGACACAGACAGATGTATTGATAAATGTGTCTCCAAAATAATAGATTAGCACAAATTCCCTTTGCATTATACATGAGTAAAAAGGAAATAGACAGTGGAGTTTTGTTTGAATGTAATTTCTTCCCCAGAAGAGTAATAAAAGAGCCAAAATTACCTTCTCTTTTCTCTTAAGTGCATGCCAGCCAGTTCAATTAATATAGGCAGTTCTCCATGGTCAGCTCAGGACATTTAGAAGATAAAAGCAAAACAAAATAAAATCAAAGAACAACTTTGAGAAAGAGGATCAAAACATCACAAGTTTATTTGAATTTTAATAAGTTCTAACTTTGAGAGTATTTTAAAGGACATTGAGAACTCAGTATTATGTTAACACATTTCAATGGGCTACCTAGAATCAGAATAGAAGTGCCATGGATGATTTAGTCATCTTTGCACAATTGAAAAAGAAATAAAACAAAGAACAGTAAAAAGTTTCCAATTTCCGAATAATAATATATCTTACTAGTTGGTTTATTTGAGTAATATAATTCTATTACTATATAAAGCATACCTTAAAATATGAAATTCTTATAAAAATAAACTGTGGATTGGCTACAACCTTTAGACTTATCGGGAGTTTAAAGAAACTCTTCAATCTCAACTAAACCCAGACTTACAAAATCAGTATCTATAATCTTGACAAATCTTCTGATTATTTCTACCGCTAGACTTTATGACAGATTGGGGTAAACTATGTGCCTTTTATTCAAATGCATTCTTGGATAAGGTCCATGTTATAAAATGATATGTAGCTTGATTTTAGACAAACTTGGCACTAACAATGTGGTCCTCTAAGTGTTTAAGTTAAATTTAAGGAAAAAAAAATTAAAAAAAATACACGAGTGAAAATATTCTGAAGGAGTTGGCATAGAGGAAGCTCAAAGAGTGGTCTTCGATTCTCTGCTAAGTACAACCAGGGTGACTCTGCTAGCCTACAGGTTGCAGGCACTCCTGGGGATGACCGTGGCTGACCTGAAAAGCATCTCATTGCTTAGCTGACTCACTGACTAATGGCAATCACAGTGTTGTGTCACCAGCAGTGGCCTCCAACATATTATGGCCATAATTTCCTATTCTTGGTTAATACCATGTGATTTAATGTTTTTGGAAGCCATTTTAATCAGATCGAGACTAAAATAAAGCCAACCTTAATAAAATATAGTGTAATTGGAGGTAAGGTGATATGGGAGCAGAAGTATTAAGTGACAACAGTTTGGGGATTGAAACAGATCGTTGGGAAACTAAGAGATCTTGGTAAGGGAAAAGAGTATAGGCAGAGAGCTTTGTGAAATAACTTCACAACTTTCTCTTTCTAATCCAAAAAGAAAGAGAATTAGGAAATTGTTTAAATTGATGAAATCAAAAAGTGGTAGAATACAAGTTCTTGGACAATTTGACATAATCATATGGTCCAGGCCTTCCTGCATTAAACTAGGGCTGAGCCCTCACCACTTTCTGGTCCAAGAAAGTGCCATAGAGCCTTCATCTTGTCTGCATTAGTTATCTCTTTATCTTTTATTTGCATTATTTTCCCAAAGTTCTATATGATCTTCTGGCCATTTATTAGATTCTACAAATTTTTGTCATCATGTATGTTGCTGGGAAATGTACATTCCCAAATAATAAAGACAACTATGGCATCCAATTGGTTAAGAGCACTTGTTATGTGTACTGCTTTCTGATAGTAATCCAAACACTTTCATTGAGCATTGGAACCTTTCTGTTAGGCCCCAGAAAAACCTGTCTAAGGTCTCCTTCCTTCAAAGGCATCAGGCACTATGAGCATCTGTTTGTGTGGCTATGCCGGAGGTCCCCTTGGCTGCCTCAGTGTCCTTTCTCACTGCCTGAGTGACATCCCCTTATTGGTCCCTCCCAAGATGCTCAAAGACCCTTCCTTGGTTTTTCTATTTTTATTTTTTTGCTTTGGGGGGGCACACCTGGCGATGCACAGGGGTTACTCTTGGCTGTACTCTCAGGAATTACTCCTGGTGGTGCTCAGGGGATCATATGGGATGCCGGGAATTGAACTCCAGTTGGCTGTGTGCAAGGCAAATGCCCTACCTGCTGTGCTATTGCTCTAGCCTCTCAAAGACCCATCCTTTGTGAAAGGGAATCAAAGTCCCACAGGAAGAAAAGGCAATATAATTCTATTTTCACTAATCATAGTGCATCAAAACAATTTCTTTATATGTTCTTTTTCTTCTAATGACCTATCAGATTATTTTTGAAATAGGTAAATAAAATCAACGGGGATTCAAATGTAAATTCTGTAATAAAATTCAGGCAGGGTGTAGGAATCTATATTTTAATCGATGTTTTTATATATTTACCTATAAGTATAACATGCCTATATATTTATTTGTCTGTACACAAAACGACAGAGGGAGAACAGAAGAAAATGAGAAACCAGGAAACACACCATTAGGGAGGGAGAAAGAAGTGTCTAAGCTGCAATATAAAAATAAGAAGTATTTCAAAATATTTTTCTGGATGTTATATTATCTAAAACATGAAAACATAAGAAAATCCAATGCAATTATCATAACTAGTTATTTTTCATTTAAATGAAAGGGAAACTTTGACACAGAAAGAAATAATCTATTGTTACATAACACTCTTATTTTGATCAAATTAACTCTTAATGTTTTCCTATCTCTCAGAAATAGAAATGCAGAAACCAAGTTTGAAGTGCAATAAAGAGGAAATGCGTTCCTGTGGTGGATTTTACATTTCAAATGCCAGAAGTCCTCATTAAATATCTAACAGGCTGAGTCCTTTCTTTGCATTTTCCTTCAACACAAACATCTCTCTATAACCTTAACCAATTAATCCCATCATCTTAGCAGTATTTCAAATTTCAACACTCTTTAGATGGGGCTAGTCTTGAGTCCTGGCTCAAAATTGATGCAATCTTGAAAATGAAAGGTCAGTTCTTTATCCACTAATCTTATTCGTAATATTAATGTAGTGCCCCTGGATGTTCTTGGTTGCTAAGGGATAAATCGGTAAGGCCATCTTAATGGAGTTTGATTAGTGAATGTAACCACACATGTCCGAAGGGCCTCACCTAATCACTGAATCAATATGCTCACACCCAGATCTGTGCAGAGCAATTTCATCAGAGAAAAAAAAAAACACCTTGGGTCATTTTTCCTAATTGCTTCAGAGTTCAAACCCTGATATTGTGGGCCATGTTGAATTGTACATGTGAAATAAGGCATTTTATAAGATTATTTTCTCTCACTCTTTTGATGTGAATTTTAAGAAAATGAAGATATGAAAACCTATGTCCAAGGCAGAAGAAAGCTATATTTAGATAAAATAATAACATAGCTGGTAGGGCGTTTACCTTGCACATGACCATCCCAGGTTCAATTCCTCCAACCCTCTCGGAGAGCCTGGCAAGCTATCGAGAGTATCCCGCATGCACAGCAGAGCCTGGCAAGCTACCCGTGGCATATTGGATATGCCATAAACAGTAATAACAAGTCTCACAATGGAGACATTACTGGTGCCCGCTTGAGCAAATTGATGAACAATGGGACAACAGTGCTACAGTGCTACAACTCTTCAATACTCACGTCATCTGGAAAAGCTCCTTTGCCAACAAATGCATCTGCCATTAATAATGCCATGGCATTTGTCAACAAAAATAACACTTGAAGTCTCTTTGGCAGATTTCATTAAAATTTATGTTCTGGAGAGATCCTTGACAGATCTTGATTTTTGGTAATAAAACTCTTTTTTTTTTTTTGGTGGGAAAGCACGACCCTAGAATGCTGCACTTTATTTTCACCCACTTTTCGCTGCTGCTATGTCAGGCTGACTGGGAAATGAGTTTGGAGCTTCGTCCTAATTAGATCAATAAGAGCTAACCCCTATGAGAGTAGACATAAGTTTTGTCGATTACACACTTCATTTAGAGAGAAGTAGCACTTTTTGCCAGTTCATGGTACTATTCTGACTTTTTGAGTCTCCTTCAACACTGAGGCTCCTGGATTATTGGGAGGTGCATGGATCTCTTAAAATGTGACAGGGCATGCTGGGTGAGTGGATGGAGCTATGGTTATCTTGAATTTATGAAGAGATTAAAAATAGTGCACCTATAAAAGAAGAGGGGGGAAAATGCTTCTGACAAGAGTCACCAGATGGTAATTATTGTTCTTTGAGCTCGAGTAAGTGGCCGAAACTCTGACTCTACTGCACTCTCAGGAACTGTCCGTCTAGAGATAAGTTTAAGAAGAAAACTTAGCAAGCCAAAAGATAACACAGCAAGCCAACTTGCCAGCAGCCCATCTGGGTTTGGTCCCCGCACTATATATGGGTTGTCCCACCCCACCCACCCCCCAGCCACTGCAGGAGTGACCCCTGAGTATAAAGCCAGGGACAAGCCCCACACACAGTGGGAGGCTCAAAAAACGAAGAATAAAGAAAACAAAGAAAGAAAAGCACCTAGCCAGCGATCTATACTCTGTACTAGCAAAGCTATAGTAGCAGGTCTGGCTCAGGTCTCTATTATTGGTAATAATGAAACAGCCTTTGCCCTGAGCAGCCTTAACCGTCCGAAAAGCATGTGGACTGCCAACAGAGTCACTTTCTATTGATCAGGAATTGATTCGGACCGTAGGGTTTTTTTTCCCCCCCATGCAGAACCACCAATTACAATGGGGTTATTGCTATCAGAGCTGGAGGCGAACTGTCTACTGTTGTGCAGTAGATGAAAGTCAAGAAAGGAAATCATGATTTTTGTTTAAGGAAAAAACCCAAAACACCAACTTGGGGCTTTAAGCACTTGATTTACTGTTTTGCAGATTGTGTAATTATTTTTAAATTGGTATTAGCTTTCCAGACCATTGAATCTTCTTTCAACATTTATTTCCCAGTAAGTTGCTGTAAACATGTCTAATTCCTGAGCATTGTATACATGGAATATACATGTGTACACACTTAGTTTATAAAGATGAATGAATCCACTGTGCTATTGGATGAAATGCTATTTTTAAATACCATTTTTTTTAATTGAATCACCATGTGGAAAGTTACAAAGCTTTCATGTTTAAGTCTCAGTTACATAATGTTCGAACACCCATCCCTTCACCAGTGCACATATTCCACCATCAAGAACCACAGCAAACCGCCCCCCCCATCCTCCCAGCCCCCCAGTGCCCCACCCTGCCTGTGTAGCTAATAAATTTCACTTTACTTTAATTACATTCAAACAAAAAACTCACTATTATTGTTTGGAGTTTTCCCCTCCCAGAGTTGGACCTGCTGGAAAGGAAGCATGGAATACCATTTGTGTGCTTATATTGTGATGGTCATTACTCAAAATATCACTTAGACTTGGTCAAAAATATAGCTCTCAGTTTCCACTTTAAGCAGGCAACAATAAGCACTTTTACTCGGGAGATCTCAGGGAAGCGCCCCGTCTCGGCTCTTTCAGTCACCAGAGATGGATTGCCGCTCCCTCTGCTTGTGGTCATGTGTCTGCCCAGTAGGCTGTCTTCCTGCTCCTGCCTCCCGGGCCTCAGAGGGTGACCGCTCTGTTCTCCTCCAGCAAACCTGACCAGGTTCTTGCTACTTAAGACAATAATGCACTAGAGAGGGTGCTTGTTCAATTTCACAAAATAGACTACAATGACATTCATTTTGAACTCACATTTTATACAACTTTCCTACTCAAAATAGTACAAGAGGCTTCGCTCAATATGTCAACCAGGCCAAATCACTGTGCTTTGAGAAATCAAGAGTATTATATATTTATAGATCAATACATATGTATTATAAAATATGAACCGATCATAGTTATACTGTGTATATTATACATCATATATATGCATCTGCAATATTTTGTGTATATATATATTATATTTCATAATAAATTTATGTCGTGTACTAAATATTTATATATCATATTTTATATATTACTTGTCATATTATATTATATAAAATCTGCATATCATATATACACAAATGTACACTAAACATACTTGAAAATATATACTAGTCATATCAGTTTCACGGCATACATTGCAATTATAAGATAGGGTATAATATATATGCATAATATATACTGTGTTTATGATATATGCAGTGCTTTATATGTGTTCATGAATATTGTGCATTAATAAATATATTTATACAAAGATTCACATAACTTTGTATACAAGATAAACAAAAAAGGAGGACTCTCCATGTAACCAGCAACAAGAGACATTCAGCTTTGTTTTGGATTCTTCGATTTACCTGTCAGAGTTAAGCAACCAGGCCAGAGCAGTGAGGTGAATCCGGGTGACTCATTCTAAGAGTTAGACCATCCTTCACACTGAGCCCAGCAGGCGGACTAGGCGGTGAGCTGTTTGCCTGTGTCTCGGCCAGCCAGGCATGACACGAGAGCTGGGCCAGGCATCAGGTGGAAACAGCCGCTGACCACACTCTTCTCTGGCTCGTTCCTTGACGTCCTGAGCTCTATGATCTGGTGTGGTTGTGCTGAAACAGTCAATGGTTCTTGTTCCTTTTGGTGTAGCTATTAAAGTTAATTCTAGGAAGGAAGACAAATGAAGGGTTAGCAGAGGAAGGGCTGGATTATGCAGTCTCAACATGACATTCATTTGTTAAAACTAGTGTGTGTGATGGGGGAGGGCTCACTCACAATCAAACTTCTGTCTTCCCCTACACTGTGCAGACTGCATTATCTCTCTTCAGATCTGCTCTGCCTTGTGAGGACACCAGCTTTCCTCCTGTCCCATGTGTTCGCATTCACAATAGAAGGGTGATGATGGATCACCCAGCTGGGGTCTGGCCTGCCCAACCCTTGGAGGACACTTAGCTTTCCTGAAAAAACGGACATTTCATCATTTAATCAGATCCTTCCATGTAATTGCATTTTGGATACACATGCATTCACACAGATACACAACTGCATTCAAACTTCAAAGGGAAACTTTCTAAAAGGCATTTGTTTCTTATGGAAATAAAATAAGAATGAACTGTAGTCAAAGAGTGAGGAAAGTTATACACAGGAGACCTCTGTTTTATTGTGGTTTAGCTCATGGAGCAAATATGTTTAGTGGTTTCGGTCTACTTCCTTAGAAAAATGTCCACATTAAAAATGACCACCCAGGTTAGCAGAATCTGGCATAATGCTAACATCCTAGAAAACAGAAGTCTCTATCAGGGCCAATGTCCACTTCCAACTCTTACTAAATTTCTTTTCCTCTGGGAAGAGATTTAAGTAGAATCAAGAGAAGTTATTCTATGGTTTTAAAATAACACAATAAATCATACACTTTAAACTCATAGCTACTAAATCAAAATAATTTATGATTCTCTATTTTTCACCACAAATAGATATTGTCTATAGGGTATCAACCGGGAATGAGATGCGCCACAGTTGGTTACAAAATTTATTTGGATATCATAGTTTCGTGACCCAGTAACTTGCCCAGGTTTAGAAAGGCTGAATATTACAAATGAGATGGTTGTTGGCCTACACACAATTTATCACTTAAACAGGATAACACTGTCTAAAACTTCTATAATGACCGATCCATGCCACAGTTCTACACGGATTGGATCATTACTTTTGTTCAACACTGCATTCCCTTACTTAGTGAATTAATGATCTGGGCAAGCCTTAGTCAACTAGGATTTAAGGAGTATTGAGTAAAACCACTGAGTATTAGTTTTTAGTTTCATAGACTCCATATTTTCCAGGTGCATTATAATTAAATATGAGTTTCCTTGAAGCATTTCCAATGGCAATGCAGACTGGAGAAAGAAGTCTTTGCAATGGGCATATAAATAAATATGATGCCTTCATCTTTTAGAATTTGTTCCAACTTAAATCAGCTTCTCATTTTCAATATTGTCTGTTAAAATACAGAAGTCATTAATTTTGATTATATATATATATATGTTAAGATGTGATTGTATTAGGGCAGGAGATGGCAAATCATGCTGAAGCTCATGCCTTACATGCAGAGACTCTGGGTTCAAACTCGTGGTTGCTTGAGTAACTCTAAATTTAGCTCTGGCGACCCTGTACTTGCAGGCCTAAAGAGCACTGCATTACTGGGCTTAAGCATTGAACCCCACAGGGATTGGGGATGGCTAAGGTGCTTCTGAGTCCCCTGATAACTGCAGAAACATAAATATTATCATATGACATTTTATATACAACACATCCTAGATATGATTATGATATATAATGAGTGATATATAAAAGATCTGATCTTCATTGTTCAATCACGTTTAGGGTTAGTCTATCATAGTAGGATACAGGGGGGTTGAGCCATAGTGCAATAGAAAGGGCACTTGCTTTCCACATCACCAACCCAGGTTTGATCCCTGCTACCTCCTTTGGTCCCCCAAGCATCTCCAGGGTGATCTCTGAGCATAGAGACAGAAACAATATTTGAGAACTTCTGGGGTCATATCAAAAACAGAACTTGTTAGTATAGACAATGTCAGCATTATTTGTGAATTTAGGCTATATGTTATTAATACTTCACCCTTAAATAAGCAATTGCAAATGTGGTATTTAATCAAATGGTACAGACATGAATGACAGTCATTTTAATCCTCCTTCATTTGGGCAGCCAAGTTTGTCCCTGAGATTTTATCAGGCTCTCCTTGTTCATCCTTCATAATCTGCCATATTAGGGGCTCTTTCAGTGTCAGGGGAATGAGGCACGTTTTTGTGACTGTATTTGGCATATTGAATATGCCACGAGTAGCTTGCCAGGCTCTGCCATGCGGGCGGGATACTCTAGGAAACTTGTTGGGCTCTCTGTGAGAGATAAAGGCTTGTAGGGCGGCCTCTAATCACCCTTTCAGGTGTTCCCAGGGTTCACACCATAGTTAACCCCATCAAATATGGTGCAGTAATTATGGAAATGGGTATTAAGTGTCTTATGGTGTGTGGCCTCGTAGTCTGGAATGCGACCCGTGTGTGGCTGTGGCTGGGTAGTGGAGGTAGTGGAGGTCAGCCAATGAGGTATTTCTCTGGCTTGGGTAGAGTGGGTCATCTGGGTTTGATCCCTGGGGCGCCCGAGATTGGAGGAGGCAGACAGAGGATCTTGTTTTGGTGTCTCCTTGAGCCTGGAGTCCAAGGTCACAAAGTTCTTCTTTACCTGGTTCTGTGGGGCTTCACTCATGCATGAGGCTCAGCCTGATTGTCAGAAAGCAGCCTGGAGTGTGGCAGTGGCCAATATTTTTTGCATCTTCATCACATTCAGCTTTATATGAAAACAGGATGAGAACGCTAATCGGGTGTCCCAAAGAATCGAAAGAGCTCTGCTTGGAATATCACAAGGAAGGAATCTGGATTTCTGACCTTCCTTGACAATCAAGAATCAGGGTGCTGTCTCGTTGCCAAGACATTGAAAATCAGATGGGCCAGACACATAATGCGATTTAGAGATGACCATTGGACTAGAGCTGTTATTGATGGATTCCACTTCCACGGGATATCAAAAGACCGTGTGGCCACCCACCTATGAGATGGTCAGACTTCTTTGTCAAAACCCTGAACAAACAGTTTGAGGCTCTTTGTGTTCCTGGAGAGAGTAGATGCCATTGGGGTACACTAGCATGTGACAGGGATGAATAGGGATGTTACTGACACCCGCTCGAGCAAATCGAAGATCAATGGGATGATAAGTGATACAAGTTACAGACACCCCCCCCCTCTCTCTCTCTCCATTAGCCACATTGGGTTTCTATATATTCAGGAATTCTTGAAAATTTATTTTTCAAATATGTTTCCAGAAAAGTAAAGTCAAGACAATGCTCTCTTCTTCTACCTGAGTTCTATGAATTCATATGTGCATTTGTGACAAGACTAAACAAAACAAAAGAAAAGAAAAAAGCAAAATGAGTAGAGCCTTAATTTCCCAACCAGAGCCACCTTCAGGCAAACCATAGCAAGAAAAATACATGAGGGGCAGGAGAGATAGTACTCTATCTTATCTTAATAAATTTTAGTGTGGTGTAAATAATCCATGTCCTATGATGTTTGAGAGCCACAGAATAGATAAAGACACACATGACGATTTGATTCAATAAAATTTTTCTGCAACATGAAGGGAAAAAAAATATTTGTAAAGAAAAAGTTTCCGAGTTTTGTAGTAAACATTCCTTAGGATATGTGCAAAGTATCTGTGCAAATACAAATTATTTAAGTCCAATTAACATGGCACATTCTCAAACATGTCATTGAAAGTATATTCCACAGTTCTTTTTGCTTCTCTTTTAGACTCATAACCAATTTAAAGGCATTTGCTCTTCCTAACTGCTTATGTCTCCTCTTGTAATATTTCTTCACTTTGACTCCAGTTACAAACTCTTAAATTTATGTCTTCAGTAAATTACTCCAATAAACTTTTCTTAAAAGCAATACGGGTGGTAAAAAATATTATGATATAAAGGCATAGAGCATGATGACATATCAAGTGAGAAACAGGAAATTCCTTAAAAATAGAGCCTGGCTAATCTTTTTAGACCCAGTGTTTATTGCAGTTCTTGGCATCAAAAGGAAATCAATAATTGTTTTTGAATTGTTGAATTAACTCTGTTCATCTTGTGGTAGAATTCTCATTTTAGTCACAGATTTATCTTGTCAACTGAAACTGCTTGATAGTTTAGGTTTCCTTTAATCATCTGGTCAATAACTTAATTGTTGTTGGATTTGATTCTCAAGTAATCCATATAAAAGTGGCAAATGGAATTTGTATAAGCTTCCTATTATTCAATTATAGTAACATGGAAAAAACAATCACATTATATTACAAATAGTTCTATAATTCAGTGATTAACATGAAACACACACTGAGATTTATTTCTTGTGAAGAAATTTTCCTATTATACCAGTTTTACTAAAACAATGGAAAGGAAACGTGTCTTCAAGGGAGCCGTAGTTGAAGGACCATTACCATCACAATTCTGAACTAATTTTGGTTTTTGTTTCTTTGAATTGAATGGAACAACTTCTGTCTCATTATGGTCTTTTCAATGAAAATGAACTCATTTGGATGGGCAAATATTTGCATTGTTATAATATTGAATTAATAACACTCACAGCAACAGCAATTAAATCTCCCATCACCAACATTTAATATGTCCAATTTTAATCAAGTCTATGGGGAATGCAATCAAAGAGAGTCTAATATTCTTTCTTTGTATTTTCTGTGAATAGATTTGTTTATACATCTAATTTTGTCCAATATTAGCTATCATCAGAACGAATAAGAAAAAAAAGAAAGTGATCTTATTGCATTTTGTTTATTTAAGAGAAAAATGATAGATTAAATTTAGTAAAATATTATCAACAATGTGGTTATTTTTGGTAAAACTTGTTATTTTATTTTATATATTATTTATGCAGTGTTTCTGCAATTTTTGGTGGGAGATGCTACAGCTAGACTGTTCAGGACTGACTTGGTGTTGATCAGAGTCACTCTTGGTAGTATTTAGGAGACCACATGTGGTACTCAAGAGGAAACCAAGAGTGGCTTCATGGAAGAGAAGTCCCTACACTATCTCTCCAGCTAACCAAGAAATTGTTTGTAGAGCTAACTTATTTATTTTGCAATAGACATAATCATGTACAATCATAAGGCAACATATATGCATGACCACATGATTCTATATGTGCTTACACCTCTAAGCATATTCAATCATTACTCAGATGTTTTTCAGATTATACGTGGCATGGTAGGACCTGAAGACAGTCTGGTTCAACTAGATACCAACATAGTATTATTATTTTTTTTTGGTCCGGAGAAAATGCTACCTAGGAATTATGTTAAAATCCATATTATAATTCAGAAGCTTTGGAGTAGACAAAGTGACTATATTTTCATCAAAGCCTGGCATCACATTTTAAGTATCAAAAAACCTATTTGACACATTGGATCTTTTCCTAGCTTTGAATATAATAATTTGCTCAAGAAGGGGCCAAAAAACATACAGCTAAATAGTGGTGATAGGAAGCTAATGATATTGAATCAAATCGATCAGATGCCTTAACAAGCTGTATAACTTTCTTAAAAGCTTCTGTGACTTTAAATGTGGTTTAAAGTCTCTAAACTGTAAGTTATTTCACTAATGTTTCTTAATTAAGGGTGGGGGGAGGTGATGATAATGCAGGGACATTAGTAAAGAGAAGGTACCATCTTTTATGGATAATACATTTATTTTTTAACTTTAGTTTTTAAAATGTTTAGATATAATTTCATTCTAACTTCCACAATTGATAATACCTACGCTCTTAAGTCAACTCCAATAATATAACCCAAAATATAGGCGCATATGCTGCCTGAGCCCATGTGCTGCTTGTGCCATGTGGCCGAGCACATGTGTCGCCCGCATCTCCCCCCTTGAGATGTGGACTTTCATGCTTTCATGTCCAGTGCTAGGATGTGTGTAGAGCTCTCTCCACCCTTGGAGAAGCCCGCGTTCTCTCTTGAGTGCGTTATTCTTACTATTCTCTCTCCCACTTATCCTTCCTCCTTCCCTCAGAAACCTCTAAATAAAATCTGTTACTTCAAAAAAATATATAGTCTATAAAAGCATGAGAATTTCAGTCTTTCTTATCATAACTATTCATAGAGCACAATTAGATGGAGACAATAAATCAAGCAAACAACAATGGAATCAATTGTTTTCTTCAGAATGACTCTAAAAAGATAATATTTAAGAAGAAAAGAAATACTATATTTATACTGATCTAGTTTTATTTATACATTGTATATTCTGCTCATCATGATATTGGCGAAAGTTGAGTTTTTTGGCATGCTAATTAAATATGCTTCACTTCATTACTTAGGTCTTTTTAGAAATATGTATGTAAATGATTTCCTAAGTTTTTGTGTGCAGATCTCAGAACATGAGCACAGCTGTTAATGGGTGCTTTATCAGTAAAGCTAAAAAGCCAATTTGACATGAGTCCCTCTCCATTATGGAAGGAAAGAGGCCTTATGGATTTTTGAAATTGATAAAAAATAACACATATTAGATTCTCTGGTATTATGTTTAATTCTGTAAAGAGTATTATTTTTTAAATTTAGTTTTGGCTTTGTTTTGAGGCAAGGGGGGCTGGCTATACTCAAGGTTTACTCCTGGCTCTGTCCTCAAGAAATTATTAAGTTAGACTTTCAAATGAAACTTCGAAAACAAGTCTGTTTCTGCACAACTTGATCTTCTAAGCAAATCCAAAACAATTTTTCTTGCTTTTGTAGAATCTGTTATTTATATAACTCCAACGTTATCCACTCACTAACACCACTAACAACCTGCTAGGGCTTCAAAATTTCTACACTACTAAGTTTTATATTTATACTGCTTTAGCATTGAAGTGCCACATTGTTTTGTGTTGTTTCTCTCTGTTTTGCAATCAATAATACATTTTCTTATTAAAACCATAATCTCAAATTTTTGATTTCACATATTATATATATTCATACACACACATTGGGCTGGAGTGGTAGCATAGCGGGTAGGACGTTTGCCTTGCAAAGGGCTGACTGACTCTTGTTCGATTCTTCCATCCCTCTCGGAAAGCCCGGCAAGCTACTGAGAGTATCTCGCCCACGTGGCAGAGCCTGGCAAGCTACCATGGCATCAATATGCCAAAAACAGTAACAACAAGACTCACAATGGAGGCGTTGCTGGTGCCTGCTTGAGCAAATTGATGAGCAAAGGGATGACAGTGACACAATAATATACACATTATCTGTCATTTATCCATCTTCTCGCAATATCTAGCATCCATGAAATCTTGAAAACAGTGTACTAGATTTGAGTTATAAAAGACAGAAAACAAAAAAGTAGAAACAAATAAAACAGATGAGGGTATTGGGACTAAATGAAGAGGAAAGGGAAGGAAAGAAAATACAAGTCAATGTAAGTATTTTGGAAAGAAAAATTAAAATTCAAAGAAATATGACTAGCTCCTGTAAATTTTCCTTATTTTTTGTATTGAGTGAATTGAGCTTATTTGTATTGAGTGAATCTATATTTATACGTATATTGCTGTTCCAAGAATAGTGTGCTGTAGAAGCGTTGAATAGTTGAACTTGTCAAAATTCCTCTTCGTACGTATAAAATATACAGTACTCCTTTTGTAGGCATTTGACATTTCCCTCTCTATCTTCAAGGAACATGGGAAGGTATGTGCAAAACCAGTGGTAAAACACCAACATCATGACTCAACAAGCAGATTAATTATCAGAGAGAGCAACACATTTCAGAATCCTTTTATCCCATCCTTACTATGTGCCTAGGTCTGCGAATTGTTGTAACCGCTGGAATAGATTCCAGCTGTGGACTTCCATCCACAGCACATGCTGATCTGTTAGCAATGCAGATGGGGCTCACTTAAATTGCCTCCTGAGGAAGAACCCTTTTCCGATCACATAAAAGATGGGGGAGTGTGTAAAATTATATTTAATTCATTAAATTTGGCATTGTTGTTCTTAGAAACATTATGCTAGCTAGTCAAATTCCAGTATTCTTTCTTGATAAGGATATTGAATGTTCTGATTCATAAAGTAAGGAGAAGGATCACTTTATGTCAATGAAAACTTTGTTTTCCATTAAGTAAATTGCAAATTGCAGTGTTTCTGTGTGTGTGAGAGAGAAAGTGCACATATTAGAGAGAGAGAGAGAGTCTGTGCTATATTAGAGACAGTGCTATGTTGCATTATGAGAATCTAGTTAATTGCAATTTGTAAAGTGAATCTATTTACTTAAATGGTTTAAAGATAGTAGTTGTAAGAAATAATAGCAAAGAAAGGTCTGATGTCCATTCAATCCAATTAAAATCCTTCGCAAGCCTGTTAAAAGCATGGAATTATTTAGTGACATATGGGTATACAATAAAGCATTAACTTTTTACAGTTTTTATTCTTTTTGATAGAACACTAAGGGACATGTTTAAAAGCAGGATTTTCCACTGCATTTTACATTTTTCAAAAATTTTATTAAACTGTTGAAAAGAATTTGAATGCATTAATTTTAGCAAAATAAATTTGAAGTAAAAAGAAATGTGTTCACTTCTGTATATTAACCAGGATAAACACATTCTGTTCCTATCTTGAGTATTTTTTTAAATTTTTGGTTCACACCTGGTGATTCTCAAGGGTTCCTCCTGGCTCTGCACTCAGAAATTTCTTCTGGCAGTGCCCAGGGACCATATGTTATGTCGGGGATTGAACCTGGGTTAATACTACATGCTGTACTATTGCTACAGCCCCTATTGTGATCTCTATGTAAATAAAATATCCTTCCTAAAAGGGGAAATTGAATTACTTTATTGTTTTTGTCCTTGTCATTTTTTTGACATTTCAACTTTCTATTAGGCTTTCTTGAAAGGCAGTCTCCTAGCATTTAAATTCCACCACCCACCCAGGAATTTATTAAAATAGACAAAGCAATGACTCCAAGAACTCATTGGATATATATTTCCAAAAATAGTGTTGTTCATTTGAGAACATTAAGGTACAAAGCAAGAATCCAACCTCTTGAGATTGCTCCTGTGTGGGTGCTCCTAAGTCATAAGGGCATTGATACAGTCACTGAATTCAGCTGGGGACTCATGTGCACCAAATTCAAGATTCGAAAATGGTACCAGCAATGTGGTTTTTCACTCTTTGAGGGGAGAAATGAATCTCCTATGCAGAAAAAATGATAAGTGGCGTGGCTGGTCTTTACCCAAACTAGGTTGATTAGGCTTTATTGGAACTTAAAACAACTCTCCGACTCAGTCAACAGGCTGGGGGCAGATGTGTGAATGGGTTGATCTTGCCAGCAGGGTTGCCCCAGTGATTCTCTTTATCACTGTCACTGTTATCACTGATGTCATCATTTTATTCACGATCTTTGAAGACTCAGGTACAAAGTTGGAGTTCAGAGTTCACAGAAAGTGTGATGGCTCTTCTAGAACGGTCACGAGTCAAGGCTGAAAGACCTCCTTTTCCTAGCATCCCTGAAGGAGGGAAGATACCCCAGTTACCCTGGACTAGTGTTTCATGCTGGGTAACAAACAGCATGCTTGAGTGTAGACTAAGATAGCCACCACGGGCCTGAAGATGAACACACTTGCTCCACGCAGCCGTCCAGAGAGACCCTCCAAGGGAGAACGTTGTCAAGCTTGTGTGAAAAGATCCCCATCCAGAGACATGGTGGCTGAGCAGGAAGCAGAATTTGAACCCTGGCAGCCCATCGTCCCAAGAATGGATTCTGGAGTAATTTAGATAGTTGTGAAAATAACCATTGAAAGGGATGTGAATCATTCCCTCAGGAGCACTAATATTCTGCCACTGGAAATAATTGTTTTAAAGCACACTTTTCTAGCAGGGTGTTAGAAAGGAGGGATGTCTGGAACTTGGCTGAGGCTGCTTAAGTTCTAGATGCTTGTAAACTATTTCTACAAGACTTACATATGCATTTAAGCACTAGGGAAAAGGGCTGAAGCGATAGCACAGGTGGGGCGAGCAATTGCATTGTCTGTGGTCAACCAGGGTTTGATCCCGAGCACCCCGCCTGCTTTCCCAAGATCCACCAGGAGTGATTTACAAAGACAAAGCCAGGAGTAAGCCCTGAGTATCTCTGTGTGTGGACAAAGGACAAAAATTGGGAAAGCACCTCTCCTCTAGTGATTAATTAAAAAAAAAGTACGTTCGATTTGTTGAATCAAACTGCACACGCATTCTTTTTCCCATGAACATTTATTCAATATTAGGTGACATGCATGTGGATTGGACTCTATGCTTTCTGAAGCCAATATTTTGCTAAGAATTGAGAGCAGCGATTTCTTAGTCTTTGTGGAAGGTGGCATTGTTAGAATCCACTTCATGAAGTAAGTGCTCAAGTATTTGCACGTCCATCAGTGATCAGCAGGTAAAAGCACTGCTTTTGTAGGATGATGGTAATTTTTCCAGACACTATGTGCTGGAGAAGAAATCAATGATAATCACGAAAGCCTCGCTGTCAACAACACAAATTAGAGTTGACAAACTCCTTGTGCGGAAACACCAGACCACTTCTAAGGCTGCCTGGGGGTACGCCGCCGATATGGAAGGCTTGTCATG
Organism: Sorex araneus; assembly: GCF_027595985.1. NCBI lineage: Eukaryota > Metazoa > Chordata > Mammalia > Eulipotyphla > Soricidae > Sorex > Sorex araneus. The sequence continues at coordinate 296,051,116 of NC_073302.1, read as the reverse complement.
AGTGCTCCCTATGTGAGTGGAAGCTGTGACTCAAGGAGCCAGACATCAAAGAACCAAGATGACGGGGGAAATTATGACTCTAATATGAAATTCAACTGATAAAAATAATGCGAAGAATGATCTGAATTGCTGAGGCATTCTCCCAAGAATGTGCATCCCACTGGCACACAGCAACAGATGGTTGTGAATTAATGAAGAAAGACACCAAAAATCACTAAAATTATTTCAGGATGAGTTTCCCAAAATATGAGCATATGGCTAGAAACAGCCTATGGTACTCTTGTCAAAGACATTAGGTGATTTCCTGCTTTGAAATGCATTTTATTGGATTCTTCCTGAGCTCCCTTCCCTTTCTCACTCAACCCAATATTTCCTTCTCCCCTTATCTTCTCCCTTTTCCACTTTCTCCTCCCTTCCATTCTTCCCTCTCTGCACTCCTTCCCTTTCTCAATTTATTCATTATTTTCATTATAGGGATTTTTTTTCAGAATATTGAACACATAGAGTCAAAATGGACCCAATAGAATTTGTTATTCAATAGAACTCCCAAACAATATGACAATAATGGTTACAGGATTCCCCCAACATTAGTATGATTTTCTTTGCCTTCTCAGCATCTTTCTTAACCACATCACAAATATCATAACTACAAAAATGCACTTTATGCTCACAAATGTAGAATTTCATCCAACAGTTGTTCTTTTGGACAACAATAACCAAAAACAAAAATGCCAGGAGAATCAAAACCCTTTTGTGCCCTTGTGTAGTCAGCAGAGCTATGAGTGAAGAGCAACTAGTCCTCAACCTAGTGACAATTTGTACATCCTACATCTCTTTAGAAAAATGATTTTCATTTGAATGCTCCCCAAACCCAGAATTTAGAAGGGAAAACTCATAAAATACATATTTGTTTCAAACTTTCTACTAATCCTTTAATGGAGAAGATATGGGCGTTAAGGCTCTAAGCTAGAATTAAGCAATATGTGAACTATTACCCGAGCTCTGAACTATCCTGTTTCATGTTAAACTAATTAGTCTTTGAAGGGAGCCGTGCAAATCACAAGACTGACTTGAAAGTCATTCATGGCCATGGAGTCTTCGTCAACGCCCGATACTTCTAGACAATTGACTTGCCCGAATCTTGCGTGCCCTTGTCTCTTGCTGTGTGTGTGCACTTGAAAGTCGATTTGTGAAATCTCCACAAACCATATTTTCTTCTCTTAAATTTCCCTCCAACTGTTCAAAGAATGGAATTATGAACTTAAGAGGAAATTAACTTGAATCCATCTCTAATCTGTCAGCTTAAGACATTTCAAACCCAGGACTTCGAGTAATGGCTATACACTTGACATTAGTATTATTTTTACTATGAGTACATTATTTTTGGAATGTGAAATCCTAATTTTTTGTTTGCTTTTGAATCACATCCAGCAGTGCTCAGGACTTACTCCTGGTTCTGTGCTTACAATTCTAATTTTGATAATTATGAGTCTGAACATTTAATGTAAATTCTATACAACAACTACCAAGCTACCAACTGAAATAGTTTTTGTGTGTTTGACACCAATTTAACCTAATTAATGCTCAATGCCAATAGACATGGGGAAAAGCAGTGATATCTCAATCACATTATTTTCTTGAAAAAGCCATAGCATTTTAATTTTATTGTTCATTTCCATTTCTGGAGTCTAAATTCAAAGCTCAACTGATCATAATTAAATATTATTTTCTAGAAAGAATTTCTATACCCAAAATGAATGCCATTCTGTGTATTCTTCCCAAAATGACACAATGCAGATATTTGAGATGGCTCAAACAATCATAATGCTAAACACCAGTATTAATAGAACGGTAAAGCCACATATTATTGGTGCTAATATATTCATTTGGCATAGAATGGGTAAATGAGGCTTAAAAAGCAAAGCCTGAATGCATAGTTATCACTTGGAGCTGGACAGGAGAGGTCAGGACCTCAGGACGCTGTGTCACCCTTGGGATCTGCGATGCTCCCTATCAGTAAAGACTTCTCTACCCACCAGAGAATATGGCCAGCATTGTGCAAATTTGCACCATACTTATTGCTTTTCTAATATTTCCTACCTTCTTACTTTCAGAGTGATATTTGTGATGACTCATAAAAAATTGTGAGATGGAGTCATTATATTTCTAGTAAACTAATTTTTCAATGAGATCTTGAGAAAGAACATGCATTTTGGATTGAAAAATGCAGCACCTTATTTTTTTCCCAGTGTTTTTTGATATTTTCTGCTATGTATGTGGCAGAACGATTTTATAATTTCTAAAAGAATGTGAATACATTTATGTGTTTATTTTTCTCATGTATGAAATAGATATAGCATTTTCAGCTCATCTATTTCTTAGAGGATATTGTGAAGATTAGGAGTCTATTTTTCAAGAAGATAATTCAATCATTTTGTGTATCAATATAACCACAAATATATTGCTAATTTCTTCACCTGTCGAAAAAGATCTTTAGGGAAGGAGAATAAAAATTTTAAAAGAAACGTTTCAGAAAAAAAGAATGTCATTCTTTGTTTTATTTCCACCGAGCCTTCATATCCTTGATAACATCAGTCCTACAGGATGCTCTTTGTGCATATCTCTTAATTTCTTATGTGACAAAATTTCATTTCCAGGTTCAGAGTCAAACAGAAAGAAAATGTATTCATGTATTCATTCACCCCTTCCGCCTACATGAATTGATTGAATATGTATCCAATCTGTCCAAAATTGACTCACTTAACCTTAAGCTTGAGCAGGACCCCCTGTCAAGCACAGGGGCAGACAGAGGGAGCGGGGTGTTGAGGAGGAGGGCGGCCTGATCTCAGATTTCACCTTTGCTCTCCAGAACTCTATTTTCTGTTGATTTGTTCTGGAGGTGACTTGATCATCTTAGTCATTTCAGTAGGATGGAGCCTCATATGAAAAACAAATATATCACTGAAAGTCTGACTCACTAGCAAGAGGAGATAAATCAGCAAGGAAAATCACACTCAATGTATGCAGCCTCCATGTGATGTTTGCAGAGTGTTGAAACATAAAATACATTATACCAAAAAATACATGGCAAGAACAGATGCATTGGCTTTAGGAATCTGGGTTGTTTGGGAACTCATTTAGATCAAGGCTGACTGCACTTCCTGATGACAACATTCTGTTCTCTTGGGCTGATTTCTCCCAGTCTCGCAGCAAGTTATACCCTTCTAAAAGCCACGAACATACCTACTCCCTTGAATATCAATTACAATAACACGGCAACCTTCCTGGTCTCCAGTTGCCCATGAAACAGAGTCTTGAAACTTCTCCAGAACCTCGGTCACCTTCATAGCAGCCAACTGTTCAGTCCTAGTGATGCCGGGGTATTGAAAGCCAGGCTGCTCAGCTCAAAGCTGTATGAAAGTAAAACAGTGCACCTGAGAGAATCCTTTTATTTTTCCACTGGGCTATCAAAGGGAAAAACACAAGTGCTCCTTCCAAATTGATATGTGTAAATCTTTCTCAGCTAAAGAAAAGCCCTATACTGTACTTTATTAGATAATTTTATTATAACCTTTTAAATATTTTATTTAAATTAAAAACTTGAGGTGACTTTATTGAAACAAGGATAAAATGCAAGAGGACTATCTATCCTACATCTAAATACTTTCCTCTGGATTTTTTAAGCACTCAGTGGATGTAGTCTTTAATTTATACAAACACCCTCAGTGACATTCAAACAAAAGTCTACCTTCTTTCTCTGTACAGTTATGATTTTGTCTTCTAAATATTAGATTTTTTAGAATCATATGATCAATGATGAGAGACCACTGGGGAAAAGGTTGAGAAAGATCAAGCCACATTCACCGATAGCATGCTGACCAGGAAACATCTCTCGAGATTTCAAGGCTCTAGGTATCGAGTCCCTACGAATGGAACCCACAGCGACTCAAAATGACTCAATGAGGAATTCTGTCTGCTATTAACATTTTCTCTGCCAGCATGAACAGAAGCTGGATTTCACACTAATATAGAATAGGATCTGAAAAAGGGCTTCTTACAGCCTAACTGCAGATAATTAAGGTAAAAGTACCAAGACTACAAACATACGTTTGAAGGATTAGAAGAATAAAAGGAATGCATATCCATCCTTTAGTGACTATTGCAACTGATTAGAGTCATTCAGAATACAGAAGGCCAGGGAATTTGTATTGCATCCTGAAATCATTATCCTATTGCTAAAAGGACTTCAGTTTTGGTACAAACATACAGAAACTGCTACTTGGACTAAGCAGCTTAGATAATAATTAGGTTGTTAGATCTCCTGATTGATAGAATAGACAAACATATATATATATATGTATATATGTATATATACATATATATATATATATATGCAGCACTGTCATCCTGTTGTTCACCAATTTGCTCGAGCAGGCACCAGTAATGTATCCATTGTGAGGATTGTTGTTACTGTTTTTGGTATATTGAATATACCATGGGGAGCTTGCAAGACTCTGCCGTACAGGTGGGATACTCTGGGTAACTTGTCTGGCTCTCCGAGAGGGATGGAGGAATTGAACCTCGGTTGGCTATGTGCAAGGCAAACGCCCTACCTGCTGTGCTGTTGCTCCAATCCAACATTTAAACACATACCAAATGTAGTTTTAACTCTCAGAATCCATTTTAGTCCATAGCTATTTGATACTTGCTTACTAAAAACACTGATATATACATATATAAATGCACACACACATATATATATATATATACATATATATATATATGTGCGTTTTATGTATTTCACCGAAACTCTTCAGTGCCACCCCTGAGAATGTCATGCAATGACTGGAATGGGAAGAAATAGGAGTGAAGACAGTCGGCAATTATACCACCTCCACTTCGCTGATGGCATTGTTCTAATAACACCCAACATTAGCCAAGCAGCACAAATGCTGGCCGACTTCAACCATGAGTGTGGAAAGGTCGGATTTCAGCTGAATCTCACCAAGACAATATTTATGAAAAATGAACTAATCCCCGATGTTCCATTTACTCTGAACGAAATGAACATCTCCTAATGCAGCAGCTATGTGTACCTACGTCGAGAACTCAACATGATGAATGATCTGGCACCTGAACTGTGCAGGTGGAAGAGAGCAGCATGGAACACCTTCAAGAGTATCAAAGAAATTGTTAAGAGGATGAAGAAGCTCTGACTCTGGGCAGATCTTTTAGACTTCACCATTCTTCCTGCACTAACGTAAGTCTCAGAGATCTGGGTCCTACACAAAGAGGATGAGAATGCTATTCGTGTATCCCAGAGAGGAATCGAAAGAGCTATGCTTGGAGTATCACCTTCCACTCAAGTGAGAGAAGGAATCCGGAGTTCCGACCTCCAACAACTATCGAGAATCAGGGACGCTATCTTGTTTGTCAAGGCATTGAACATCAGACGGGCCGGAGAAGAAATGTGATTTGAAGACAACTGCTGGACTAGAGCCGTTACCGACTGGATTCCACGAATGTCAAAATAACGCTTGGCTACCCACCTAGGAGATGGGCAGACTTCTTAGTCAAGACCCTGAATGAACAATTTGAAGCTCTTCACATTTCTGGAGTGAGAAGATGCCACTGAGCTACACTAGCAAGTGGCAGGGACGAATGGAGACGTTACTGGTGCCCACTTGAGCAAATCGAAGAGCTGCGGTACAAGTGATACAAGTGATATTTTTTGTATGCAATGATTACTATCACATGCATTTATTTTAAAATATCACTTGTATCACTTGCCATCCCATTATTTTCAAATAAAATGGATTATATATATTTATATATTGTCTCAAAAATAATAAACTTGCATGCTGCTGACCCAGGTTCAATCTGTGACATCTCAAATCGTCCCTCAAGCCTCCCAGGAGTGATTTCTAGGACAAAACCAGAAAGAAGCCTGAGCATTGCTGGGGGTGACAAAAATTTATGACTGAAAGCCCAAAAGCAGCCTTTTGAAAAAACGTTCAAAAGTCTAGTGAATAAAAACTTTATAGAGTCCTACTTTCCAACTTAATACTGATTTTTAAAATAATTGAGGATTTTGCATTGCTTAACAAAATATGTTATTTTATGCTGTTTTAAAATTTTATTGATATATGTATATGCCCATTTGAAAATAAAATAACTTTTAAATATTAGAATAGTAAGTTAAACTATATGTTTATTTAAGATTATTTTCTTGAAGTAGTGCATAAAAGTCAGTAACCTACAAGAGAATATGGACTAAAGTCATTCCCGTACTTTGAAAATAATGTAACTCTTATTTTATCTTCATTTCTGCCTAAAGTAAATGGGCTGTGGAAGATGAAATATGAGTGAAAATGAAAGGATAGTAAGATATAATTTTAAAAAGTGATGTTTATCTTCATGTGGCACTGCAAACTAGGTCTTGATGATGCATATGTAGCAAATGGAAATGCATGCAGGAAATCTGAAAGGCAATGTGGCTCCACAGTTGATTTCTTGTTAATGTGTTTATATTAGTCATCATGATTGAAACGCTTGGAGATTTAAAAAAAAAAAGGGAAAAGTAAGCATGGTGCTGAAGAGATCGAAAGATAGGGCAGGGTGTTTGCCTTGCATTTAATCCCCAGCTGAGCACTACCAGAGTTATCACGGTAGTGTGATGACTCTAATTCCTGAGCAATGCCAGTTGTCCAAATTCACCTGTCCTTCCCAAAATAACTAAGTATGATGATTGTTCTATAGACATTTGGTAAATCCTAGGGGGAGGGGAGAGGGAGTGGGACCTTAAAACTCAAGTAATTGATAATCATTGCTTGTTTATTTATTTTGGGTTTTGGCGCCACACCTTGTGATGCTCAAGGGTTATTCCTGGTTCTACACTCAGGAATTACTTCTGGCAGTGCTCAGTGGGAAGGGAGTCCATGTGGGTTGGCGGGGATCGAACCAAGGTTGACTGCATACAAGACAGATGTCATCCCTGCTATACTATATTGCTCCGGCTTCTCGTTGCGTACTTGGAGTATAAATTTCTTTTTCTCCGACAAGTAAAATTAAAGTAAATAAATTATATCCTGCCTTCAGGCTACGTTCTTTCTAATTAAAAGTAAGCATTTTTTAAGTGCTCACTATTTGTCCTTCTGTTACAAGCAGCTCTCGGGATGCCATGGGATTGCACTGTCCTGAACCCCTGTACCTCTCACTAGTGTTGGAAACATATTACATTTTCCCCTTGGCAAAACTGCTGACTTTATTAAATGGCAGTACTCCATTACCTATCACTAATATCACTAGTCATCACAGAGCTTATGAGCCGTGGGTATAAATAAAGATGACTGCAGATTCTTTCAATGTGGCAAACTGCTTTCTTTCTTTTGGTATCCAAGGAAATTAAATACTCTTATTGAGAAAACACATAGAGTCTTTGAACGTGACAAATATAGCTTGAATGATTTGGTGGTTATTAAACACATTTATATTTGCTACAGTGTTCAAGTACCCAAAATGATATTTTTTACTATGTATCACTTTTCTTTTTAGAGCATCACTGGGCCAGCTCAGAGCTAACCCCTGCCTCTGTGTTCAGGAGTCAGACCTGTATTACCATTAATCAAGGGTATGTCTGGTATTCCAGAAATTAAACTGGGTTTGGCTGTGTAAAAGTCAAGAAGTGTCTTAAACTCTACACCTTCTCTTCAGCCCCTACTTTTCACTATTGAAGAAGAATTTTAATGCATAATTACTTTTTTCCATATTGAGATTACTGTTTTTCAAATTTTATTGAATCTGTAATGTGAAAACATGTTTGTACATATATTTTGACAAAACTTACACTTTATCACTATATTAGGATGTGATTGTGTCTCAATATTTCTATAAATATTTACATTATATGTTCACACTTTTGCCAAAATTATTAACATTCTTCAACATCAAGCATCTCCTCGATGTCCCACCTCTCCAGTTATTACAGATATACTCAATAATTATTTAGTTTCACCCTCAAATTAGCTTGAGCAGGCAGAAGAAATTGGCCAGTGGATAATGTTCTTGTCTTGCATGTGGCTGACACCATGTTTGATTCTGGCATTCCATATGATCCTTGAGTACACACAGGAATGATTTTTGAGTGCAGAGCCAAGAGTAAACCCTGAACATCACTGGGCATGGCCCTACATCTAATACAAACCAAATTATTTTGTGCTTTATTACCTATAAAGCATATCTCTAAATGAAGTCTCTTAGGTCAGATGTGTTTATTTTTATTTTCTATCTGAGCATGTCAGCTTACACTCTCCAAAAATAAAAAAGTCATTAAATATGCTCACAAACATTACTAGAGCATATCCACTCTCTGTTAATCTTGCTGATCCAAAATGATCTAGTTATTAAAGTTTTATAAATACATATTGGAGCCATTGCTGTAGTTCAACAATAGGACACTTGCCAGGAAGGTAAAGCTTTGGCTTCAATCCAAAACAACACACACACACACACACACACACACAGAGTAAATGAAATGTATTAAACAATGATACACCCTCTGCCCAGGTATTCAAGACCTGATCAGTTCAATAGGTTAGCTCCACAAACCATCATCTGCAAAGGGCATCTGTGATCCTAATAAATGTCCACAAATCCTTATTTACATAGGAAGCAACCAATCAGATAGGGGCACAAGGAACATGATTGGTACATAACCAATGAGAAAGCAGATACAGTCAGGAGGGCTGATCCATAACCTGTGTAAGGTAACTGTTTTGGGAAGATATGTTGGAATTGGAGAGGCTGGTGTGGAGTTGGTGGATAGAGATGTCAGAGTGACCCTTGGAAGATGGTGGCCAGCATGTACCATCTGAGGCTGCTGTCTCAGACTCAGGGTCCTGCTGCTGCTGCGGATTATACCAAAGACTCACCACAGAGATGTACCTACCTGAGCTGAATCATAGCTCTAGCCCTAACAGTTTCTGGATGTCCACGTGCTGTTCTTCTATTCAACCAACAGAACCTGAAGCAATTCAATGCCACTGCAGTAGAACCTAGCTACATGTTCTTATTCCAACATTAAATGTAACCTATTAGTAACATTTTTGTATTCTTCTCAGAACATTCACGTATTCCCTTATTTTATTATGAATGTTTACATAAATCACATGGCACTCTGGTAAGCTCCCCATGGCATATTTGATATGTAAAAAATAGTAACAAGTCTCACACTGGAGACATAACTAGTGCCCGCTCGAGCAAATCAATGAACAACGGGATGAGAGTGCTACATGACAGTGACAGTGCAGACAGTTTATATAAATGTTTATATAAATGTTTTTCAACATTTCTTGCTATTTTAGGACTTTGATTTGAAGCCGTTCTAGAGTTTTCTCTTTTCATTTCTGTCCTAAGGACAATTCCTGTATGCCTCTGGATTCAGAATAGAAATCCCATATTTCTCATTGCAAACGTCACAAAGGCTGTATCCTGGGTAAATCACAGTGCAAACAGTGAGGCAGCTTCCTTGCTGGAAATGTGACAAAGACTTCTCAGGAATCGATCCCCATAGAAATATGGGGCTTCTCAAGGGGCTTTCAGTTTACAGAGTTACAAAGAGTATTCTTTCTTTAATACTCTGAGGGCAAACTACACAGTTGGGACTACACAGTTGGGATTGCTCCCAGGATGTGTCTGCTCCCCGCCAGAACTCCAACTTTTCAAACCATTGTCATGGATTTAGAGCTTGATTGCTCTTACTGAAACTGTTTACCCAGGCTTCTAGCCTCTTTACCTTCAATATTTTACTCCCATTCCCTTATTTTTCCTTGTGACACAGCAAGCTTTAATTCTCAACCTCTTGCACATGTGTATTCTCTCCCTGAAGATTTTCTTTTCCCTAAAAGGTCGTACACTGTCCTTTGCCGTACGGTTTGTTCTCATGTCACTTTACCACTGATTCTATTCTGTATAAGCACATCACTCTGTTCTCATCCTGAATGTCTGGTAGAACACAAATTTTACATTTAAATTATTATCAATGTTTTTGTTTGTTGGGGGACCATAACGGTGATGTTCAGGATTTACTGCCAGCATTGTGTTCAGGGATCACTCCTGGTGGTACTCAGGGAAACGAATGGATGCTGGGAATAGAGCTCTGGTCAGCTGTTGGGGACTGCTCAGGACCCTGAACAAAAGAGGACCCCTAAACCTTTACCCTGGACAAACCGGAAAATTCCATTACCAGCTTTGCTTGACCTGAGGCACAGGTGCCCTTGTGACAAAGGAAATAGCCAAACTCAAGAGGTAAAAGTAGCCCAGGGCAGTTAACTAAGAGATGCCATTAAGCCCCTAAGTAGAATACCTTCCTCTACCTTGTGAATTCCTCCTGCCAGATGCTCCTGCCAGATAGACCCTTGCCTTCCCCTCCCCACTATTTCTCAATCTACTCTTGGAGAGTATTGTAAGCCCACCTAATACACCCCGAACCTTTCCTTATTTGGTCTGAGAAGACACTTCCCTGATGATTGACAACTTATGTACCAACCCCCTGCTAAGAAAAGTATAAAACCAGCGTGGCAGTTAATAAAGTTGCCCTTGATCGGCATGTGTCGTCTTGGGCCCCCTGTTTACTAACCTCACTAGTCTTATTTCAGGTCGGGACCCTCACAGAATCCACCTAATTAGGAGCACTTTCCACTGTTGTCTCTCCACGGGCCGGAGAGATCTCCAGGGGAACGCGCAGTCAGCTGCTTGCAAAGCAAGTGTTCTACCTACTGTAGTATCACTGCAGTTTCAACACTGCAGTATCAGTGTTATTTATCCATTCCTCCATGTTGAAATTTGGACTTTCTGAACGGAGGGCTTTTTTGTTTCTTGTTCTTCTAGGGGCTGTTCCCCAGTCACAAGAATCTAGAACTGATGCTGTAAAATCAACATTTGCTGTGCGAACTCGTGCAAACTCTCCACCCATCTCGTATTGCTGTTATATCTTGGAATACCAATCTTGGGATTTCAACATCTACCTTTCTTTGGAAAACCAGTATAAATACCACCTATTCCATTAAGCTATCCTTAGTTCATTCTAACTAAAAATTGTGTCTGCTATGTTTTTAAGTATCTTAAATTTCTACTTTAGAATATTCCTTGTTGAAAGGTGCTCTCAAGCTCTGAGGGGCATAGCTATCTCCCTCTGTAGAATGCAAATTACTTTAACTACAGTTAATTTTGAGTGAGGGGTAAGTAATCAGCCACAGTCCGCAGCTCTCCTTAATGTAAGATCTTCAGACAAAATAAGGTTAATGCTAAACTTCAAAGAAATGACAGATGCAATATTTGTTACAGGCTAAAATATTTCTGCTGTTGGAATTTAATGTAAATTGTAGGTTACTTATGCTTTTCTATTTCAAAGTTCCCTTGAATGATAAAACATATACATAATTTCCTCCAGGAAAGAATATAGGCAGATTTTTTGGTTTTGTTTGTTGATTTTCATTCCTTTTTAAAATCTCCACCTGCTCTGTTCCCTAAAATAATGTATTTAGGGGAACTCGCAAAAGTCAAGCATCTTCTTAATTTATTTAATACATATTATAATTACTCTACATTTTTCTTCACCCTATTAATTAAAATAATGTTTCTTTCTCTTTATAACAGGGGGATCCCGCATGGCAGAACCTGGCAAGCTATCCGTGGCGTGTTCAATAGGCCAAAAACAGTAACAACAAATCTCACAATGGAGACTTACTGGTGTCCGCTCGAGCAAATTGATGAACAACGGGATGATAATGCTCCAGACAGTGCTATAACAGGGCAGTAGTATTTTATAGAGTAATTGTAGAATCAGGGCCCATTTCTTATTTCTCATCAATTTAAACAATTTTAAAATTGGGGATCAACACCCAGGAGTTTTCAGATTTTTTTTTTTCCACAGATCATTCCTGATGGTGTTTGGGGACCAAATATGCTGCCAGGGAACCTGGATCAATTTCATTCAAGAGAGGCGCCTCACCTCTGTACTCTCTTCAGCCCCAGGATTTCATTTTAAATAGCACATCTTAAAATAATTTTCAGTCTTACAAAGTTACAGAAATGATCCAAGTGATGTCTATGTAGACACCTCTATATAAGCACACACACGCATGTACACATCTATGTACGCATACGCTTTAAGTGAATCTCATGTCACTATGACATGTCAAAGCTGAAAACATCGAATTCAGAACGTTTGTTCTGGGGGCTCCTACAGGCTGTGTGTGCTTGGGGCTGCCTCCTCATGCCAGGCGCTGCAGGGACGAAGCTGGGCATCCTGTATGGATAGTGCGTGTGGGCCCTGCTCTGGTTCTCCCGCCTGTTTGGGGCACATCTTCAACTGCACGCTCGGGCCACTCACTACCTTTGTTTCCTCTGCTCATGCCGAGTTCTGTTTGCAATTCTGCAGGGCTGTCAGTCATCACATCCCAGAAGCGCCTGTGACCTCTCCTGTTTCCGAGTCACCCTCTGTCCCTGCTGACCTGCAGCACGTCTGCTAAGGTACGGCTCAGGTGCTGTGTAGAATGTGCGGCGTTTTGTTTTTTCAGATACCTTTCTCAGAGACAATCGGCAGCCGCAATCACGATGATTACACACAAGGGTTGTTACTTTTATTCCCCGTCGGCAGTGAGGCACAGAACTTCCTGTCGCACACTCCATCCAGTGCTCAGCATACAGCGGGGCCTGCTGCCTACTTCATCTGAAGTGCGTGAGCTGCTCAGACTTCCCAGTTTCTTATTTCACACTAGATGGTAATATTTCCATTCCATGCACATGATTCCGTAGATGACCGGAAGGTCCAGTTCCGAAGCCCATAGGACAGGGAGGCTGAACTCTCCTCTTGTGGGCCTTCTTGGGAGTCCTGGGACTGACCTGGCTCCAACTTTGGTGTCCCAGTACTTTTGCAGAGCTGTGTCGTGACCATGACCTTGAGCTGCCCATATCTGTGCACCTCCCTCTAAGCTATCTCCTTCCTCTGTCCGGATGGAACTCTTTGGAACCTGAGGCCACATGTGTGTGTTTTAATCTTCCTTCCTTCCTCCCTCCCTTCTTCCCTTCCTTCCTTCCTTCCTTCCTTCCTTCCTTCCTTCCTTCCTTCCTTCCTTCCTTCCTTCCTTCCTTCCTTCCTTCCTTCCTTCCTTCCTTCCTTCCTTCCTTCCTCCCTCCCTCCCTCCCTCCCTCCCTCCCTTCCTCCCTCCCTTCCTCCCTCCCTCCCTCCTTCCTCCCTTCCTCCCTCCCTCCCTCCTTCCTCCCTCCCTCCCTCCCTTCCTCCCTCCCTCCCTCCTTCCCTCCTCCCTCCCTTCCTCCCTCCCTCCCTCCCTCCCTCCCTCCTCCCTCCCTCCCTCCCTCCATCCCTCCCTCCCTCCCTCCTTCCTTCCTCCCTCCCTCCATTCCTTCCTCCCTCCCTCCATCCCTCCCTCCCTCCCTCCTTCCTTCCTTCCTTCCTTCCTTCCTTCCTTCCTTCCTTCCTTCCTTCCTTCCTTCCTTCCTTCCTTCCTTCCTCTTTCTTTCTTTCTTTCTTTCTTTCTTTCTTTCTTTCTTTCTTTCTTTCTTTCTTTCTTTCATTCTTTATTTCTTTCTTTCCTTCTTTCTTTCTCTCGCTAAAGTTTTCTCAACTCTAATAAATTTCTCAACTCAACTCTCGAATAAAATGAAACAGGTGGTGTCTGATACCCTGGATGACCGAGGCCCTGCTGGACCCAGACTTCAGGAGATAATTTCCCAGAATTCACTCTATTTTGTTATTGTTTGGGGCAATACCTCAGCAGTGCTCAGGACTTACTCCTGGCTCTGTGCTCAGGAATCATTCCTGGCTGAGCTCGTATGGTTCTAGGGATAGATCCTGGGTCTGTGCTAGGCAAGCACCCCATCTATGGTAAAATCGCTCTGACTCCCCTTTTCCCTGTTTTAACAGCCCGTATACTTGGAGCATAATAAAGAGATTCTCACCCATCCATCTTTGTTAAAGGGTATAAAAGGACAGAGGTTTAACCTTTTCTCTGAATTTTTTTTTTAGGAAACCCCTTCAATAAGTATAAATGTGAGCTTCACTGCCTTCTTTTCCTTTCCATAAATAAACTCTGCCAAAGATGCAGGGGGAGAAGTGGGATGGAGAGGTCAAGAGCAATGTTGGGGAATGGGAAAGGATATTTACACACTACCCATCAGATAAGGGGTTGATATCAATGGTATATAAAGCACTGGTTGAACTCTACAAGAAGAAAACATCCAACCCCATCAAAAAATGGGGCGAAGAAATGAACAGAAACTTTACCAAGGAAGAAATACGAATGGCCAAAAGGCACATGAAAAAGTGCTCTGCATCACTAATCATCAGAGAGATGCAGATCAAAACAACCATGAGATACCACCTCACACCACAGAGACTAGCACACATCCAAAAGAACAAAAGCAACCGCTGTTGGAGAGGATGTGGGGAGAAAGGGACCCTTCTTCACTGCTGGTGGGAATGCCGACTGGTTCAGCCCTTCTGGAAAACAATTTGGACGACTCTCAAAAAATTAGATATTGAATTCCCATTTGACCCAGCAATACCACTGCTGGGAATATATCCCAGAGAGGCAAAAAAGTACAATCGAAACAACATCTGCACATGTATGTTCATCGCAGCACTGTTTACAATAGCCAGAATCTGGAAAAAACCCGAATGCCCCAGAACGGATGACTGGTTGAGGAAACTTTGGTACATCTATACAATGGAATACTATGCAGCTGTTAGAAAAAATGGAGGTCAAGAATTTTATAGTTAAGTGGATGGGCATGAAAAGTTTCATGCTGAGTGAAATGAGTCAGAAAGAGAGAGACAGACATAGAAAGATTGCACTCATCTAGGGTATATAGAATAACAGAGTGGGAGACTAACACCCAAGAACTGTAGAAATAAGTACCAGGAGGTTGACTCCATGGCTTCGAGGCTGGCCTCACGTTCCGAAGAAAGGGCAACTCAGAGAAGCGATCACCAACTACATTGTAGTCGAAGGCCATGTGGGGGAAGGGAGTTGCGGGCTGAATGAGGGCTAGAGACTGAGCACAGCGGCCACTGAACACCTTTATTGCAAACCACAACAGCTAATTAGAGAGAGAGAACAGAAGGGAATGCCCTGCCACAGTGGCAGGGTGGGGTGGGGAGGAGATGGGATTGGGGAGGGTGGGAGGGACGCTGGGTTTACGGTGGTCGAGAATGGGCACTGGTGAAGGGATGGGTTCCCGAACTTTGTATGAGGGAAGTATAAGCACAAAAGTGTATAAATCTGTAACTGTACCCTCACGGTGATTCTCTAATTAAAAATAAATAAATTAAAAAAAAAAAGTTTTCAGTCGGGCCCGTGCTCGGCTCCGGCCGGCCGGGTTTTCGGCCCGGGCGCCCATGCCCCTGCAGAGCCGGTGGATGTGGAACAAGCGGGAACCAGAGACAGCTTTAGGAATTGGGGTTACAGCAAGTGCCTGCACCCATGTATGGAGACTGTGAATTAAGCCTTTGCCCCACGTCGGCTAACGGAGGAAATATGTAATTTCTGGCAGAATTTTCCCAGGACTTTATACAGAAATCCAAAACCGCGCGGACGCTGCCGCGTCCGCGCGACTTAACATTTATAATTGTCATCAATGTGAAAGGGTTCCATTTGAACAGGTCAGACTTGGGGGGGAAACTCCAAATAATAACAGTAAGTTTTTGTTGAAATATTGAAGGTTCTTAATGTAACAGCCACCTCTGGACTATGAGCTAAGCAAAAGCCCCACGCTGGCCAACGTGGCGTGGAGTACACCATACTATGAGGCGCAGAAAGGGGGATGAGGGGGAAAAATTTAAAAAAAAAAAAATGGAAAAGGAAAAAGAGAAAAAAAAGAGAGAGAGAGTTATGTCAACTATAGTGAGTTTTGTGTTGAATTATGGAATGTAATCAAGGTAAAGAAAAAATGAAGTGAAATTCATTAGTTATACAGTAGGGGGTAGGGGGTGGGGGCGGGGGGTAAACTGGGGTTTCTGGTGGTGGAATTTGGGCACTGGTGAAGGGATGGGTGTTTGAATATTGTATAACTGACATATAAACCTGAGAACTTTGTAACTTTCCACATGGTGATTTAATAAAAATTTAAAAAAAAAAAGTTTTACATTAAAAGTTTAAATTTAAAAAAAAAAGAGCAATGTTGGGGACATTGTTGGTGAAAGTGTGCACTGGTGGAGGGATGAGTGTTCAATCACTGTATGACTGAAACTCAAACATGAAAGGTTTTCAACTGTATCTCAGATGATTAAAAAAAATGAGTGTGATGAAAACAAAAATAAATAATATAAACAAAAGTCTTTTCTAAATTCAGGGAAAAAAATCTGTAGAATAATGAACCAAGAACAGAATCAATGAACACACACACACACACACAGAGAGTTCTCCCAGGAGACTGAGAGTCTTTTACATCCAGAGAAAAGGTTCAGAATGAAGAGCTGAGGCTGGGCCCCTCCAGCCCTCCATCTGGGCCAGTGCAGAACGACCCACAGTGCTTTGGGGGGCATGAAGGGTTCAGAGCACACCTATGTCTCCTCTGTGCAGACCAGTCTCTTGGGAAGGAGCATCCACTGCAGAGGCCAGAGGTGAAACCTGCTGTTGCATTCACTGAGTGACGCCTCTTTTTCCATTTCCTGATTCAGGAAACAAGGGTGATGCCACCCTCCAAAACAGATCCTGAGGGACTGGTCTGCCAGTGTCCGTGCAGTGTTGGGTACTGGGCAGCCTCCCCAGATGACAAGCCCTCCCATGATGCCTGACCAGCTGAGGCAGCTGGGCAATGGTGTGGGCATCCCAAGGGACAGGCAGTGCGAGCTGGGAGACTCGGGGACTCAGTGTCTCACCCCTCCGCATCATCAGACTTCCAGGAAGGACTGGGCCAGCTGCTGAACTCCCTCTGGAGACCCCGACAGGCTAGGTCTAGGCCAGGGTCAGCTTAGGTCCAGGGTACAAATAACGCTTACAGAGAGACACTGTGAGAAGCCAAGTACCACGCAGTCCTGACTGACATGCCTTCTTGCCGCCCATGCATGAACACATCATGTTATTAGATTAGAAAATGTAAATGATAATTTTGAGCTAAGTAATTTAATAAAAAGGAATTGATGTTAATTTCATTACATGATTAGTTTTAATTTGAGATGTAATTCACAGGTAGCCACCCAGCGCCTCCAACATATTACCTAACCATCTCAGAAAGACATTATTAGAAGGAAATGTTTTCATCAAAGAGATTCGGTTGGTAGTGTTCTAAAGCAAAAGGGAAAGAGAAAACTGACAGTTTGGGACGAATTGAATGAAGTATAGTAGGGAAACTGTCACATCACAGACAGGGTTGAGCAGTTCTGAGCTGAGCTGCAATGGTGCACTCAGGGCCAGGAGAACTTACACCTCAATTTCTATCCATAGAGGGGTCCCTGGGAGGATAAAGTTTTCTCCCATACTCTCTTTCCAAGCATGGAAGCAAGGTGGGTTTCAGATGCCTGAGCTGAACTTCAGAAGAATATACCAGCACACAGAAGAAGATACCAGCACACAGAAGAAAATATCAGCATATTTGAAAGCTTTGCACAGCCAGAGACAGGCGGCAACACACAAGGCAAGGGGTGGCACATTGCAGAGATAAGACTCTTGGGACAGTTTTGTTGACCCAGAGTTGTAGAAACAGTGAAACACAGGCACTGGAGTGATAGTACAGCAGTTAGGGTCTTTGCCTCTCACTGTGGCTGATGTCGGTTTGATCCCCAGCATCTGAAATGGGCCCTCTAGCACCACTGGGAGTAATCTGGATGCAGATCCAGGAGTCACCCTGAGCATCGCTGGTGTGACCCAATCCAAAAATAAACAAAAACAAAGAAAATGATATAGAGAGATGGGGATTTGGCTGAGATCATGTCTTATAGTTCAAAACAAACAGATAGATTCACTGTGTCATTAATAAATGAAAACATAAGAAGACAGAAAATTGAGATTTTTCTAAAATGATAAAATCAGTATTTGGTAAAGTTTCTGATCTGCATATTTATATGTAAACAAGGTAACTTTGCTAGCTATTGCCAAAACTACAATTCTTCTGAATGACATATTCCATGGTACTATTTGAAGATGCACTGGTATTTATTTTGAATACAAAAATGTACCTCAAATAAGATAAAGTGGAGTTATTTAATACTTATTTAGTTCTTGTGATAGTGGGTTGTATGATGTGTGATGTGTTTAACAGGATTGTTCTCAAAATACAGGCAATGTCCATCTATTAAGTTTGGCTTTGTTGTCTCCAGATTCATCATGTTTCGTAGCGTTGCCGTGGGCTGCAGCAATACTACAGTATATAGGACACTTCCTTGCAGCTGCCAACCCAGATTAAATCCTTGGCACTACATAAGGTGCCCCATTTCCTGCCAAGAGTGATCCCTGAGTGCAGAGCTGGGACCATACCCTGAGCATCACTGGGTGTGGCCCCAAAAACAAGCATGCAGAAGGTCATTGCCTTAAAACAGTCCTGCAGTCATTCACCCATATAACTATTCAGCAAATGAATTAACAAATTCTCTGCCTCAGAGATAAAGTCTTTAACAAGACAAAGCAGGGGCTGGAGAGATGCCCCACATAGGCCCGGGTACCACTGGCAGGTAAGATGGGATGGATTGGAGAGCATGTTGTGACCCCCAACTCTGAGTCCAGCATTTATTTTTTTAAGTTCTACATGATTTATTTTATTATATTTGTATACCTGTATTCTATTTAAAATTTATGTATAAATTTATGTTTATTTATTTTTTAAATTTTATTGAATCAATGTGAGATAGTTACAAGCTTCCATGTTTGAGTTACAATCTCACAATGATCAAACACCCATCCCTCCAACAGTGCACATTCCCCACCACCAATATCCCAGGTTTATCCCCCCTTTCCCACCCTCCCCCTGCCTCCATGGCAGACAATATTCTCCATACTCTCTCTCTACTTTTGGGCATTATAGCTTGCAACGCAGACACTGAGAGGTCATCATGTTTGGTCCATTATTTACTTTCAGCACACCTCTCCCATCCTGACTGATTCCTCCAGCCATCATTTTCTTAGTGATGCCTTCTCTATTCTATCTCCCTTCTCCCCTCCTTATGGTACATCTACACAATGGAATACTATGCAGCTGTTAGGACAGATGAAGTCATGAAATTTGCTTATAAATGAGTAGTGCCTTTCAACACACACTGGGCATCAGAATGCCAGAGTTGGCGTGAGTGTGTGTGTTGGCTGATCTCTCGGGAATGGCCTGTGGGTGGGAAGCATTGACCATGAGTTCAAGAGGAACCCTCAGGGTCTCTTCCTCACACTTACCAGGGAGATCCTGACATTTCTGACTTGATGATTCTCTAAATGAAAGGAATGAAGCTGCTTTCAGAATCCAGAGTAGCTCTGGATGGTAATAAAAGTCAGGTGTCCCCTGAGTGGCACCTCCCAAGGAGATTTCTGTGTATGGAAAAACTTCCCTTAAGTTTGCCTAAAAAATCAACCTGAGAAATCTCAGGCTGTGCTCATCCATAGTTAATCTGATTAGTGTTTTTTTTTTAATTAATTTGCTTTTGACACATCCCGGTGATGTTCACGGCTTCCTCCAGGCTCTGTAAGATCACTCCTGGTGGAGTTGAGGGGATCATGTACGGTGCTGCAGGTTAAATCCAGGTAGCCACCTGCAAAGCAAATGTCCTTCTTTCACCCTTGATAGGTGCCATCTAAAATAAATTGAGAGGCCAAAAATAAACAACTTTCTTGGCGCTCAAAATAAAATTTAAAAATCTTAGTCCATATACAATAGCTATTTTCACTGATAAAGGGGAGTAGGGGAGGAGAATGTTGTCACAGATTTATGCCCCTTTTTAGCCTGGAATTATGTCACAACCACTTCAATATATTGCTAGAATTTGGAAACCTATTTGAATTGATTGCCATCCATCTTTTCATTCCTCAAAAATCCATTGTCTCAGGGCATTTACCCAGCGTGCAACTCCATAACCATCTCCTTTTTTTACCATTATTCATGAGGGAAACATTTCCTCATTCTTCAGCTTTGCACAGATCTGCCATTGGAAATCATTGTGTGAATCATCCTCCCACCACCTTTTAAATGAGACACATCTGTTTTCGGATTTCACAGATGTGTTTCCCTATTTTAATACAGGCTTTATACGTTTCTTGTTTAATGGTCTATCTGGGTGCTGGTAACTGAAGTGTGCACTGGAAATTTGTCTAAATTAAAACACATTCAAGTAAGAGGTAAGGGTGATAGAGGCTTGACATTGACATTTTCACACACAAGTCTTAGAAGTTCTGCCCAGTAACTTCTTTCAAGACTCATATCACCATCCAAGTGACAGACACATACCTTCAGAGTGTTTGAGAACATCACCCTGGTCCTCATGAAGAGAAACCAAGGGAAACCAAGTCTTACACTTCAGATGAGTTTTCTGCTTCCTTCTTTTCCTACCCGACTTGACTCAAATTTCACATTACAGCATGTAAGGAATCTGGCTCCTATTATACTCATCAAAGCCCCCCTGGAACCACAATTGCTTCAAGAAATTATTAGTAGGAGATAGAGATAGAAAAGAGGACAATGAACCTGGTTAGATCCCTGGTTGAATTTTGCATGGTCCCTACAGAATCTCAGTGAAGCTCTGGAGATCTCTGAGTGGGCTGGCATTGCAAGGTCCAAATAGTACCACACCCTCGGGCGCTTGTCCTGAGACCAGGACATTTATTGGCTTAGAATCACTGAGGAGTGGCCCCTGGACCTCCTAAGCACCTCTTGAGGTGTCTCCCACCTGACCCAGGAAAAGAAAGAAAGAATTGCTCAAAATAAGAAGACAAAGAAAAAATGAAAAATAAGAGATCATGGGAACTTGGACTAAATGGAAAGAGGAGACTTCACTATGAGAAAGATGAATTCTTCCTCATGACTGTCCAGGCATCATGGTTCCCTCTGTTCTCATTAAGCCCCTCTGTCCCACGTGACCATCTCCCTTCTCCAGTGGTTCATGGTGCTCTGGAAAGAGTGGGTCTCACACAACCTGCCTTTGAGTTTTCATCACTTCCTCTCTCCACACTCCTGGTGACCTGCATTGCACTCGTAACATAACACATCTGATTTCCAGAGCTTGGTAGGAAAGGATAGCAGGCATCATTTACTGTCTCTAACTGGGGACAAGGGCATTGAAAGAACTTTGAAGGTGACTTTGTTATTGGAAGATAAATGCAGCAAATGGTCATTTCATGCTTAGATAGTCTCCATTCTGGAGGCAGGCTTACACTAGTCGGAATGGAATTGCATGTTTATCTAACACCTTTCAACATTGCCTTGCATGTGGTAGGGATCCAATGGTCGCTGAATGAAACATCTATCATTTCACTTCACAACAGCATTGGTTACCGGTATGCACCTACAACGTGGCAAAAATCCAGCGCCCTGGCAAAGACATGGAGTAATAGAAACTCCGCACTCATTGCCTAGCAAGTGAAAAATACTAAGCCGCTTTGAAAGACAAGTTGGCAGGTTTGTAGGAAACTAAACACGCTACACTATGTGCTTGCAGCCATAGAGTGAGTCGGGATTTTTAAAATGAACTTGATGACGATATCCACAAAAATTCCCTTCGCATAGAAGTTTATGCTGGCTTAATCATTATTGTCAAGACATATAAACAACTATGTAGTAGTTTAGTAGGTGAATGGATACATATTGTAACACACTCAGGCAGTAAAATAATTCTCAGTGTTAACTAGAGACCCACAGAAAACGTGGAGAAACCATTAATGCCTATATGGAGTGAAAGCGACCAATCCGAAAATCCTGCATACTCTATCATACCAATTTTACGGCATTCTAATAAATTTAATTTATTAGAATGGGAAATGAGTGTTAGAAAGGAGAAATGAGTGTTTTGCTAATCAGTACAAGGAAAAAAGGAATTACAGGTGGTCAGAGAGGATATTTGAGGGTGGCGATGCAATCTTGAAGAGAGCATAGTGGCATTTACATGCTACTCTCCAGTAGTTAAAATCTATAGTGTGATTGGCACCAAAGTGAGCTGTGATGAAAAACTCTGGGCATTGAATGATACTATTAAATGAGGGTATGCTGGGTGATTTTAGCAATAATATCCAGGAAGCGGGAAGGCTTTGCAGCCACAACATCAACAGCTGTTTGAAAAAATCTGTACCTTCCCCTCAATGTTTGATGAGTTATAAACTGCCTTTTTAAAATCTCTTCAAAATAAGATCATTTAATCTTCCTAATCAACCTATATTTTTCCTCAGGAGGTATAAGCTCATTCTGAGTTACATGTTTACTCTCAAATAGTTTAGCTTTCTCCACGTTGGTGGCAAATGACCATGCAGCATTTCATGTAGTCAACACAGTTTGAATGACTTGCATGAAGGATTTGCTGCTTCTTGATGTTACATAGTGAGAATGATTTTAAAGAAGAATAATTTTGTGTAATGCTAACGCATTAGGAATTTGTGACAATTTTATACATAAAAATTGTCTGAACATTTATTTTAAGAACAGAAAGGAATTACTCCGAAACATTAATCCAAAAGGAGATAGACAAATGTATGTATGTTATCTGTAGCATTATTGATAGTAGCTAAGATCTGGAAGCAATACAATTGTCCAATATGAGATTAGTGGATAGAGAAATTGTCAATCCATGCACACTGAAAAACTACCCATCTATGACTAAAGAAAATACTGCAGTTTGTTGCAGCTTGCATGGAATTGGAGGGTATCAAGCTGACTGAAATGAGCTAAAAAGAAGACAGACATCAGATGATCTCACTCCTATAAAGAACAGAAAGAAACTCAGACAGGGATTACCCAATCCCCAATGGAAAGAAATTCTGAGCCATGGTCAAGGAAACCGTTATTAGAAAGTGCTATTAGGTGAGGACTCTTGGGATAAATATGAAGTATCTTGGCATTTTGTGTTGGGCAAGCCTGGAATTAACCTATATTAACCCTGAAAATAAGCCAAGTTTATGTTGATACAACTGTAAGCTACAATACCTCAGTAAGACAAATTTAGAAGAGAAATCAAAGAAATGGTCTCTTCTGAGCTCCACTATTCTTTCTCATGGGAGGTCGACTTCCACCTCTTGGGAAGAATACTAGGCCTGTGACAGTTCTGAAGGGTGACCTTCAGATACAGTAACATCCAGAAATAAATGCTCTGATTAGAGTCCATCTCAAATATTCAGAAGAAGGATCTGCAATGTACCACTCTATGCCATTCAACGCAACTTTGGATAGAGCAGTTGGGACCAGAGTAATTATATTGGCACAAGAACAAAGGTAGTTCCCAAAAACAAAATGCCAGATGCTTGCTTGTTAAACTTAAAAGATTAGAGATTATATTCCCAGTATTCACACAGCAAGAAATCATAGGGAGGCATCATTCCGGTGCTGCGTTGCCCTCACCTGGAATTTTTCAATCCCCACTCTAATTTTTTTAGTGATGTAGTTATTATTATTAGTGTTTGTTTTAAGTGGGTGATAAACTTTCTGGGGATTTTGTGATGACACTTAAAAATTTATTCAGTATTGCATTAGAAAGCAATAGATGATGGTAAAAATAGAGGTCGACTATACTTAATTTTATGCACTACAGCTTAGACTCTTGTAATTTCATGTTTCTCCACAGACAGTTCAGAAGCACTATATTAGTTTGACTACTACACAATGATAACGATCTTAGTGCAATAGTGAAGTCACTTGAGATTGGAAACATTATACAAGCTAGAGAGGAAAGGGGTCTGCATTCTCATCATCTGGAGACACAGATGTTTTACTTCTTTGTTTGCTTTTTTGTGCATTTAGTGTATAAAACACTTAATCTTATTGACTAGATATTTTTTGAACAGTTTCAACTCCACATCACTAAGAGCTGTTTGTAAAATCAATTCGCTTGCAACACTTAAACAAACTGACTGCTAGGAATGATGTTAAATCAAATGGCTCCAGGTGGTAGAAGCCGTTTGTCTATAGTTTATGCCTGATCATTTTATTGCTAATACAAATTATACAGAAATGTGCAATATTGTATTTTGTTTTGATGGTATTTTCATTGTTATTATTCTCTTTATTTGATTTTCTTATTACCAGCTACCTACTTTATTAAAAATTATTTTGCCATAGGAGATGTCAGTTTGCTTAATTTGGTTATTGTGTTTAATTAACAGCAGAAACGTGGTCAAAATGTGTTGCTCTGTAGCTGAAGTGAGAGTAGAGTGGGAAGGATGTTTGCCATGCACATGGCCAACTCCAGTCAGATCCTTGGTACCCATGTGCTCCCCTGAGCCACAGGCGTCATTCTTGAGTGCAGAGACAGGAATGACCACTGAGAATTGCTCTCTGCGGCCGCCAAACCAGACCAAATAAAAAATAATCTGTGGTTTAAATAAATTTACACCTGTTCTGACACCAGACCTATGATTCTTTGTTTTGTGGTCTTGGGCAAGTTACTGAAAATCCAAAAAATTCCTATTCTCATTGAGAAGGTGATACATAAGAAACACATTGCAGGAAAGGTTAGAGAGATAAAACTGTTCTCTGGAATATTTTAGAGTGTATGATGAAGCTTGAATTGGAAGGCACAATGATTTTGAACCTTCAGTGCAATTAGAATAATTTGATCAGCTTTAAAATGAAACAAAACGAAGCAACAGGATAATAGTCAGATTTGTATTTTTTGAATATCTTTGGCAACAGAGAGGAGCTATGACCAGAGAGGCCAATTACAGTGAAGGTATGAGGATTTGCAGGTATCTGAGCCAAGGTACAACAAATAAACCAATGGGGACTAGAATAAGATTACTAATGATTAAATATTTACATTGCTACCATTGGCGGCTCTTAGCCTTGGGTGGGAAATAGGTAGGATCAGATATCAGCATACTTTCTAGGATTCCCAGATCATTGCGAGGTGCACTATGATATACTGTGCTGATGAAAGTTGAATTAGAAGGCACGATTATTTGAACATTCTCTGCAATCAGAATAATTTGATCAGCTTTAAAATAAAACAAAACAAATTGCCACTACCACCACCATGAACAACAACAACAACAACAAAAACCAACAACAACACACACACACACAAAAAAAAAACACTTGAATGCTCTGACCTCATCCAGAAGCATTAAATTAGAATATGGGATGAGAAGTTCAAGTAAACCATTTTAAAGAGCTTTTTAGATGATCTTACAGAGCAGGCCAAGTTGAGATCCCTGAGGATCCGGGCAAACTATGAAAGGTTTAGACCCACAATAGATGGGGGTATCATTTACTGAGAAAGGGAATCTAAGAAAATGAATAGGTTTGGCACAAGGAGCAGAGAAAATGATTGGTTGTGTTGCGAACAAGTTGAATTTAAGATACCTCAGGGACTCCCTAGAAATGACACCCAAGAGCAATTTGGGTCTATCAGTCTGAATCTCAGAAAGGAGCTGGTGGTTAAGAACATATGTTGGTCTATAAATGAGAGCTGAACGTATGGGCAAAGATAGTCTTTCATGAAGAATGTGGAGAGTGATGATAGTAGAAAAATAAAGGCATAAGTTGGGCAACATATAAATAGGCATGTTGGGAATATACTCTATTATTCAGATGCATGTTAAAGGAGTTGCTGCCAAATTTATTGGAATATATATATGAAGGAGGCTATGTCAACATCCAGTGATTTGATCCAGCTATTTGGATATAGAACTACATACCAAGGAAAATTAGAAATGCAATGAGAAAAGAGGCTCCAAACCAAAAGCAGATGAACTTATTTGAACAGAAATCCAAGACTCTCCTCTTTTCAAATAAATATCAATTTATCAAGAAACAGAAAATTATCTCAGGATACAGAATCCCCATCAATGTTTTCAGCTTGACCAAAGCATAGGCCTTCATATTGTCCCAGAATGCATAGTGATTTCTATTGCACAAATTATTTTATGCTATTTGAATTGTTTGTGAACAATAATTAAAACCTAGTATTCTTCCGATGTGGAAGCATATAATCATGGTATACAGGGTTGCTTTTGTATATTTCTTACCTGTACCTAGGGGAATAAAACAAAACTGCATTTCACAGCCAAAAACATATTTTGGCAGAATCATTCTCTTTTATAAAGTATGGAAGCCATTAAATTTTATGGTATATAAATATGCAGCTTTACTAATTTAGAAATTAGTACCTAGGTCACCCCAAATAATCAATATTTGAAGTTTAAATAATTTGAGTATTAATAACATGTCTTAGTTTATTAATCATGCTTAGAGAGAACTAGGACATTGAGAAATTCATAGCTGGTAGATTTTAATTATGGCTGGCTTAAGAAGAAAGTAGTCTTTATTAATTGTATTGAATTATTAAATCAGACTTGGGAGAATCAATCTTTTAATTCTTAACTTTTCAAAAACTGAAATGTTAAAATTCCCTAAAATAACCAGGAGAAAACATTTTCCATATGTTTTGATTTTGTTTGTAGACAATTTTGCCCCCCAGATCCCTTAGAATATGTTTGGTGATATTTTTTATTTCAAACTGGCTTTTGCACAAATTGAGTCTGAATCCCCACTCTGACTTCAGAACTAAGCATAACCTTATGTCCGATATATGACCCTTCATCCAAACCATGGAGATAATGGATGATAATAATGGTGTTATAATAAACAATTTTTTCATGTAAAATGCTCACCAGAGAGATTTTGATTGAGCAAGTAGACAATATTACTTTATTTGAGATTATAATCAGTATTTTTGTCCTTGAAACACCATAAATTCTTTATTGTTTATAAAACTAAACATTTAAAAACAATATTCAAAGTCTGAACTAGCTAGTAACTGCATTGGCCAAAATTTGTTCTTTTATAGTGAATTTATAGAAATCATTTTTTTTTTATTTTTTCTTCTAAATGAATTTTAACCTAATGCATGCTGCCATCTCTGATCTCTTGCTCCTGTCTTAGGTTCTACTCATCCATTCTTGGCAATGTCAAATTTAATAACTCAGAAACTGGGTTTGCTTTGGTTGTGTCTCGTTTCTGAGTGCCCTATTTGCCAGGGCAAAGAAATAGCCTCAAGATGCCAACTATCTAGTTTCCCAGAAACAAAATGATTCACTATGAAGTAGAAGGCATTTTGCAGACATAAATAAGGAATTAACACCTTTGTATGGCCGCATGACTGAACAACTTTGTAGCTGTGTATCTGACAGTGATGTGTCAAAAAAAGAAAAAGAAAAAAGAAGAAAAATCAAATAAAATAACCTTGTGAAAAATAATAAAATAAAATAATCTCCCAAAAATGATAACTAAGGAATTCAGATACCAATTCCATCTGTTATCATTCACATGGTTGTGATGTGACCCAACACACAGAGTTGGGTGTATGGAGTGTGGTGAGGGAGACTCCAGGAGCCAGGGCCAGCTACAGGGGCAGAGGAGGAATGCTGTGTGCACACACCAAGGCTGGCTGACAGCCAGCGAACGGGAAGGGCAGAGAACGGGCAGCTCCCTGATGCCTCCACATGGAACCGTCTTTCCTCACACTTGGCTTTTAGTGCTCCAAGCTTAATTCAGACGTGCTTTTCCTAAAATCCATTGAAACGCCTTTGTGTTGTTTTTAAATCATCCTGTTTGTAATAATGAGTCAAACACCTGTAGTAAGTGAATATAGGGTCTCTCCCATAAGCTTAAGAACTAGAAAACCCTCATTTATTATTCTAATTCCTGCTTAATGGTATTTATTTAGAGAGAATAGCTACAGTAAGAAAGAGATACTTAGCTGTACATAAACAGAACATAGCAAAACATATGAAGATCACCCAAAAAGTCAGACTTTTTTACATGTTAACAAATATATATGTAATATGCATATATATATATATATGTATATATATATATATATAAGTGCTGAAGGCATAGTCATGATTTTATGCTCAGGAATCAGGTAGGGGAATGTTTGTAATACCAGGGATCAAATCAGGATATGCCTTGAGCAAGGCAAGTGTCATACATATGTTTTTTCTCCAGCTCCTCTTTCCACCTTAATATCACTATTTCATCTCAGAATAGACTGACTTTTTCCACCAAGCAGCAACTCGACACAAAGATGAAATGGTTTCTGATTTTTACCAACAGCTAAATACACCAAAGTGTATGTCTCTCTGAGAGTAAAAATAAAAGTGTTTAGAATATATTAAACATTATCAATTAAATGGAAAAAAACAACATGTGGAACTCATAGCAGCCAGCCAGAGATGGTGAGACCTAAATTTCTTGTGCTCGTAGCTAAAACATGTAACACTAAGATAACCCTAGAATTATCTGATAGTTAAAAAATGTAGTACTACCCAATCCATTGTGAGACAATTAATAAATATGTGATCTCCCAAAGTGTTTAAGATAAAAAAGATGTTCTTCAGACAAATACTCATATAGACTCACATAAGTTAAGCCAGCAAATGTTATATATATGTGTATATATATATTAGTCATATATATGACTAGTATGCTTTTTATATATGGTAATTTGTCATACATATTGAGGATAAGTACAAAAAAATCCTGGCTTTGAAGGAGTAAATTCTTTATGAATAATTGCCTTTTGATGTGGTATAATGTTTTCAAAACCTCAGAGGCAGATATTATGAAGTACCATTGAAATAAGACAACTTACAGGAAAGCTATACATTTTAGAAAAAAAATCGAGAAGGGATGTTGTGTGTGTACAGGGAGATAGTTGATAATGTTTATGAGGAATGCCCATGTGAGAACTAGTGTTTCTGAAGCTGCAGTACAGGACACATTCACAGGTGAATCTTGGATATAATGACTTCTAGATTGAAATCTATCTGTCACATTAGCTTATTATTGGCCTCATTGTCCTGCAATTCTCTTAAAAGATATTCACATGTTCTCATCAAAGAAATAGAAATTTGACACGAAAAAACCTTTATTGTAAAAGCTAATTTTCAAGTTAAATTCCTCCCCAGGCAATCCTGTAAGTGATAATGATAGACTTTCCCAGTAGAAATGTCTATTGTCTTTCCACTTGTTAGTGAGGTTTCTTGATCAAGACAATGTGACCTCCTTTATCAGTCTTCTTAGGATCATATATACCAGCTAATAGTTTCATCGATTCAATGTCAGTTGATCAATTCAGCAATTTGACCATGTCCATTTGACTACAAAGACAGGTCATGGTTGTTTTTGTTTCAATTAGAGCTATTTTCATCACAAATCTTAATTTTAAAATGCACCATCTTGTTTTACTCTTAAAATATAAACCTTGTTACTATTTACCAATATCACTTACCAATAGCACACTATCTACTATTTAAGATTCAATGGTTGTAAAAATGCTTTTTGGAAAATCACAATGAATATAAATAACCTTTGGGACCTTTTCCTCCAGAAAGCCAACTACATTTGTACACTATAAAAGGATAAATTATTTTAGAGTGTCAAATCTGTCTGATTTCACTTTCCTAGATAATAATCCATATTTTATATATTATTATGAGCAAATAGTAATATTAAAATACATTGTTTAATTGAGAGTTTTAGCAACTTTCCCGGATTCTTTTTGGATAGAACTATTTCATTTAATCTGGAGTCCAATATACTTTCCTTTATTTGTATGTGAATTAAAATATGTTCATGTTACTACCTTCTTAGAAAGTCTAAATCTGTTGATTAAGTGTCCATTTAGCATACCAGTGAGATTATACTACTGTAAAGTTTTGTTTATCAATCATACTTTGACTCTATGATCTTGCTTTTGGAACTACATATTTAAGATTTAATAATTTATATGCTTATTTTAATTAATATCTTATCTTTATCTTATTCCATGCCTGCTGAAAATAAATATCTTCTAATTCCTTGCTGAGTCTATTAATCCTCATACTTTTGTTGATGCTAATTTAATTTAATTTGAATTTTAAAATATTCTTTTTGCTCTCTTAATATATTTCCTTTAAATAAAAGTGTGTTTTTTGGGTCATAAAAATGATCATTTGTTTAAAGATTATTGTCACAATATTAAGAATTAGTTGTGTTAAAATTATCAAAACCATTCCTATATTAAATGTAAGCATTTCTTCTTAAGAATTTTAATGTTTTAAATATTAAATATGTTTAAAAGAAAGTAATAAAAGCTCTTACACTTTAGAATCCCAAGCAAACTAATCTGTAAATTTGAGGATTATCTAAAGACATGCTTTAAGGCATTGTTTAAAATGACTATTTTTGTGTTTTTATTTAAAATGCCAAATATGAAGAGAAAGTGCAGTGGTGATTTTCACAACCAGAAGTGGGTGTCTGTGAAGGAGAAGGTTATTTCTAGAAAAGCATTGATAAGAATAAATAGTTTATGGGTGAGGGGAGGTTCTGATAAATACTGGCACCCAGAGAAAGGGTTAACGAGGTAACTATGGATAATTTTGACATATGGTTCCTGGCAAGGAAATGGCAGTACTAATTACCTATACTTAATTCTTTATCAACAGTCTCTTTGAACCCCTTCAGTGATTGTCAATGACCCCATGGCTGGAGTTCTGACCCTCAGTATGGGAAACATTGAACGCAAACAAGCAAAATTGCTCAGAGCTATGCTATTTCTGAACTACAAAATGGCTTCCAATGTTAAAAATAGAAATTTGAATACATGTGTCAACACTCACATGAGTGAAAACACTGAATCTCCTTTTTGAGATAAGCAATTTTATTGAACATAGACAAAGTGATATTATCAGAGGAAGGTTAAGTAATTGACCTGGGTAGAGAATTTTCTTCATACACAGTACTTGTATTTAGAAAGTGGAAGGACCTCTCACTGTGCCTCCTAATGCCTGCATCTGGAATTGCATGGACTCTGCATGGATTTTGATTCAAACATAAATTTGAAATTTTATGTTAAGTGAACTGAAATGCAAAAAAGTCTCTTCACTATTGTTGTCAATGTGACTTTAAAAAAAATAACATGAAAATAATGGGTTTTAGGAACAGGAAGCATGGCGATTTAAGTTCCAATCTTTGAAATAAAAGTGATTTTGCTTATGGTATCAAAGAATTTCCCACCACAACAAACATCAATTAAAGATGCAGGTAAATATGTAAAAACTTTAGATGCACTAAAATGCACTTGCTAGAGATACAGACGGTTTTGTTTTAATTAATTTTCAGATCCGAAACCCCGCCTGTGACACTCAGGGTGTGCTCTGAGTCTGTGTCTCAAGGATTATTCCCAACGGGGCTGAGGGTCATACTAGCAGCAAAGCGTGCGCTCTAACCTGCTCAGTTATTTCTCTGGTAGGGGAGGAAGTGATTTAAATCGTAGGTAGGCTGTCTAAAACAGATGACAATAATTCTGTATATTTTACATATGTAGGCACAGTTATTCAGACAAAATCTGAAGCATAAATTGAAGTAGTAGTCCTACGTTTAACTTTGTTCATAGGTAATTATAGATGTATTCAATTTTCCTTTTTATCTTTTACATTTTATGTGATTTACCTAATTATAATATAATCAAACGGCATCCAAGAACCCTGCTGATTAAAACATGTTTGGAGAGCCCTCTTGTGTGCTAGCTCATAAAATGTGTTGCAAATTCTGGATTGCTTTACTTTAATAATTCATCACTATGTCATGCAATAAACATTTATTGTATACTTACCTAAAGCTATGTGAGGCATTTTATAAATATTGTTATAAGATTAGTAAAGATAGTAACATAGAGGATTTATATTTATACTAATCAATATATTGATCTTCACCATTAAACCAGCTTCTGACTCTGTAATAAAGGATTATTTATTACATAAATGAATAGTGCTAAGCTGGTAATGTTAAAATATAATAAATAATTTATTCAATGATTATATTGTAAATTTATCATAAGTTATACTTTGTATATATGCAACTATATATTTGGTTTATATATGTATGTTTCCAAGGCAGTCATAGATCTATAGCCACCATGGGATTTATATTCATATTATAACATTGACACAATTTTTTAATATTTAGAGGAACTTATGAGAGCTCCTTGAATATGCTGAATAGAGTAGTTACATGAAATAATTAATTGTTCTTTGGGATAAATTATGTCAATTATAAATAACAGTTTTTCACTTTATTTTCACATAACACAACAGTGATATTTCAAAATTACATTTGCATTCAAATCTTGGAAAGACCTATGTTTCTTTATAGAATTTTAGCACAGTAATCTTTCTTTTTCTAAATTTTATAGTACTGGGCTGGACAGGAAATTCAGAAGTTATTGCTTGCAAGCAGCATACCTTCATTCAATGCCAGGTCCCCTGTTTAGTCCTCTGTGTTCAGGGATCAGCTTGGCCAGAAGAAATTCCCAAACACAACGCGAGGAGGAAGCCCTGAGCATAAGCAGGTGGGAATCCCTCAAAACCAAACAAATGAATTGTATAGTATTTCACCTGTTGAACCAATCTTGCAAAACATTATTATATCCAGCTGCTGAGGGGTCTACCTCTGAACGGAAAGTCTTATCTTTTGCACTGGATATAAACTCCTATAGGAAGAAAAGAGAATGTAGAGAATGTAATTATAAATACCTTAGGAAGTTTAATATTACACACAAAATATGGTAGGTTGATTTAAGAAAAAAAGGATATATTGGGTAAATAAAATTAAAACTTGATACTGTAAAGCTCTTTGGGAATACATTTGAAATTGCTATTTAATTTCAACTCACAGTGGCCGTGGGTTAGTAAATTTTTTTTTTTTTTTTTGCTTTTTGGGTCACACCTGGCGATGCACAGGGGTTACTCCTGGCTCTGCACTCAGGAATTACCCCTGGCCATGCTCAGGGGACCATATGGGATGCTGGGATTTGAACCCGGGTCGGCCGCGTGCAAGGCAAACGCCCTACCCGCTGTGCTATCTCTCCAGCCCCGGGTTAGTAAATATTGATTAGAAAATTATATTAGAAATTGGTGACTAAAAAATTTAGAATCATCTATGTTCTTTCTGGACATATTTATTTATTTAAGCCATATATAGTTATTATAAACTATTTGCTGAGAATTAATATTTATTCCAAAAATATGAAAAAAAAAAATTTGTCTTTTGTCTCAGTGTATAAGATCTAGCCAGGAATTGTCTGATTATGAGATTTCTTTAGATTGATTGAAAACTCCACATAAAATTACCTTTGAGTTGCTTTTAGTTTATTAGTTTAAAATCCAGTTAAAACATTATCTAGAAAGACCAATAAATATAGATACAGAGTCTTGGTTAAGTTTTTCTCATAACACTGGGAAAGTTTTCTATTTAAAATCTGTATATTAGCTATCTTCTTATGTTTTAATTATATGTTCTAATGACAGGACTTCTTCTCCAACATATATTTATTTCTGAAGATTATAGATTATTTCTGAGACTACTTAAAAGGTTACTCCTACAAATATAAAAATAAATGATAAAAAGTTCATTATAACATTGAATATAGATTATCATCATAATATATCTGCATGGAAAGTTTGGGTAGAAATTGTACAATTTCCTGAAATAAGATTTGGGAAATGTTCAGTGGCAGTGCAGAGAAAACATCAGTAAATTGTATTATTTGGATAAAATAACCTTAAATTCAAGCAAAGGACTTTTAAAAGTAAAAAAGAGAAATTCTGGTAATGATTGTGGTATATGAATAGATACAGTCTGTCTTTGTAGGGTCCCAGATGCATAGTAGTAAGGATTGGAACTCTGTTAACAGAAGTGTTAGAAAGGGCTATGCAGGAAGTCTGTCCTCCCAATTTCAGTCTTCTCATTTTGTTACAGAGAAAATGCCATGTAGACCTCTTGCACCTACTATATCATACATTTCCTTGTGAACATTCAACATATTTAGCTAAGATATCAAAAAGTGGTTATCAAAGAAAGCAACCAACACAAATGGGATGCACACATCCAGCTGTGGAGCAAACTAAATATGCCTAGATACATGAGCACGTACATGTGGTGAATTATAGTAAACTATATAATAATACTTTTAAGCTCAGTAGAATCCTGAGCTAATGAATCTACAGCAGAAAGAACAATGCTAATTCTATTTTTTATTTCCTAGAATTTTGAAATTCAACTGCAGGGAAAACACTAACATTCCCCAAGTGAATACAACGGCAGACAAACTCATTGCTGATGGTGGGTTCCCTGCTCAGTGCCCAAATTCCCACTTTGCTCTTAATCTAGAGTTGCATCAAAGATCGGTTTTATCGTTTGCCTCCGACTTCTTTTTGAGTAATATTTTTTTTTCTGTTGAAAGAATTATCATGCATCAAATTCCATTTTCTTTCTTTTTTTTTTAATCTGGTTAATGACCTACAGCATCACTTTCAAATGATCTTTAAGAATTCCAACCCTAATATTCTTTTTTTTTTCTTTTTGGGTCACACCTGGCGATGCACAGGGGTTACTCCTGGCTCTGCACTCAGGAATTACTCCTGGCGGTGCTCAGGGGACCATATGGGATGCTGGGATTTGAACCCGGGTCGGCCGCGTGCAAGGCAAACGCCCTACCCGCTGTGCTATCTCTCCAGGCCCTCAACCCTAATATTCCAATTCCCTTCACAATATCCCTAAAGATCTTAAGGTGCAGCTACAGTTACCCAGGAATATCAAGTCTTTTATAGTTGGATGCTTGTGCCATCTATTTGCTTCCTGCAGTTTCACTGAAAGCATGTTTATGAGTGTAATAGCATCACATTGTCAACCTATGACTCATTTATATGAGCGCAACTGAGTTAGAGCATCCTTTAATATGCTTGGCCGAACATTTGGATCTTCTCCTCTGCAAATTTCTATTTCATGACTACTGTAAACTTGATTACTGTGCTTACTTCCTTCTTTTAGAACTTCTGTTTATCATGCAGCTTTACCTCAGGCTAAGTCAGGTTTAGTTTTCCAAATGTGTTGGTCATGTATTGATTTTGTTAGCAGGTTATATTTCTAAGTAAATATTTACTTTAATATAGGCAAGGGAACCATTCCTTATAGCATCTCAATATTAAATCTTTGGTGGAAAGTTTGGGCCACACCTGGCGGGTCTCAGGGCTCAGTTCTGGTAACATACATGGTGCTGGACATGGGGCCCGGTCAGCTGCGTGCAAGGCAATCACCTCACCTGCTCACTGTCTCACTTGCCCATGGATATTAAATGTGACTAAGAAGGGATCAACTTTCTTAATTTTTAATAGTTTTAACATTCCTTTAAAAGACATCTATGATTTTATTGTACTTCTAAGTATGTAAGTCCTTTGATTTCTTCCCTTTTTGATGAAATATGTTTTCAATTTTACTTTCCTTTTCCTAAGTAGTAAGTTGTACTATCTCTATAATTTAAATCATCAATTGCTCTCCTTACTTCATTGACTCTGTGTACTGATTTCATATTTGATTATATCATATGTTCAAACCAGGGATTCTATTCCAGATTATCACTTCAGTCTCATCTAGATTAGATTTCCAGCATTTTCCTACTTATTTATTAGTCTCAGTATTCAACTTCCTGTCACAATTCGTGGAGCAAATGTTTTCTTATCTGTTCTTTCATCTGATTCCTTTTCCACCATTGAGCCGGTACTCCTTTGAAACCCCTTCTTTTGGGAAGATATTTTATTTTATTGTACATATCTGATTTAATTACTCTTACAGGAAAGGTCCTCAATGTACTTGACCAGGATTAATATTCCTGGAGCTTTACTTACCTCCTTATATTTGTAATTCTTTACATTTATTGATTTAATTTGGGGGCCATGTCCACTGGTGCTCAATAGTTCATATGGAATTCTTAAGATTGAACCAGTGCCGACCAAGTGATCTATCAGCTGTACTATTTCTCTAAAACTCAATCACCTTTTTATAATACTTTAATCTCCACTTTAAGAAACAAGGGAAGTACTAGGAGGTAAAACGCGAATCTGCTGGAGCCAATACTCTAGTATTAAAGTGCTCCCCCCCCATGCTAGCCCTGAATCAGCTTCTGATTTTGTCAGAAATTATCCCTGTGTGTCCCAATTACAGTCACAGCAGTCCTAGCCTCAGCCAAGTCCATCTCATCTGTGTCTTTGTTATGAAACCATCTCATCAGTTTGACCATCAAGTTAGTTCTTGACGAATTCAGGAAGCCATTAATTGATGCATTCTCAGCCTTTCTGTGTGATGACTTCAAAAATGTTTAAAAAGTAAATGAAAGCTGAAATCTCTATGAGTGTTCTTGAACAAAATTCACCAATTTTTTTTCTCCTAAACTTTTTGATTGTTAGGAGTATAGGATGCTCCTCGACTACACATTTACACACACAGAACAGGAGGATACACTGACACATACATACCTTGATGAACTTGAAATAGAACATTGGCATCAAACTTAGTTTCCTCTGGAAACCCATAGTTAAAT
Organism: Sorex araneus; assembly: GCF_027595985.1. Classification (NCBI taxonomy): domain Eukaryota; kingdom Metazoa; phylum Chordata; class Mammalia; order Eulipotyphla; family Soricidae; genus Sorex; species Sorex araneus. Next base: position 296,014,566 of record NC_073302.1, on the reverse strand, counting down.
ACAAAAAAAAAATCTTTAAGTTCTAAAAGGATGAAACAAAAGAAGTGAAGAAACAATCACATTTAAGAGAAGACTGAACAAATTTATTGTTACATACTATGTGAGCTTCTAGAGTGAAGAAAAAAGAACATAGTATGATAAAAGAGAAGTTCTAAAGGCATTAAAAAATTTAATATATCGTCACCAGTGATTAATAAAATGAATGAATTTTTAAGTTAGTAAATTGAACTTATATTTTTTCATTATTTATTTATTTATTTAGTTAGTTTTGCTTTTTGGGTCACACTCAGCGATGCTCCGGGATTATTCCTGGTTCTGCACTCAGGAATTTCTCCAGGCAGTGCTTGGGGGACTATATGGGACGCCAGGGATCGAATCCGGGTCAGCCGCATGCAAAGCAAATGCCCTACCAGCTATGCTATCGTTCCGGCCCCTTAAATTGAACTTATATTGATTCGATGATATTTTTATTTGCAATGGACTAAAGATTTATGTAGTATAAGATACATTTGCAATTCTTCTGTGAATCCTAGTTTTTTTTCTAAAAGTATTTTTAATTATATGCATATGAAAATACTTACATATGTCAAAACAAAACTAACGCTTAGATTGCAGGGTTTCTTGTGTTTCTCCTTATTGTTGTTTCCTAGTTCTTTCACTATATACAAAAGGGGAAATAATTTTAATTTACAATTGCTTTCATGTAATTTTCAATTTCCCTATTAATTTCCACTTCTATCCTATGTTCTACTCTGAACTGAAAAATTGTTTTTTTGTTTGTTTGTTTGTTTGTTTACTAACATTATCTCTTAGGAAAAGCAGAAAACTAAAACTAAAAGTTCACTGTTACTGAATGTCTACCAGAAGCTTAGCCTGGGGTAACTGTAGTTTTCTAATATAAAGGAATTATATGTCATTGTCACTGTCATCCCATTGTTCATCAATTTGCTCAAGCAGGCACCAGTAACATCTCCATTGTGAGACTTGTTACTGTTTTTGGCATATCAAATACTCCACGGGTAGCTTGCCAGACTCTGCCGTGCAGGTGGGATACTCTCGGTACCTTGCCGGGCTCTGTAAGAGAGATGGAGGAATCAAACTGGAGTCGGCCGCATGCAAGGCAGATGCCCTACCTGCTGTGCGATTGCTCCAGTCAGTTGAAATCATATACATGTACATATACATGTATATAATACACCATATATGTGTATGCATATATATGTAATATACCCTAAGAACAATGAACAGCACCTTACCACTTTGGGTGAAGCATTTATATACTACTTAGAAGTAGTACCTCAATAGATGCTTTCACCATACCCATCTCAAGAACTTCTTCGAAGAATCTCCAGCTAAATTGAGTATAAATCAGGGACTAGGGATGTAGCTTAAAGGGTGAAGTACATGCTGTGAATATTGAATCCTTGAGGTAGATGTCTACATAGCATGATACTCCAAGATTGTCAGGACAGCCCTGTGGGAGGGGCGGGGCGGGGGGCCGCGAAAGAGCTGGACAAACTAAAAAATGCTTATAAAAGTTTTGTGCCAGAGCCAAATATTACCTAAGATTGTCCTAATTTCAGGAAATAGTTATTCATATGATGAAACAATTAAAGCTTCTATGTATTTAATGGTAAGAATCAGACATATAGTCCATTTCAGTCAAAATATCTTGGGTCTTATGGTGAAATTCCATGTGAAGTAAAATTTTTTAAGAAACAAATTTGTTTTCAGTAAAATATTTACTACCACTATCATTTAATATATTTCTTTCATATTTTAATAGGAAAGTCCATGGAACAAAAATATAAAGAGTATTTAAAATTAAATTTAGAGATGAACAATAATTAAAATTAAAAAATCAAGTATTAGTGATAAAAATGCATTATTATTAAATTAATGATAATTTTATATAGATTAAAACAAGGGTAACATATTTTATTTGGGATCAATACATTTCTAATTTTGTAGAATTCATCTAGAAGAGTCAACCAACTTCTTCTTGAAAAAGTAGCAACACTTCAGATAGTTTTATTATGATTTGAGCACAGTAAAATAAAATATAATGAGAGGTGTTAATAATTAAAACAATGTGATGATTTTATAAGTTTCTATGGAGATGTGAAGAAAAAAATAGAATAAAGAAACAAAGCAGAAAGAAAATTACACTTAAGCAAATCCCAGTGCTGAGAAAGTTGCTACCACAAAATACCTACCATATACCATATTTATTGATTGATATATGTTTTAATTTAAGGGCAATGCCCAGAAATGCTCAGAGGCTGTTCCTGACTCAGGAGTTACTCATGAAAATGCTTGGGGGCCATATGCATTGTTGGGGATTGAACTAGATTTAGTCACGTGCTAATCAAGCACCTTTTAGCCTGAATATCTCTCTGGGCCAGAATAAGCTTTAAAATACATATGCCAATGGGTGTTGGGGATATTTGTCAAAGTTCATTATTCACACTATGGTTCAAAGCAGACCTCACACACATCTGGAGATAAAGTTAGCTTTAATTGCAACAAACAACAAAAAAATATCTTTAAATTCTATTTGGTCATAGCTTACAGAAACCTTATCTTATTAGTGACATCTGTGTGTTATTCTCATTCTAAAAATATTTAGTAGTCTATATACATTTGCTCTATACTTGATTGTACATGCACATTAAAATTGTAATTTACCTACATTATTCAGGAAATTGTACTCAGTTAACATTTTCAATAAAACTAGCTAAACTCTGTTTCATACTTAACTATAAATTCCCATTCTTAATTTGTCAATTGTTTGCAGAGTAAGTGGAAGAATTTGAGAAAACTAACAGAATGACTTAAAAACATCTGCACTTTGGTCAGTGTGCATGAATCTGTGAAATTGAGCTGACTTCCGCCAAAACAACATTTTGTGAGAGGAAAAAGTGCACAGAAGGCTCCAATGCTAAATAGTTTTATGAGTGTTTAACAAGGAAGAAAATCAAATGGTTAGAAAATAAGGCCAACAGATACTTTAGATTATAACTTTAATATGTAGCTTAGAGAAAAGAAATTTAAGTTTATGTTAGCTTATGGGAAACTTTTTCTGATTATTGATCTCTTTAACTCCTGCATCTACTCATAAGGCTATTTTCTGAAAAAAAAAAAAATCCAAGTAATGAATTCTTAGAGTTACTACTGATTTTTACTTTCTTCACAAGTGTTTATTGTATTGGTTTATTTAAAAACTTTCTATATTTTTCTAAGATTCTTAGCTATCACTAGTATAAGACTCATTAGGACTAATAGTATTATTCCAGGTATAGGTCTGTTTCTCAAAAAAAAAAAAAGATAATGTAGGAGGGCAAACATCACTTACTTGCAGTAAATGACTTGCAGTGTTAGGCTTTGAGACTTAATGCTGTACATACGTGTGTGTGTGTGTGTGTTTTGTATCACACAACATATCCTCCTTTTACATTGAACAGAATCAGACACTTAAAAAGACCAAGTTTTTTAATAAATATGTCACTATACTATTAAGCTGTTGACAATGACGGTCCAGAGAGACAATGCAATAAGCAGGACACTTGCCTTGGGCACAACCAACCCTAGTTCTATTTTCACCATCCCAAATTCTTTCCAGAGCTCTGCCATAAGTGACCCCTGAGCACAGATTCAGGAGTAAGTCGTGAACACAGCTCACGACGTGACCCCCAAAAATCAATAAAAGATGCTGATAATTATCTTTAAGAGTTATCATTTCTGAGGTGAAGAGGCTGCCAACTAGGAATCCAGGAATGGAGTTCTATGGTATATTTCATCCTAACATTGATGACAATCTGGAAAAAAAAGCACAATTCAGTGCTATTAAAAAATAACTTAAACATATTTAAAATAAGAGCTACAGCCAGCAGTGCTGTGGTGCTAAGAATCACTAAGGTAGTGCACAATCTAGGGAATAATGCCTGAGGTTGTCAGTGCCATCATAAGGTGCCAAGGATTAAACTAGGGACCAAACACATGCCAGACATGTGCATGACTATAGGATAACATTGGGTTTGTTCTTTCAGCCTTGACACAGGGAACTTAGTTTACCTTAGAGCAATGGCCTTTCTGTATGGACACAAGAAGACAGTTAATATTATGCTTTGTAACTTGGGAGCTGATTGACTCAAATAATATTTACTCCTGGGTATCTGCTTTCTTGACTCAGTTGCCCTTAGATCCTAGCACCCCAAAAGCAGGGTCCCGACACAGGTCATAATGGACCCAGGGCAAGCTGTGAGCTACCCTGGCATCGAAATGGGCCAGGCCAAAGCGCCACAATACTCAACTATAACTTGAGAGCATGCTGTCATGATCCAAAAGTAACAATGAGACTAGGAACTTGCTAGAGTTAGGAAGACTCACCTGGCCTGAGGACTGTGGTCTAGAAATTATAGTGAATGTCCTCAGGAAGAACCAAATTTTAAGTCTGATATATCTCTTACTGTGCTTATACAGAATGACATTGCTAGAAATATTAGAAGTAAATTTACTCTAACTATTTAAGTGGATTACTAGCTGAGGAAAGAAGAAAGTGACACACCCTTGTTTGGATCCCACCCTTGAGCAGATCTCCTAGTATTCTGGAGTAATCTCCTTAGTGAGATTTTGTTAATCTGGAGAAATGGTCTTACCCTTCTTTGTTGATTTGTTAATGTTCAACCCACCTTTGTGTGCCCACCCTATGTAATTTGCTATATAAACTAAGACTGTAAGGGGGAAGACACAGAAAGACAGAGGCAAGACAGAAGCAAGAGAGAAGACACAGGAGAAGACACAAAAGTGGAGAGAAGACACAGAAGCAGAGACAGAGACAGGTCAGAAGAGACCAGAGGAGAGACGACAGAGATAAAGATAGAGAGACAGAAGAGAGCACAGTGGCACACATAGAAGTAGCACACAAGGAGGAGCCATCACGATCTGGTCCATACACAGTGGCTTGAGAGCACTGCATGTGAGCAGGGAGGGAGACAGAGCGCTGCCCTGAGAGCCCTCTAACAAGAGAACACAACACACACAGCATCACCCCCTCCTGCCCATGCGCTTGTCTTTGTAATATTTTACACATGACAACTCAAAAATCTGACCTATCCACCTAGCCTACTATCGCCAAGTTTTTCTTAACTTGTAGCAATAGCGTAGTGCAGAGTAAGTACTTTTTTTTTATTTTTTAATAAGAAAGGAAGCATTTAAATGAGAATTTCTTAAAAGAATCAGAAATTTCTTTTTTTTTTTTTTCGCTTTCTGGGTCACACTGGGCAATGCACAGGAGTTTCATCTGGCTCTGCACTCAGGAATTACCCCCTAGCAGTGCTCAGGGGACCATATGGGATGCTGGGAATCAAAACCCAATAGGCTGCTGTAGGATAACATGGGGTTTGTCCTTTTAGCCTTGCCGCAGGGAACTTAGTTTACCTTAAAGCAAAGGCCTTTCTGTGTGGACACAGGAAGACAGTTAATATTATGCTTTGTAACTTGGGAGCTGATTGACTCCAATAATATTTACTCCTGGGCATCTGCTTTCTCAACTCAGGTTCCCTTAGTTCCTAGCACCCCCAAAACAGGGTCCCAACGAGGAACGGAATGAAACCAGGGCAAGCTGTGAGCTACCCTGGCATCGAAATGGGCAAGGCCAAAGCGCCACAATACTCAACTATAAATTGAGAACATGGTCATAGACAAATGATGTCATGATCCCAAAGTAACACGAGACTAGGACCCTGCTGGGATTAGGAAGACTAATCTGACCTGAGGACTGTTGTCTAGAAAATATAGTGAGATGTTGTCATAAAGAATCAAGCTTTAAGTTTGATACATCTCTTACTGTGCTCATACAGAATGACATTGCTAGAAATATTTGAAGTAGATTTACTACAACTAAAGTGGATTACTAGCTGAGGAAGGAAGAAAGGGACACACCCTGACACACCCTTGTTTGAACCACACCCTTGAGCGGATCTCCTAGTAATCTCCTCAGTGAGATTTTGTTAATCTTCTCGAGAAATGGTCTTACCCTTCTTTGTTGATTTGTTAATGTTCAACCCACCTTTGTGTTACCGCCCTATGTAATTTGCTGTATAAACTAAGACTGTGGGGCACTGACGGAAGACAGAAGAAGACAGAAGAGACAGAAGGAGACACACAAGAGGACACGGGAGAAGAACAGAGAAGACACAGAAGCAGAGACAGAGAGAAGTTGAAAGAGACCAGAGGAGGGACTAGAGACAGAGACAGAGAGACAGACAGAAGAGAGCACAGTGGCACACACAGAAGCAGAGCACAAGTCAGAGCCATCCCGATTTGGACCTTACACAGTGGCTTGAGAACACCAAATGCGAGCGGTGTGTGCGAGAGAAAACTGCCCCAAGTGCCCGCGGACAACAGAACAACACAACACATCATATTGTCTCCTCCTCCTACGTGTGTGCCGCCTTTATGACTTTTTACAGCCTGCGTGCATGGCAAACGCCCTATCCGCTGTACTATTTCTCCAGCCCCAGAATCAGAAAGGTCCTAATTAACTTGCAATGATCATTTTATAGTTTAAGACTACACAAGCATAGTTCATTCACTTGTCCATGGATATATGGGGTAATTATGTAATTCAGAATAGTCATAATAGAATTCAACTTATTCGTATTTACAAGAAATCAACAATTTCGGTTTAAAATATAAAAGTGAGATATTACTGCTAAAGGCATGTTATTACCTAGGGAAAATTCATGAGTATATATGAGAAATAAAATGGATCAAAAGAGAACAAAAAACTCCAAAAAGAGAAACATATGCATGCTTCAATTGAATAATAATAAATCTGTTTCAAATTTATTTATCACTGGTGAAAACAAATAGCCAATCTATACACATTTTAATTACAAATTTATGCGTGCATTATTTAGCAATAATATTGTTTATTATTATTGTTAATAAACAATATTAATATCAAAATAATATCTAAATATACATCATAAGTTTCACTATTATTATTATAACATTTATTTAAAGCTATATCATTCATACTTAGTATGTTATTTTGACATTTTGTGATCTTGTTAGATTGCTCTGTAAATCACTTCATCTATTTTATTATGTCCCTAAGCTTATGTGCATCCTTAATCAAATGTTGCCTAATTATGAATTCAAGTTATACACAGAAAGTCAATGCTCTGAAAATTGTACTTCCATCCAGAACATACTGTTCAGTTACAAATAACTTATCAGGGCCATGTCATTTTAACTTAAAATGCAGGACTACCATCCTCATAAACCAACATAATTTGTTTGCTCTTTAGAATAGCTTAATGGGAAGATACATTTTTAAAATAAAGTGTAATTACCTTAATTTTTTTTGAGGTGGGATTGCTTTATACTGTATAAGCTTGAAAAGTGCAATTCATATGTCAATTTTCTTACACTGCAATGCTGTCAGTTCCAAAGGCTAACTGTCCCCAAACAAATGACCTTCAGTTCACCTTCAGCCATCTTATTTAGACTCTAAAATCTTCCAATCCAGAAGCTTTTTCTCTTCCATACAACTTTCCAATACCCAACCATCCCTGGACCAGTGTACATTTCCCACCCATGTCTCCAGTATCCCTCCCACCCACCCCAGCCCACTGCCAGCCTTCCTGTATGCAGACACTTTTCTTCTCTCCAAACCCCACCCCGAACTTTTGTGCATTATGGTTTGCAGTACAGCTTCTGAGAGGCCATCAGGTTTGCTCCTTACCCGCCTTCAGCGTGCATCTCCCAAACAGAGATTCCTTCCAAGCGTTATTATTTTAGTTGTCCCTTCCAGTCCCAACTGTCCTTTCCCCTAGCCCTCGAGGCAGGCTTCCAACCATGGACCTATGTATGCTCCTGGTCCTTGTTTCTACTATCCTTGGGTGTTAGTCTCGTACGATGTTTTTTTTTTAAATTATTATTTTTCGATATCCCACAAATGAGTGCGATCATTCTATGTCAGCTTCTCTCTTCTGACTCATTTCACTCAACGAAGATACTCTCCAGGTCCAACCATTTATAAATGAATACTATACAGCTGTTAAAAAAAAGTTTTCACTTGGATGTTCTGAGGAAGGAAAAGAGGGAAAAGAGAGAGACAGAGACAGAGAGAGACTCAGCACTCAAGAGAGAACAGGAGCTCTGTAAAGTGGAGAGCGTGCCAGCACATATCCCCATTTTAATGGATGAAACACACATCTCTAGAGCGAGATGCAGGAGGGGACACTTGTGCAGGTATCATATGCATGGAAGAATGGGATGGCAACACACATGTGCTCCACATCAACACCCAGGTGTGGTCGCACATGCTTGGATTTCTTTTACTCAAGCTGGCCTGGCTTTTTATGCACTTCTTAGGTATTGCCCACAGCTTGTCCCAGGAAAAAAACAGAACAAAACACCACTGCCCCTTGTTAAGGTAGCTGACCAGCTAGGGGGTAGTTGGTAGGTGGTTTGCTTGAACTTCTCCCTGCCCTCCCCCCCCCCACCCCAACCCAGGAAGCTGCCTGCACTGGGTCTCAATTTTGCATCTCAATGGCTTTGGGGTTTCCTGGGATGGGTAAATTGAGTCAAAGGCTCCATGCCCCCAGGCTAGCTCAGGTTTCTCACATTGTTGCTCTCCAAATCACATCTCCAGTAAGCTCTTGCCCCATCTTCCTGCCTGCAACACCTTGCTTTTATCCATTTAACTGTCAGTGGATATTCCGGAATTTGGGGTACATTAGATACCGTATATAATACAGCAGTGAGCATACACTTAAGTCAATCCTTTCCATTTAGCAGCTTTGGTTTGTTTAATTCCCAGGAATGACAGATGCAAATTATACACAGTCAAGCCATGCTCAGGGTTCCGTGGGTCCTGCTATTTGTTGTTATTGTTTATTTTGTTTTGGTTTCTTGTGCCAGCTTTGGTGGATGACTCCTAGTTTGGTGCTCAGAGGTGACTCCTGGCTGACCTAAGGGATAACATGAGGTGCTGGGGATCAAATGTTTTTGTGAGGCAAACATCTTACCTACTGTACTGAGTCTTGGGCCCTTACTCTCAGCTTTTTTTTTTTTTTTGAGCAATCACCATAGTGTTTTCTAGAGAAACATAGTGTTTCTATGTTACAGTTAGAACTGTATTCTTGTATGAATATCTTCTTCTGCTAGAGGAGTGCAAGATTTTTCAAGTTTTCTCTTGTTTTCCAACCTGTCTATTTTCTTTGATAAATTATTCTAACAGGTGTAACATAGTACCTCTTGGTGTCTTTGATTTGTCTAAAGTAATTTTACATCAGATCCTTGTGTAATGGGATGGTTCTATGTTATAATTAATAGATATGTGAATTTTTTCTGTAAAATTGTTTTAAGACATTTTCTTATACTTGAAAAATATTTAGTATAACTATATACTTACTGTTATTTTCACATTATATGTATTTAAAACAATACCAAATTTATTAAATTTAATAGACAAAAATAGTCATGATTTCTTCGATAAACTGTAAGATGAGATGTGGGTTATCTATTCCTCTTAAAAATATTTTGTTCCAGGGGCTGGAGCGATAGCACAGCGGGGAGGGCATTTGCCTTGCACGTGGCCGACCCGGGTTCTAATCCCAGCATCCCATATGGTCCCCTGAGCACCGCCAGGGGTAATTCCTGAGTGAAGAGCCAGGAGTAACCCCTGTGCATCGCTGGGTGTGACCCAAAAAACAAACAAAAAAAAAATCTTTTGTTCCAGGGCTGGAGTGATAGCACAGCTGGTAGGGCATTTGCCTTGCACGTGGTCCACCTGGGTTTGATTTCCAGCATCCCGTATGGTTCCCCGAGCACCGCTAGGAGTAATTCCTGAGTGCAGAGCCAGGAGTAACCCATGTGCATCACCAGGTGTGACCCAAAAAGCAAAAAAAAAAAAAAAAAAAGTCTTTTCTTCCATTTATTTTCAAGTAATTTTGATAACTTTGGATTTTAGACTAGTTGTGATTACTGCTATTAGGGTATGGTTCTAAATTTTCAATAGGCCATATATTCATATTATTAGTATTAGGTATATAGGCTGGAGCAATAGCACAGCGGTTGGGCGTTCACCTTTCACGCGGCCGACCCGAGTTCGATTCCATTGCCCCTCTCGGAGAGCCCGGCAAACTACTGAGAGTATCGAGCCCGCGCGGCATAGCCTGGCAAGCTACCTGTGCGTATTGGATATGCCAAAAACAGTAACAATAAGTCTCTCAATGAGAGACGTTACTGGTGCCTGCTTGAACAAATCGATGAACAACGGGATGACAGTGACACAGTGACACTGTGAGGTATTGATACAGATGTCTCTAGTTATATTCTATCTCTAGTTATATTCTATGCTTGTGAACAACTGAGAATTCAAGTCACTTTCTATTTCCTTCTTAGAATAACATCAATGAAATTTTATTGCATTTAATGAACATAAAAACAAAAGCATTTTATTAAAAATACCTTTTTGTAGAGAAAAACAGAATGAAATTAGAATTACAATAAAATACTGAAGATAAGCCATTGCCTATGAGATGTAGGCAAATTGCTCCAGGTTTCATCATAATCTTAGTAAGCACAGATCTAGCAAGGCCAGAGATGTATACCAAATTTCATCAGTCAGTGCCTGTAGATCACATCAAAATAACAACTGATTGTTAAACATCTGGTCAAATTCACCGACCTTTGAAACAAATACATGCCAGTGTTCTTGGTGAAGTAGGAATACCAATGAAGATGCAATGGAAAACTCTATTACTCGCAAGTCTTTTTGTGCACCCCAATTGTGTCCATTTTCCAGAATCTACTATTGCTTTTAGATCATTTTAGTGTGCAGGGTTTGGGATCCAGTAATTCTCCTTGACTCCATAGTGAAGCATAGATAATTTTCCCATAATTAGGCATACTTGTATTTTTTATATACGCTGACTGTGTACATAATTACAGAATGAACTTGACTCAAGATTGCATAAGCTGCAAAACAAATTCTGTTCTTCTGTTCCTCTTATGATAGAAGATTCTCTTTAATTGTTTTTTGCTTATTTGTTTGTTTTCTGTTCAAATGCAGCATGAAATTTTTAGCATGATTATTTTTCCCCAAAGAATTTATACTCTTCTTTAGTCTAAAGAACTCTGGGTTTATAAAAATACTTTTTTTTTGCTGATACTTGAGGAGATGCTGGTAATTGCCGGAGCAGGTTCAGTAATTTGGTTTTCCCAAGAGACACCTGGAAACATTTTGTTTGTCTGTGCAAGAATTATCTTAGTGTATCATACTTGCATTTGTTTCTTGTGAAACCATTGATCGCTGACCCACCAAGGTAAGAAAGTTGCAAAAATCTTACAAATATCTAAACCTTTAGACTTACACTGCAAGACAATCAGGAAAGTTCTATCAAATTCATTGTCTTAGGCAACCAGATAGCCCACATGCTGATTTGCCAACTTACCAGACCCTGGGTACTGGAAAGATATATTTGTATTGGATTCTGATAATCCTGACCTTAGAGATAGGGGCTACATTTATTGGCGCCTTTCTCTCAGCAGACCCTGTCAAAGCCAAACAAGGGGTCTTATCTGAGAAGCCTCTGCAATCTGAGGAGACATATTTTATTGAACCAACTCAGCTGGATGAGCTAATCTGCCATATAGGTTCTTTGGCATCTGTACCATAAACCTCACAATGCTATGGTGGAAGGAAGTCATGGAATCCACCGAAACACTTGCTAATACATCATGGGATGTAAGGAGGTGAATGAGAAATAACTGTTTAGACATTGCTGGTATGCATGTGTAGTCTGAATAGAACTTGCTCTGCATCAGTTTGCAATATTGTCCTAGACGTGCTTCTAAATACTGTGACCATACACAGAAGGGGTGAAAGGTGCCTTTATGTTCTGGAGAGGATAAGACTGTGACTTGAGACTGGAGAGAAAGACTCGGTACATGTAGCCTTACATGTGGCAAGATGAGTTCAATTCCTGGCATCCTATATAGTCCCCCAAGCACCACCAGGAGTGATCCCTAAGTGCAGAGCCAAGAATAACCCCTGAGCATTGCCAGGTGTCACCCAACTCCCCTCCTCTACCACCACCACCCCCAAAAGGCTGACTTTAGAGTATGGGAGTAAAGACCTTTGAATTTGACAGGTGCTTATGTCTTCAGTTAGAGCAGGCTAGAAATCATCCCGGAGTCAAAAATTTGGAAAAGTCTTATATTTTTGTATAAGATTTTTATATATGTGTGTTCCCATGGAACCCTGGTAATGTGTAACCTGGTGATCTTGGACTCTGGGCCCAAAGAGACCCAGGAATAGAGGTCCTCTGCCTGCTTCCCCCCGTCTCAAGCTACCCTGGTGTCACACCCATAAACCACCTCCTGCTGTTGCCAGATCATCTCCTCATTGGCCACCCTCCAGAGCTCATGGCTGTTTCTCCCGGAAGGGAGCATAAATTGAGGCCCCAATAACCATGCCACTGGACTCTGCACCACAGGCTGTTCCCACTTGGGGCACCCCAAAGGTGGGGCCAGTGAGAGCCCTTCCAGCGTCAAGGGACCCAGCCCTGACAGCCGACCTCCACTACACAACCACCACCACACTCCAGGCCATTTTCCACACACTCAGGCCGAGCCTCACGCATGAGTGAACATGATCCTGGACCACATTCCTAGACCACTGCTAGACCACATTCCTAGTGGCTGCTTCGTGACTGGCTGCATAACACATCATAAGACAACCCCTACCCATTTTCCATAAAATCATAAAGGAAAAAATATATATATATAGTAATATATATGTATATATATATTTATGTATGGACCGATACCACAGCATGTAAGGCATTTGCCTTGCATGCAGCTGACCTGGGTTTGATTCCTCCTCCCCTTTCAGAGAGCCCAGCAAGCTACCAAGAGTATCTTGCCTGCTCAGCAGAGCCTGGCAAGCTACCCATGGCATGGCATATTTGATACGCCAAAAACAGTAACCACAAGTCTCACAATGGAGACATTACTTGTGTTCGGTAGAGCATATCGATGAGCAAGGGATGGCAGTGACAGTGATAGTGATGTATAGATAGATAGATAGATAGATAGATAGATAGATATAGATAGATATATGTGTGTATGTGTGTATATAGTAAGAACATGTATATCTAATACATTTAGTCTAATCTAGTTTTTTGAGGCCCCCATAACCATGCCACCGGACTCTGTGCCAGAGGCTGTTTCCACTCGGGGCACCCCAGAGGGCAGCGGGTGAGAACCCTCCCCGCTCCAAGGGATTCAGCCCTGATACCCAACCTCCACTACACAACCGCTGCCACACTCCAGGCCACTTAAATATTAAGTATCTACGTGGCTAATTACTATACCTATTGCTCAAACCTGCGATAATTCAACTGTGCAGGAGCTTGCTGCACTGATATAATTTGCCAGAGCTCACAGGTGCCAAGCTAAAATTATTCACTTTTGCCATAAGTTCACTTATATCACAAGAATGTCTAACGTCGTATCCAGTCACAACACTAGATATATAATCTAGGTCTTTCACTGTACATCACATGTGTTTATAGGTATTATTCTCAATACCAACAATCTTAGAATGTGAATATTATTTGTTATCTTCACACAGAAAAAATCACATTTAAGCCAGCAATAAAATAACTGTTTGAGTAGCACTGATAAAGATCCACATTTCTGGTTATCCTAAATATTAGTAAGTAATCATGTTCATTATTTTATGTGGACATATTTTTGAGAATATTTTATCTATTTTCTAAATTACTTAGAACTTTGAGTAAACTATGAGAATCTATAACATTTCCTGTCTCAATTGTCACCTTATTTGGCACTAGAAAAAAATTCTTATAACAGTTGAGAAGACCTGAAGTGGAAATGTATGATGTATATATTTAAATACATTATTTTCAAAAATTTGAGAAGCAACAAATTTAGATAGGGAATATTGTTCTTCTATGTCAAAAATGTGCCATAAATATCTAAAATAAAATAAATAAGTATAATTTAATGCTTGACATACATGAAAATTACATCTCAGAAAATTTACCTATAAATTGTGGGGCAAACATCTCAACCATAATTTTTAAAAATTATTTAAATACTTAGTAATACTTAGTGCCTGAGTGTGGTTAAGTTTTGAATTTGGGGGTGGTGGAATTTTGAGACTCTTTGTGTTTCTTTTACTTAAACTCCATCCCTTAATTTTACATCCAGCATTTTTAAAGCAAATGCATATTTTAAAGCGCATATAAAAATAGCTCATTTCATAACTAATAATGACAGATCTACACTTAATAACTTGTTATTCCATTTCAATAATAAGCCAAAACTATTAAATTGTAGCAAGTTAGAACTGAGTGATAGTACAAAAGGTAAGGCACTTTCCCTGCATACTACCAACCCAAGACTAATTCCCGGCACCTTATATATATGAGCTATATTTGAGTGCAGTGTCAGGACTAAGCCCTCAGCATAGGCCAGTATGGTCCCAAAGAAGTAAATAACTTTATATAATTATTTAATTCCTTATATTAATCCTGTATAAAAACCAAAATCATATTCAAAATCTTCTTTTAATGCATTCAGACATAAATATTAGCATGTTTGTTATTGAAGGCCTAGAAAGTTGGCCAATGACTCATGAAGGATGCTTGAACAATATTGTCAAGTGATTATCATTCTTATATATATCCACATATTTAAAAACATAGGTTAGGTCATATTATACTGGGATTTTACAGCAGTGGAAAAGACAAATATATTTTCAGTAGTTTGAGTCTTTAATACAAAGACTAATGGATTAAATGACTTCTCTACAATGGCATAGAGTTGACAAACAAATTTAAGACCTGCTTAACTTTATCATCCCTATTTTTCTTAAATCTCCAGTTGGACAAGAAGCAATAAATGAAGTGCACCTACCTTTTATGTTTTCAAGTAATATCAGGTCTTTTTGAGAAACAAATTTTACAATAAGATGCAATTAGCATCGATAACCAATAAAAAATCAGGTAATCTGCTTTATCTCAGATAGCATATATGCAGAAAAAAATGCCATTTGGAATCTTTAAAAAAAAATTTAAATATGATTTCTTGAATCAGTGATTCCTACCCAGAGACTATTCTAGTTCACTGCAGCATCATTATGTCATTGATGTGTGTGAGAAACGCCTAGGAAATCTACTGGTGTGACATTGATGAATGTGGAAGGATGTGTGGATTGTGTCACACTGATAGATGTTTTTAAACCATGTGCAAGGCTGTTGTAGAGGAAATGACAATCTCCTGGGCTACTTAAAGAAAATGATTTTAACTGGCCTAAAGACAGACTTTAAATGATGAAACCAGTTGTCTGTATCTATTTTCTTATTGATTTCCTTTTCCTGAAGAAATATAATTCTATCAGCTGAGAAAATCTTTGGAAACCCTTGTCATTCATTTTCACAGTCGCAACCACGTCAGTGCCACAGCTTCACCCTGTGGTGAAGTGTGAAGGGATCACTCACCTTCTCGAAGCCTCCTGATAAGTGCTTCCTTAGCCAAAGAGCGCCAGGAGGTCACATGCTCTGCCTGGCTTTCCTTACTCTACTGAAAGATGCAGATTCAGGCTAGAACAACAACAATGGTGGGCCTCCTGGTAAACTGAGTCACATGTGGAAGCTTTCATGAATTGCACTGCACTCTCTGGAGACAGTGTCTTATGAAATCTCAGGAAGGACCTCTATAATTTCCCTCATTTTTTGCTCTTGTTAATGCAGATCTCAGTTGGTCTCTCTGTCTCTGCAATGAGAAATTCTCAGCATGCTTTTTTTTTTTTTTTAATTTTATCACTTGCACCGTTCTGCAGGTAACAGGAAGACAAATGTGCTCCTCCATGTAACACACACCACTAATTTTCAGCTCGAGACTGTCTAGACAAAGTTGCCCATTACTTATGCTGTGATTTAAGGAAACAATATAAACCATGACCAGTCATCTCCAAAGAACAACCCATTTTAAATCATGTGTAACATTGCACACAAAGCAGCAATCTAAATCACTGCAAGACCTCTTACTACACAACAGATAGTATGTGCTATGCAAACAAAATTTTCCAAAGGAACAGTTATTAAAGTTGTAATTGATATCTAAATCAAAGCTAGCAAATTGTAGATAAACATTTTAAGTAATATTAATCAATTATTGGTTGAATATATTTGCCAGAAATGAAACTTAGATCCATATGGTAACTCTTTAAAGAGTTAATAACTACAGTTAGTATTTTACTGTTGCAAGATTAGCGATGGCACTAAACTGAAGATTATATAATAGGTAACTCTAAGTATGCAATTTAGATTTAATATTTAGAAAAATCATGCAAGGATTAGTAAGCAAAAATAAATTATGAGTAAGCACAATAAAACTGTATCATAATGCTTTTGAGAAAAATAAGTTTTAGAAATATAAACTACAAGCTATTGTCTTACATTATAAAACATTAATGAAAACCATTTTAGTTCTTAAATTGTTTTATTTTCAAGTACTAAGCATTATACCACAGAGGATATACATACATTCTCTGAGGACTTCAAACCAGTCTTAATTTATGTCTCTGTTTAATCTGGTACAGATTGATGGCATATGCTTTTATATCTTATGATGTAAAAGTTGGTCATATGTGTTAACATTTATTTTGTAAGTATTGTATCAACATCCTACGTATAGGAAAATTGAAACATATGGCTAAAAATATATGGATGGATTTGTATAGGCATCAATATCTGGGTCTGTATTGGTAATATTATATCTCAAATATTTTTGAACTAGATGGTCAGGACAAAGTTGATTTATGTCTTATAAGTTTAATTGCAGCAATTTCCAGGGAAATGATTTATCATGGTGATGGAGATTCACTGACAGTTCAATAACATTGATCAATGACATTAACCAGTGGATAGATGTTATCTTCTGTGCTTTAGACTGACAACCAAGTAATACATATGAGAAAGTCATTCTTAAAATTCTCCAAGTGTGGAAAAGTATTTGTATGCATAGAAGTGCATTTATTTGTCGATTTTTAACTCAAAATGCAACATTTTTCTTACATCAGTGGCTCAATAAGTCACATTTATTGTTAAAATTGTTAGACCCAGGATGTTTCTGAGAGGTTAGATTTTTATTTTTCAGTTCTACTTCTAGCTGGGGAGTTACTTTCCACAAAATCACTATTGTTGCATGCTTTTATTCACCTGTATTTTTCTCACTGAATCAATCAGTAAATGCTAATTGCCTCCGCTACAGTTTAAAGAATTCAGTGATTTAACTAATAGAAATCAAGGGTCAGTGTGATATAGACTAGTTTTGGCGGAGATTTTAATCCTTCAGTAAAATAACTTTTTTTCTATAACTCAGTCTCCCACTGCTTTTCTACATAAAGCTAACAGAAAAGAAAGGCTGTCATAAGTCTAGAGAGCTTAGATTGAAAGGCAGATATAACTGCCTACCCTTTTTCGTGATCCAGCTCCATAAATCCACAAAGCACAATATCAGGGACAATGTAATTTTTTTAAATAGAGAGGGTTATAGTGGCACATACACACACACACACACACACACACATACTCGCTCTCACACACACACACATACACACACACATACACGCTTTCACACACACAGACACACACACACACACACAGGTCCACATCTTGTTACTTCAAGTCTTTTGTTTAATGTATATTGCTAAGTCTCTTCAAAAATTATTTTCCCATTCGAAGAGTATAATCCTGTGTAATTGCATTTATATTTTTACTCCATTTTTCTCATTCATGGATTCCAACAATAACAATAAAAAATACCTTCTCGCCACTAGCCAAGAGCAACTTTAATTATTTGATTCAGTAAATCTTGATGGATTTGCAGCTCTAATACCCAATAAATCTCCCTTGGAAAACTTGTATGCAAAGAAATAATTATCATGTTGTGATGATGAGAGGCCAAATGCTTATTTTATATTCATTTCATTTCATATATACATAGTCTTCAATTTATTACAGATTTTTATTAAGTAAGCAACAGGTCAACTGTTGCATAATGGATATAGGGAAAACAAATATTATGGGTGTCCTGAAGTGATGTAATGTGTAAGTCCCATGATTTTTCCCATAATTTTTTACCTGAATTAAGAATTCATGCTCTGACTTTGTATGTTAGCAACAAGGTGAATAGGCAGATGGCAGGAGAGAGCAGCAGTAAGTACTTGCCCTGACTTTGGCTTTGATCTGGGTCTGAGCGCTGGCACTGAGCCTGGTCCCCTGAGCTCTGACAGAAGTGCTCCCTAAACAGAGCTAGGAGGAAGCCCTGAGCACACTTGGATGCCCCCCACCCACCCCCAGTATCACTATCAACCCTTTGCTCATCAATTTGCTCAAGCAGGCACCAGTAACATCTCCACTGTGAGACTTGTTATTGTTTTTCTAATATCAAATACACCATGGGGAGCTTACCAGGCTTTGCCATGTGGGTGAGATATTCTTGGTAGCTTGCCAGGCACTTCGAGAGGGGTGGAGGAATCGAACCTGGGTCAGCCACATGCAAGACAAACACCTTACCTGCTGTGCCATGGCTCCAGCCCTACCTTGCCTTGCCATCCTCAGTAAATGAACAATACTTTAAAGAGTATCGGTAGAAACAAAACAATTATGCAAGTGCATAAATTGTCTCTCTAAAGGCAGAGTTTGAAAAAAAAACAAAACTTGGATGCATGAAATTTTAATGAGAGGTGCCAGGAATTAGAGCACAAAAGAGGAAGAAGGTGTGAAAGAATCAATGAGGAAAGGTTAACCAAACACATATCAACTATTAATTGATCAACCAAGATGTAGTACCATGGAAAATAAATCTGGCAGCACTATAAAATGTCTGTGGGTAGGAAGGGGAAGAGAAAAGAAAAGGAAAGATGAGGGAGGAGAGAGAGGGCATATTAGTATATTGCATTGAAATATTTCCTATAGTTCAAATACATTCTCTCATGTCACTTTTCTCAGAGTATCATTTCTTTTCTTTTTTTTTTTTTTTTTTTGCTTTTTGGGTCACACCTGGTGATGCACAGGGGTCACTCCTGGCTTTCCACTCAGGAATTACTCCTGGCTGTGCTCAGGGGACCATATGGGATGCTGGGATTCGAACCCGGGTTGGCCGAGTGCAAGGCAAACGCCTTACCCGCTATGCTATCGCTCCAGCCACTCTCAGAGTATCATTTCTTCACAGGCTCATTTCATTCACTCCTACCAACATCAATAAGATTGCATCTCAGAAGTTTTCCTTCAGCAGTGTAGGAACTCCCAGTATGTTTCGAGACATTTCTAGAACTTTTTTCACATATGAAAGCGAAAGCCCTAGGGCATTTGCTTGCATGTGGTCCATGCGGGTTTGATTCCTCTGTCCCTCTCAAGAGCCCGACAAGCTACTGAGAGAATCGCGCCAGCAGGACAGAGCCTGGCAAACTACCCCGTGGTATTTCGACATGCCAAAAACAGTAACAAGTCTCATAATGGAGACGTTACTGGTTCCTGCTCCCACAAATCAATGAGCAATGGGATGACAGTGACAGTGAAAGTGACAGTGACAGGTCTAGAGATTCAATAAGGAATGAGTTGGCCTGAACAATGACCAAGGGCTCATGCTTGCCAAATTGAGCACATACTTGGGTCTATGAGATCCCCACACTGAGCTTTGTTTCCACAAAATGACCCACACTGGTTGCAAGTCTGCTGACATGGGCAAGCTTCATCACCTGTATCTGGAAGGTCAAAGAGGCCAGGGTTTGAGCACCTACAACCCCAAGCAGCCCCGGCACCATTTAAGTAGTGAATTGCATTTCCCAGCACTGAGTACTTTGCATTGCTAAATTACCTGACTTGATGAACACACTATGGTCCTAAATTATGTTGGAAATGATCAAGAATCCCATTGAAAAGTCAATAAAACAGGCAGAGTCAAACCTGCCCTTCTCTGTGCTTAATCTCCAGAATAGTCTCCTTTCCATCAGGTGGGTTCGGTTAGTGAGTTGTCTGTCCTGAAGTCAGCTTGCTGGCCATCCCTTGACGTTGTGTCCTTTAAGTTAGAAGAGCTAGTTGGTCCTCAGGGTGCTCCTGCTCTAAAATATTAGAGCAGGAGCACCCTGCTTTGAGGCTTTTGAATGCCTCCCTAGTTTTGCAAGTTTTCTTAGGTTTGATTAGAGTGGTGATTTGAAACCGGAGAGATAGTTCATGCCAAAAACAGTAACAACAACATGCTCTTTGTGTTCCTGGAGCAAGCAGCCACAGTAGCATGCGAAAGGTACAAATGAAGACATTACTGGTGCCCGCTCGAGCAAATTGATGACAATGATGCAATGATGATGATACAATATTCTGGAATGGTAAATCTAGGGAATTACAAAAGGATGCTTAATGTAGGTGTCTGTGTGTGTCTGTGTATCTCTGTGTGTGTCTGTGTGTGTATGCACATGTGTGTGCTAGCACATGTGTTTAAAAGCCTATGGTTGTATTTATTTATTTTTTTAAATTACATAGGAAATGAAGCTCCTTCCTAAATCAATAACTTATATCACCAAATTTGATAAGGATGAAGACTAAAGTCTTGACATCAAATTGATGTTTAAATTGGCTTGGGTTTTTTTGGTTGCTATGCAACATTAGAATCTTATAAAGAGAATTTCAAGGAAGAGAAAAGGGTACTTAGCTTCAATACCCTTGGAATCACAAAATATCACCTCATTATAGTCAAATACATAGCATTATTCAAATTGTTAGAAAAAAATTGCACTGATGCACTTCATAGGTTCAACTTACATTTTATAAAAATATTAATCAGATTTCTTTCTGACTAGTTAGAAAATGGAAAAATGTTATTGATGCCTTGCAAGTTAGAAAGAAGGAAAAATGTTAGTGATGAAATTTCAAAGTTGAACATCATTGAACACCATCATTTTTAACATTTCCTACTTTGAAACAGATGTAAAATTCAATGAATTTTATGCTGAAAATTGCCTGGATTTTCTTGGGATTATGTGAAGTTTGCATATACTTAAAAAATACTTAATTACTTAAAAATTGAAAAATAGTGTTTTCAATTCACTGCGATTATTTTTCTAATAACTAAACACTGAAGGATCTTCCCAAGAAAAGCAATTAGATCCAAACCAAAGGTTATTGACAATAACAAACATGTCATTAACTTTCTGTTTAGATACTCTCAGAGGTGGGGTAGTTTTCTCAGGTGAGGATGGTTACATACAAATGAAAGCTTGAAGCCCACATTTCCATGAGAGCCGTGGGACTGGGGAGGAGCCAGGCTGTTTGAGCTCTAGCTACACAGATGGTGTCCTCAGAATCTCACTGTGGTGTTCTTACTTTTATTACTGCTCCCTGAACTTGGGGTTTTTTGGGGGGTGGTCACACCCGGCAATGCACAGGGCTTACTTCTAGCTCTGCATTCAGGAATTACTCCTGGCGGTACTCAGGGGACCATATGGGATGCCGGTAATCGAACCCAGGTCAGCCACGTGCAAGGCAAATGCCCTCCAGCCCCTCAACATGTATTTCTTTCCTTAGCATTATGCAGTCTAGAAAGCAAACGCTTATCTGAGATAGATTTTTATCAGGCACTGCACTTCTCTAGGGCTGTCTTAGAACAGGGGGCAAGTACTTGACCAGAGGTTAAAGGCTCGCAACATTATAATTCTCCTGTTCTAAGACAAATGCTCAGTCAAGGGGTAATATTGCCCAAGTTGCAGAAAATGGAATGCATGTAGATTTGTAAAATCCACTCATACCTGAGCATACACATTCCTAAACTACATTTATGATGTAAAAATGTTAGGTATGTAGGTGATGTGCATAAATATTTACATATTTTAAATTTTCTAAATATTTGATATAAATACTCATCTCCTTGGAAATAGCAATATTTTCAGTTTTAAATATGAAAGGCAAAATCCTCCTAAAAATACAAACAAAATATAAAACAATTTGAAATTGGTGATTAAAATTTCATAAAGAAGTGCAGAATAAATGTAAAATCAAAACGCTATTAAAATCAGACACAGGGAAATAAAAGCACTCCATCTCCAGAAGGAAGATATAAGTGAACATTTGATCTGATTAAAAAGGTTATAAATTTAAAATCAGTCAATTGCATTATTCATTTTCAAATCTTCTCACCTAGCAAAAACCATCCAGACAAAAATGCATATTAATTTATTTTGTGTTCAGCAGGCTAGGATGACACCTTTGATAGATATGAAAGTAGCTACAGGGATATAGGCATAAAGGAGCTATGAAACAGCTTTACACTGGCTTACCCGAAAAAAGAAATGAATTTTCTTGATGTCAGATTTGAGGAAAGGAATGTAAACGCCATTAAGTTGTCAGGAACCATGACGCTATTGTCTTCTCAAAGTGTCTGTCAACATGGTCCTTTCCCATGAACTTCAATTGTAATAATGACAAATAAAACGGATGATAGTTCTTTGAAGTGAGATGAAATTCCCATCTCCTGTGTTGGATTATAGTCCCAGGCATTTTAGGCTTAACATTGGGTTGTTCTCTCTTCTCCTGTAGAGAGCTTCTGTTGTTTGAGTTACACCCACTCCAGTGCTCCTAGGGACCCACCCAACTCCACCAGGCACTCCCAATTCTCCCTGCTGTTCTTTCATCTCTCCTTCGTGTCCAATTCCCTCTCTCTGTTAGTCACAAATATTTCCAAATCGGACACGGTAACTTGTAAAATCAAACCTTTTGATAGCTCTGGATTTTGTAGATACAAATAAAATATTTGCTTTTCTCTTTCCTTTATGTCTTTTTCATGTTTTTTAGAGCAATATCTTTTTCACATAGACACAGAAAGACAGTTAATGCTTCACTTTTGTAAAATGGAAGTTAATAGACTCTGAAAAATATTTACTTCTGGGTATCTGTCATATATATTTAGCTTAAACCTCAGTTGCCCTTAAGGAGACCTTAGCTCCTTATACACTCCGAAGAACATGGATGGGTTCCGTGCAAGCCGCATGCTATCCTAACTCTGACACGTGGCTGCCTAAATGCCATAAGAAGTATAGTAAGTTGAGAGCACGGTCATGAGCAAGCTCTGTCATGACCCAACAAGAAGTAACTGAAAAAGACATTTCTTGGGAGTTAGGAAAAGCTAACCTCGACTGTAGTTCGATAAACATAGTGAGATGTCCCCAGGAAAAGACACCCTCTCCCAGGAACCCAGAGAGACCACTTTAAGCTTAATCTAGGGTATAGAGAAAAGCTCGTACCTCCTACTGTGTTTATACAAAATGACAAAAAACATTATTAAGAATTAAAATCGACATGATCATTTAATTGGATTAACAGTAAAATGAAGGAGAAAGCAATGTAGCCCTGGACGGGATTCCGGCCCTGGTAGATCTCCTAGAAGGAACCTAGCGCGTGGAGCCCTCGATGGAACCCACCCTTGGGTGGATCTTCCTGAAGACTTTCCTACGCTTTTTATCTGTTCATTGTTTATGTTAATTTTCAACCACACCAATGTGTAATTGCTGACCCCAACCCTTCACAATTCCTCTCTCATAATCCTAATTGATTTGAATAAAGTCACCACTAGTTACCAGTCTGTGGTGGGCCTGCTCCTTCGTCCATGAGCAGGGGGACACGGTCATCGACCCCTGAATGCATGCACCAGGGACCCCGGTCACGGCGTGAAGGTGACTAGACAATTCTATACTTTCCCTTTGCCTAGAATGGGATTATTTCAAAGGACAAAGAGGAATAATGATTAATACTAGGTCGAGAATTATTTGGATATGTGTTCATGCCTCTAATGCTTTAATCCTCTTTCAATAAAACGGCTCACAAACAAAACAAAATATAGTTTACAGTGCATCTAACATCTTTGATCATTGATAATTAATGGGATATACAATTCAAACATTTATTTTGTTTTGTTTTGTTTGGTGGGAGAGGCCTGGTGGTGCATAAGACTTACTCCTTGCTCTGAGATCAGAAATCACTCTTGGTGAGCTTGGGGGAACATTTATGGTGATTTGGATTGAATTTTTAGTGTCACTGGACTAGATGCTTAATTCTCTCTGGCTCTGCTACTATCTCTGTACTCCATTTATTTATTTTTTTTATATGAAGAATGCCACTCACAATACTATTAATGAGATATTTTTTGTTGTGCATTTTTGGGGGGGCACACCTGGTGATGCCCATGGCTTGCCCCTGGCTCTGTGCTTAGATGTCATCCTGGTGGGGCTCAGGGGACTGTATGTGGAGATGAGGATTGAATCCAGGTCTTCTGTCCAAGACAATCATCCTGCCTGCTGCTCTTTCATCCCCTGAGCCCTGATACTCAGTGGTTTTATGCAAAAAATGTTACCCTCCAAAGCAAGTGTTCAATTTCCTCCATCCATGCCCCCCCACCCAATCTCACACACACACACTCTTACAAAAACTCACACACACTCTCTCTCACACATACACACACGCCTCTCTCTCTCTCTCTCTCATACACACACACACATAGACATACACACACACATAGACACACACAAACACACATAATGATGTTCTGAGTCAAGTCAGTTCTGAAGACCAGTTTTCTGGTTCTCTTGTATTTGGCCATTCGCTGTTCCCAAAATCTGAGAACAGTTACTTTATATCCCATATATGGCAGAAATCACTCTGTATCCATCCCTCTCCCCATGAGTGACTTCACTCAGTATGGTACTATGTGGAGTTATCTGTGAAGCAACAAATTACATGTCTTTTTTTTGTTATAGCCAAGTAGTGTTTCTCTGTATAGATGTATCAGCTTCTCAACACAGCCCTCACATTTTTAATGGTAACCAATAGCCTTACTAACCTCATTCTGCACTTGCCACGTATGTATGCCTTATACATTATACATTATACATACATTATACATGTATATATAATGTATATATATATATACATTATACATACATGGCCTGCATTATATGGGGACATGCCTTTTGCACTGGACCCAGGACTAACAGAAACTTTGACAGACCTAGAATTCCCTCCCTTGAGCTACCCTCTCTCATTACCTTAATAGAAGTTGGCATGCAACATATAAACAATAATAAGCGTTCAATAATGAATAAATAATCAAGTAAGTGGCAGAAATTGCACCTAGAGGTCTCAGGCTTAGATACTCTCAAGTTGGGCAAATGAAACTATTTTCCTCATTGGAATTTGTAATTGGAAGTTGTAGCACACCATGGTGGGTTTTGTTAATAGTCACGCAGGGAGTTCGGTAAACTTAGAACTGGAACACTACTTAGCATGATACCAGCTCGGCGTGGGAAAATAATGTACTAAGGACTTGGTGCTCAGACGCTCCTATTAGCTGGGGTTAGATTTTTAGGGACTGGCTTATTCTTTTTCTTTTTGAGCTCTTTAAAGTCCTTACAGACACTTTTAATTACTTCTTTGTTTTTTCTTGTAAAGGAAATACATCTACTTGCAACAGAGCAGTCTCTCTCTATACATGTAATATAATTGTATTTTATATTCACATGCATGTTTTAGTGAAAAGTTTTCAAGCATGATAAATATTTTCAGTGTTTTATTTTATATTTAAAATTAGAATTTTACATATTCTGCATCCCCTTTTAGGGAAGCTTTCATCCTTATGTTGTAAATAAAAAGAAAATTAAAAAGCAATTCTTGTGAGAAAGAAGAAGGGAAAAATCAAGGCCTAAGAAGAAGGGACATGCAAAATATTTTGGCAACAACCATTTGCTCTTTCTTCCAGGGACAGGCAAATGAGTATTGGCCACGATGACCAAAGTAATTGACCCTAATTAACCGATGGTTGTTGAGCTTTGGATACATAAGGAAGAAAACATCTCACATATTGGAACATTCATCATCAATTCATTTCTCTGTTGTAGATTAGTAGAAACAAGAGCATAGAATCGTTCTAACTGTAACTGAGCTAAATGAGTCCTATAAAATGATAGGGGAAAAATAAACTCAGAAAAAATCCTCTTTAAATTTAAGCTTGTTATGTTTTGTTTTTGAAGAATAATGATGACTGGAAAGAATAATAAAGTTGGAGACACAAGAGTCAAGTGATGGTATAAAAAAAAATACCAATCCTTTATCTTGATCCCTAGAGCCCAAAGAAAAAAAGGTAAAATCCTTCTGAGGCAGTATTTTCAAACTCTTGAAGTTAGTGGAAGACTTGTGTAGGATAATATTGGTTTCTCCTTTCTGCCTTATCACAAAGAGCTTAGGTTTATTGGGTTGCCCTCGTCACAGTGCTCCCATTCTTCTGTGTTTATTTGTAACCTCTTTCTTTGTGGTCTGTTTACTTATAAATATTGCTTTTCTTTTCTCCTTAAGTCCTTTGCACAGTTAATTCAAAACAATGTCCTTCTTGTGTAGACACAGGAAGACCATTAATATTGTGCTTTTGTAACTTGGGAGTTAATTGAGTCCAGATAATATTCACCCCTGGGCATCTGTTCTCTCGACTTAAGCCCCAGTTTCCTTTAGTCCCTAGAACCTCCAAAGCAGGGTCCTGACGAGGGACTGGATGTACCCAGGGCAAGCTGTGAGCGACCCTGGCATCTAAATGGGCCAGGTTAAAGTGCCACAATATTTAACTATAAGTTAAGAGCATGGTCATAGACAAATTCTGTCATGATCCAAAAAGTAATAACTGGAGTAGGACCCTTCTAGGGTTAGGAAAGATTAAGTTGGCCTGAACACTGTAGTCTGAGAACTATAGCAAGATGCCCCAGGAGAGTCACTCTACAAGCAAAATGTATCTCTTACTGTGTCCATACAAAATAATTAACATTAAGAAGTAGAATTAAGATGTCAATTAAGACTTTAATTAAGTTATTGGACTAAGGAGAGCAGAAATAGCCCTTGGTGGTATGTTGCCCTTGAGCTTTCGTATGTTGGTTGTGCCACCTGATGGGGTGTGTGGCTACCTCCAGGGCTGGGGAGTTGGGGAGAGATGAGAGAGAGACCGGGGCAGCAATACGGAGTGCAGTGAGACCAACAAGGGGGACGGAGGGAAAAGATTGCAGGAAAAGAATGCAGGAGCAGGCGCACGGAGAGACGAGAGACACGGCAGCAAGAGGAAGCTTGGAGAGGTGAGTGGGAGGGACAGGAGAAATGGGAATGAGGGGCACTGTGAGACTAGAATGGGGGGCTCAGAGAGACTGGAACAGGCACGCGGGGAGAATGGAGTAAACGGCAACTGATCACCAACCACCCTGGGCCCTGTTTCCTCCTTCAACTGCCCATGCATGGGCCGACCCTGGTGGGGAGTGGACCGGGTACACCAAATGCAGGCTCAGAGAGAGAGAGAGAGAGCAACAGAGACAGAGAGAGACAGAGACAAAGAGAGACAGAAACAGAGAGAGACAAAGAGAGAGACAGAGAGAGACAGAGACAGAGAGAGACAAAGAGAGACAGAGAGAGAGGGAGAGAGACAGAGAGACAGAGAGACAAAGAGAGAGACAGAGACAGAGAAACAGAGAGGGACAGAGAGAGACAGAGAGAGACAGAGTGAGAGAGAGAGCCCCTGCAGAACTCCTAGCCGCCTGAAGATTACACAGGCTTGTAGTAACTTCAGGGGAAATTATTGATTTAAAAAAAATGACTCACCTGAGTTAGAAGAGTCAAGCCTTGACATTTTCATTTACAGAACTTGCATCCCCTCCAAGCCTGGCAATAACTGTGGAAACGTCGGGTTGAGACAGCAGAGTGGGGGCAGGGAGGGGGGAATTCATCACAAAAAGGCCCGTACCCATCCTTGTGATGGCCTGTCTGGTGATGGCAGGAGTGTGGGCTCTGAGATCTCCGGTTTGATCTCACTCCATGCAGAAATAACCTAGCGCTAAAGCTGCTTTCTAGGACAATTTGTTTCAACAGTTGCAGAATCATTCCTTAGGTTTCGGGTCCTTGATGTAATAAAACACAGTGAAAGTAGGGTACTAACCAAAGAAACAGGGGGAGTTTGGGGAAATAATACATAAGATTTTAAAAAATAATACAATTACAGAACACCTTCTTGGGGATTTGTGAAGTCATATTTGCACACAGCACAGTCCTGATCTCATTCAGGATCATGTGATCTTGCCAAATACTAGCCAACTGAGACCTTCTGGAATGGGATGGTAATGATGAATGGAGAGTTAACCCTGCCTGGCTGAAAATCGAAGGTGTGTCTCAGCACATGAACAGAGCACTAGCAAAGCTTGGAAAGATTTTTGGGTCTAGGGTTTAAGGATCTTACTGTCCAGCATATTTTTTAGAAAATGAGAAGACTGTGGTAGTTGTTATAGAGCACATGGATACTCCACTGACAGTAACTTGGATGGCATTTAAGATTTTGTATTAATCTTCAAATCAAGAAAGTAAAAAAAATAAATCATTTAATTTAGTAAATACATGAGGAAATTTAGTTATATATCCTTGAAATTGTATCTTCATTATTGGATTCATTGTACTAAAAAATGTATGTGTAATTCCAATATAATTTATCTTTTTAGTGACATATCACAAGTAGAAGACATTAGAATATTTTACTCTAATGTCCAGGTGTTCTAGAAGAACCTGAGAAATAACTAAGGGAATACTGGTGAAAGTTCTAGGCAATCATTTTAATGGTGACATATCTGTACGTATTTCTTTTCTCAGAAAAAGAGATAGGAATGAATCAACTTGGTTCTAAGAGTTTGATTCACTCATGAATGTAGGCCATCTATGCCTATATATTATTTCCCTAAATATTTACAGAATAATGTTACAAAAATATTGGGGCTTGGAAAATTTCAAAACTTTTAAAAATGGTTCCAAAAACTATAGATGAAATTTCACTTGTATAAATTTTTCCCACTTGCTTTTCCATCTCTGATAAGTTAGATAAAGGTAGACTAATTTCTTTCCCAATGGTACATTAGAATTAGATATAATTATTGGATATATGTCACTCCGCTTTTATTTTTATATATTTTGAATACTCTAATTTCATGTTTACTTTTTATCCTGTAGATGATATAATAGATATTACTGTCACTGTCACTGTCATCCTGTTGCTCATTGATTTGCTCAAGACGGCACCAGTAACGTCTCCATTGTGAGACTTGTTTGTTACTGTTTTAGGCATGTTGGATATGCCACAGATAGCTTGCCAGGCTCTGCCATGTGGGCGAGATACTCTTGGTAGCTTGCCGGGCTGTCTGAGAAGGTGGAACTTTGTGGTTTTTTTCTATTTAAATAATCATCATAGTAAGCTAAGAAAGATTATCTATTTATTTTTTGTCCCTCTCTAATGTAGAAAAACCATTTCGATCTGTGACACTGGTGTATTTTAAAGAATAATCATCTATAGAAGATATAAACAATTAGAATGTTTAAATTCTCAATCTATAGAACTTAGTTCTATGCTAAGTTCCTCCTTACAAGGGAACTCCTTTTTCTTCTTCTTCTACTTTCCAATAAACTTTTCTATTTAAAAAGTAAAAAAATCTCAATTTATAAAAATAGCATTGAGGAAAAACTTGGAAAGTGAGACATAAGTTTAAGGTATTTTTGCCCATGTTTGCTTACTAAAACATTTTTTTTAAAGACGATCCACATGGTTCAGGGAATTCATCAGTAATTCCATATCATTTTAGCTAACACTGTTTTTTGGCATGGAGGCAAAATTAATTATAAAAAGAAAGTTTTCATACAGCATATCCTGTGAAAAGCTGAAAAAAAGAGCATTAGAAGGTTGTTATACTGGAGATCTATTTTAAGATCATTTATGTAAGACATCCCAGATAATTATACTGTAGAAGGTATCTTTTCCTATTTATAAGAAACGTTTTTAGTAATATATGCAGGAAAAACTATCAAAGCCAGTAGAAATTTAATAATATCACTTTTTATAGTGATCCTGGGAGACAACCAAAAAGTGTTAAACAATTTGTACCTGGACTGGAATCAATAAAATAGACATGTTCTTATACACTGCAAAATAATTAATAGTCTAATGTTCTACAGAAGAGAAAGATAATATTTTCTGGAATTCTGCCATTTCTTCATTTCTGATCACTAAATTATCAAGAGTTCAACTGTTACTAATTCAATCTGTAGGTAAGTTTGCTCACATTCCAGACACAGGGGCTCTCTCTCTTAACACAGAACCTTTAAGTCTGTTCCTGTCACTTGATTTCGATTGCCAATGACTTCCTTAACTGTTCAGTCCCCTGAAAACCTAATTAAATGGAAACTTGCTGTGAATATTCGTAAATTTAAATGAAAATGTCAACTGTACAAATGAAGGTTTATGTATTTTAAGGACAGTTCTTTTATAACTGCTTTGTTTTGGATGTTACATATAACAAAAACTCATTATATTGTATGATTTGACTTGAAAGATTTTTCAGAATATTTTTAGTGACAGGAACCTAGAGAATTATAATAATCTACATGAAGAATCTACCAAACAATAAAGCACGACTGGAAAAAAAACTCTTTACTATGAAGCATACTTCTGAGAATCTGAAAACATGGGTGTGGTATAAGAATATCATATTGAGAGAGAGAGAGACAGAGATAGAGTAAAAGAGAGGCAGAGGGAGACAGATAAAGAGAGACAAAGATAGAGAAAGAAAGGGGAGAGAGAGCAAGGAGGAGGAGGAAGAAGAAGAAGAAGAAGAAGAAGAAGAAGAAGAAGAAGAAGAAGAAGAAGAAGAAGAAGAAGAAGAAGAAGAAGAAGAAGAAGAAGAAGAAGAAGAAGAAGAAGAAGAAGAAGAAGAAGAAGAAGAAGAAGAAGAAGAAGAAGAGGAGGAGGAGGAGGAGGAGGAGGAGGAGGAGGAGGAGGAGGAGGAAGAAGAAGAGGAGGAGGAGGAGGAGGAGGCTGGGTTGGGTGGGGGTAGCCAAAGGAAAATTGTGTCATTGGTGGTAGAAAATGTACACTTATGGAGGGATGGTGTTGGAACATTGTATGACTGAAACCCAATAATGAACAGCTTTGTAATTGTCTATCATGGTGACTCGATGAAAAATAAATTAAAAGTTAAAAAGATATGTATAGCTATAAAAATCATATAAATCCTTCCTTTACAAAATAGTGATTATTCAGAAAAAATGCATTTTTCGTAATAAATAAATACTTTGTAGGTTTTTCTAGATATAATTCTATGAAGGTAAGTACTTTTAAGATATATAGATATATTTTTTATTTATATATATATATTTTTTTTTGAAGGAGGAACTGGCTGTACTCAGGGTTTACTCCTGCGTCTGCCCTGAGGGGTCACTCCTGATAGGATTCAGGGGACCATATGTGGTGCCAAGATGACCCAGGTGGGTGCAAGGCTTCTCCTGTACTATCTCTCCAGACCAACAAAGGACTATTTTAAATTTACTAATTTCTGTGCAGAGAAACAGTACATGTGCAACCTCGGTTTACTTCTCACTGCCCCCCGGTCTTCCAGGATCAGTAGGCTCAGCCCTGAGTCCGGAACACTGGGTATCTAGTGTTTATAGTGGCCAGGTGTCCCTGCCCTGCAGGACTGAGCAGCATGTGTTCAGGCCCCGTCCTGGGCCGCCAGCATTTGCCCAATGTGGCCACCGCAGCCTCCACACCTCCGCAGATGTCCTGTAAACTCTTCCCACAGTTCTCTTGTTTCCAAGTTTAATTTTCAAACAGAATAAAAAATAAAAATTCTTTGTTTTAGCAAATCATTTTGTAAATTTACAAGGAGATAGTTTGATATTTTGTATTAATTTTTTATTTGATGATGAGTACCCTCTAGATGAATATCCTTCCCTCTTGGAGAGCCTCGTAAGCTACCTAGAGTATCCTGCCCGAAAGCAATGGTGCCACATTAGAGACTCTTCAGGGTCAGGGGAATGAGACCTATCATTGTTACTGTATTCGGCATATGAATATGCCACGGGGAGCTTGCCAATATTAAATATCATCATCATCATCATCATCATCATCATCATCATCATCATCATTATCATTATCATCATAATCATCCCGTTGATTGTGGAATTTCTCAAGCGGTCTCAGTAACGTCTCCATTCGTCCAAGCCCTGAGATTTTAGAAGCCTCCCTCTACTTGTCCTTCCAACGATGCCATAGTGGAGGCTCTTTCAGGGTCAAAGGAATGAGACCCAGCTGGTTATTGGTTTTGGCATATTAATACACCATGGGTACCTTGCCAGGCTCTTCCATGTGGACAGAAAACTCCCCGTAGTTTTCCAGGATCTCCCAGAGGGAGAAGTAGGCTATAAGATATCGCCTCCGAGAGCTTGCTTTTAAGTCTCTGGATGCTGGCCATTGACAGGATTACACGGCATCGGGGGCAGTCCCTGGGTGTGACCGCCTAGGTACTGGGAGATGAGAAATCTGGGCAGAGGAGGCCCAGTCCCAATCCGAGCAGGCTTGGAGGTCTCAGCCCCAGGTCCCACACACCTGGGTTCCTCTGCCGGTTCCTTCATGCATGAGGCTCGTCCGAACATGAGCATGGCTGTGCCTAGGTTCTGGAGGTATTCAGCCGCTGGGAGCTCTGTTTGGGGTGGGGAGGGAAGCTGGAGCCCATCCCCTCCGAGGAGGCCCAGGGGAAGACAGCCAGGTGCGCGGGCAAGAGACTCTCTGTATAAATTTAATTTATATAGATATATATTAAATATATCTACATAATATAGACATACAAACTATATACATATCCATCAGTTTGTGTATATTCTTATAACAATATGCAAAAATTTATATACACAAGTTTATGTACATATGATTTTTGTTGGGGAACAATTTTCCCCCTACGTGCCCGGATACGTTGCTCACCTGGTCCGGGCAGACATGGGGCGAAGGATGACAGTCATGTGGAGAAACACCCTCCGGGAACAGCTGATGGCTGCTCACTTCATTGCCAAAAGCACACATATTTCATAGAGGGTCTCAGTATACGAGAAGGTCCAGGACAGAAAGCTTAGCGTTACTGGCTCATCACCTTCCCTACTCCGCTTTGCCCCAGTCCAATCCCAATCAAGCCTAGATGCTGTGGTTACGATGACCTGTGAAGCATACGTGACAGTTTCTGTGTCTTGGGCGTGTGTGACTAGGAGGTCAAATGAGGCTCGAGGCCGAACCCCCTGTGCTGACGCCCTGTTCTTGCCAAGTTTGCGCAGATACCCCCTCTGGTGAGACCTCGCTGCTGGCCGCTTAGCAAGGTCAGGTCTTCTCTGCTCCAGTGACTCCACAATGCTCCGCAGATTTGACCTTGGGTTTTCAGGTAATACCAGCGCTAAGGGCTTACACTTAGCTTTGTGCTCAGGGATTACTCCTAGGGGTACTCAGAGGACCATATGTGCTGCCATATGTTCAACCTGGGCGGGCTGCATGTAAAGCAAGCAGCTTACCTGCTGTAGTACTTCTTAGGCCCCTGGTAGTAGTTTCAGTCCTTTGACATCAAGAAGATCATGATTTTTGTAAATCTATCAGTAATTCGTTATTTTAGAGAAGATTTTCCAATCTTAGTGAAAGACATAAACAAGTATATGTAAATGCCACTTTATTTTATGACTAAGTGAATATTAGCAAAAGGTTACAGACTATCTCTCTCTCCCCATGAATCATAGCACGGAACTGAAATAAAAATACCAAGCATAACACACTCAGTGATTTCTTCCCCCTGAATCCTTGGAAACACTTTACATTTAAAAATGTTTGAACCAAGTGCAGGAACAATACTATGGCAGGTAGAACATTAGCACACAGTTGGCCGACGGTGGGTTCGATCGCTGGCACCTGATAGGACCCCTCTAGGTCATTCAGGAGTGATCACTGATTGCATATTCCATGTAAGCCTGAGCACCACTGGGTGTGGGCCAAGAATAAAATAAACAAAATTGTTAAAATCATACTATAGTGGAAAAGAAAAGAAAACCCTTATCTGAAATATTATGGTAAACTTTAGAGCAGAACATCAGCTACAATATGAGAATCTTATTTTTTATATCTTTTTCTCACAAATCTGAGTGAAGAGTCAAGTATGAGACAGATGTTGGCTGACTTTCACCCTCTGGAAACAACGGTCAGGTTAATAACTTGACCTACATTTTAGAAAGAAAAATGGAGCTATTCTTCCTCTTGGTTTACACAGTGTCCACAAAAAGAAGTTATTATAAGCTATGTAATGAAGACCATAGCATTTTGTCATGACAAATTTATCACTGGAGGACTTAAAATTCAACTAGAAATGTAAGAATATTCTTCAATGAATCAAACTAAATCAGTAGACAAAATTAAAAGAGAATAAGGATTTCATAAAAAAAATGATGGTCCTGGTGACTTTGGGAACTATGTCTGCAACTAATTGTTTCTAGAATTCCATCAAAGAGACAAAATATCTGAGATTATATAGCTATCACTTGTGCAATTGAATCGATACTGATGTTTC
Source organism: Sorex araneus (assembly GCF_027595985.1). NCBI lineage: Eukaryota > Metazoa > Chordata > Mammalia > Eulipotyphla > Soricidae > Sorex > Sorex araneus. Next base: position 295,980,041 of record NC_073302.1, on the reverse strand, counting down.
TTTAACAAGTTATGTTAAGGTATGAGGAACATGATTTTAGTAACCCTTTGAAATAACATATTAGATATAATCAGCAAAAGCACTGGATGTTCTGAGTGAGAAGTTATTAAAGAAACAGAAATTCAGGTCTGGTATGTGAATGATTTTACAAAGTATATTGGCTCTCCCCTAAGAGGATAGCCTAGAACAAACATCTATTTATGCATCCCTGAAAGAAAGGACAGTGGAAACACACACACACAGACACACACAGACACACACAAACATGCAAACACAGAGAAAATGGGATTCTCAATACTTGCATAACTGAATAAAATAGATATTATTATTATAATGCATTACATCTGGAAAGAGAGGTCCCTCACTCCCAGATCTATGTTGGTATGTGCACAGAGGCTAATCATTGGGAAGCATTTGGAAAATGTTTAACTGAAAAATTAGCAACTAAAGCTTCTTTGGGATAATCCAAAGTATGGCACCAAGCCCGTCAGGTTGATTACCTGGATGTGACTGATTATATTAGGGCCTTTCTATTGCAGATGGACAGATCATTGTTCTCCTTGGAATAAACCCTCAATATGGAATTGCTATTTTTATTTTTAAAGTATTAGCTAAGCCCATTGTCCATAGATAGGCAGCAAGATTAGTCATTGTCAAAATGTAAGGCATGAGAATTATGTAAATTGTTACTGCTAATAAAGAATTATTGTGTCCTTGGATGCCTGAACTAACTAGTTTCAGTCTGGCCCATGATATTCACCATTTTCCATTGGAAAGGAAGGAGATCCTTTCAAAATTCAACCATGAATTCCAGCTGAAGGGCAATACTTTATTAAGTTAGGGTGTTTTCATAGTTTCTCCACACTGGGAGTGTGGGGGCTCTTTCCGTGTACTGGAAATACTTTCCTAGGGAGAAATCTTTGCCCCTGAAGGATTATGCGATGGACTTTTTTAAAACTAGAATCTGCTGTTGCCACTTAGCTTTGAGGTTTTGGACTGTAGGAAGAGAAAGAGTCATTTTACTCTCTGCACTAAGTGACTATGACCGCCATGCAGAAGGTGGACCTGTGAAGACTTGCAGAGAGAGTAGCAGAGTTGGAAAATCAATTCTCCTGTGATCTCTACTGTATGTCAATGAGCGAGCCTGAGGACAAGGTGCTCTTTGGAACACATGTGTCACATCACCTTCCTCTCCAAGTCTCTTTGGTGCACCAGATCACTGCTTCCTTTCTGAAACGTTGTCCATAGAGAAAATGTGTAACTACCTACGATCTTCTGCATTCATGAATATGGATGGGTTCACATTCTGCATTTAGTGAGAGATGCAGAACATGACTGGCTTCACAGCCGTGCTGCTTGTTCAAGCTTTGCCACTGTTATTATCTAGTTTGTTCCTCCAGTTCTTGTTCCCAGACCTCAGCACTCCAGCCTCTGCTGACTGAGTAAAGAAGGATTCCAGCAATAAGTCTCATGCTTTCCCGATCAAATCCCAGTACAGCTGAAAATTACAAAGCCAAAACTTCCAGGCAAATTATTTCCCCCTCATTAACTTAGCAAGATATATATTTTATGCATAATTATTTACTTGGTAGACAAATCACTTTTTTTTTTCTGCCAGGAAACAACTGTTCATTCAAATTGCAAGCACCATCATTATTCAGACATAAATTTGTAACAATAAATACATCATTATAAGGTTTGGGAATATACAACTGGATTCATTACGGAAACATAAATGCTTTATCCTCTACTTCCCTTTGGCTCTTTGTCCACCTTTGTTTTGACTCAATCAACTTAAAGAAGGTTTTTTTCCTTAGAGAGACAATGATTACTTTTTTCCCTCCTTCCAACCCTCCCTTCTTTCTACCATTCCTCCCTCCCTCCCTTCCTCCCTCCCTCCCTCCCTCCCTCCCTCCCTCCCTTCCTTCCTTCCTTCCTTCCTTCCTTTTTTCCTTCCTTCCTTCCTTCCTTCCTTCCTTCCTTCCTTCCTTCCTTCCTTCCTTCCTTCCTTCCTTCCTTCCTTCCTTCCTTCCTTCCTTCCTTCCTTCCCTTCTCCACACTCAGTGGTGCTGGGCTTTTTCTGGATCTGTGCTCGTGACCACTCCTAGTGATGCTCAGAATACCAAATGTGGTAACAAGATCAGTCAGGAACTAGTGAATGCAAGGCATCCACCTTCATCCCCGTACTATCTCTCTGGCTCCAACAACGATTTCTTTACTGACATAAATCATTTGTTACCTGAGCTTCCACTGCCTTGAGGTAATGAAAACAAACCCCTTGTTTTTAACTTCCTTTTCTGAGCATTTTCACAGTAAAATGTTTTATACTAACTATATAGCATTTTCCTACCTTGGACTCCTAGGAAGGTAAAAGCTTTATGATGAGAGAGGAACCATGTTTGATTTGACAAAACACAGTATATTTGCACCTGACATATAAATCTATTTCTTTTTCTTTTTTTTTGAGTCATGGGTGGGCACAGCAATGCTCCTGGTCTATCCCTGGCTCTTGGCTAGGGGATCTCTCCTAGTAGGTGTCAGGGTACCATTCGTGATATCAGCAGAGAAGCTGGGTCAGCTGCACGAGGCATCTGGTGTACCCACTGTAATATTGCTCTGGACCCCAATTAAATCTAAGTAGTAAATAAATCATTATTTTATTGGGTATTTACTTCAATTTTCCAAACTGATTTTTATTGAGAAATAAGACAGAATTAAATTATTCTGCTCTCTCATGTTAATTTGACAAAATGTAATAAAATGTTAGCTTGTATTTCATATTCAACAATAAGGAACAGTTCGTGTATAATCTATCCTCAATTGCAAATTAAAATATTTGAGAATTTTATTACAATGGACTATGTACTTTAATATCAAATATAAATAGGTACAATTCTGTTTTATAAATGTCTAGTTCTACTTAAGTCTACCTAAACTACTTATCTTTGTCATCACTTTTTTATTCATTATTCATGTATTTAAAAATAGGAAGTTTGCCTGCTTATACCCTGCGGCAGACTTATAATTTAAAAGTTTCTTATTTCCTTTGCCTGAAGCACCAGATTGTACACAGACTAGGTAGGCATTTAAACAGACTACACTTGATTTCGAGTTATCAAAAGATTACTTAACACAAGTGTACCAACGTATTCTTTTTGCTTATCTTCTGGACATTATACTTAGATGTCTTTAATAAACATGAGTATTGATTTTCATAAAAATAAAGAGTATTAAATTATACCTTGAAATAATATTGGTGAATATAAGTCATAAAGAATATAGATGCTTTTAAGGGTAAAGTGCAATCTGCTTTTACAAAATTCTTCTTTGTTTTTGTTCTTTGTTTCTTGGGTCACACCCAGTAGTGCTCACGGCTTACTTCTAGCTCCGGACTCAGGGATCCATCTCTCCTGCAGGGCTTGGGGGAGCACAGGTGGGGCCAGGGATGGAGCCCAGAGAGCTGTGTACAGGTGGCCTTCTCACTGGACTCTGCCTCCATCTGCTAAAAGTCTTTAATGATAAGAATGGTAACAATAGTAGTGGTGATGATGATGATGATGACCACAATCATAATACAGCCCGCGATGCTCAGGGACTGCTCCGCTCCGTTGCTCAAGGCTTTGCATGAGTCCCATGAAGTGCCGGGATTGCATCCGATCCTCCCTCACACAACGCCTGCTCGGCGCTCTCTCTGGCGGCATACTTTATTCAGGCATTTGAAGACATTTCCAGTCTTCAGAGGAAAAAGTAAGCCAATGGGAGAGGGCTGTGAGGAAGCTCTCTCCTTTACAGCACCGGGAATATAAAGGAGAGCTACGACGCATGGACCACCACTTACCAGCTCATAGACAACGAGGCGGCGGTGTTTCAGAGAACTCGAGGAAGAGCAGGGGGACAGGACCAGAGGTAGGGTGGGGTGGGAGAAAGAAGGCAAATTAAAAAAAAAAAAAAAAAAAAAAAAAACAACTAAGCGACAAGACACAACAACAAAACCTTCCACAATTCAAATTTCTGCACTGAAAAAGTGACTCTATGCTTGCCGCCAACATATTGCAGCTCATAAATAACACTGTGATTAGAAAAAGCAATCGTTCTTATCTTCGCAGTGAAAGCACAGAAATAGCAAAGACAATCTATAAGAGCAACTGGAGAGGAAACTGGAACTTCTTGGACAAGAGCAGATGCTGTTTGCATCCTTTGACGTAACATTCACGTAGGGTCAAAGATGTGACTCAGTGCTTGAGGACAGGCCTTGCCCTAACATATTCCAAGCCATGGACATATCAATGACAAGATAATAAAAACTATCCTTGTTATGGTGGGTAACTGATATGAATGTTCTCCATGTTGATGGAACGATTTAACGAAATCAGAATAGGCAGTGTATTTTCTCGAAGCTTGATGTAAATATTATTTCTAGGCTAATTACAGCAGGGAAGGGCTGGGTCAGAACCAACAGTGCTTACGGGCTGTCACTGGCTCTGTGCTCAGGGAGAGCTGAGACCAGCTGAGTTCTGGGCATTGAACTGGGATCAGCCATGTCCATAGGAACATACTTCCTGTATTATCTCCCAGCCTTGTAGTGCTAATTTTAAAGCCATAAAGACTCAGAGGCAAGCTGTTTTTATTATGCAATTTAGGAAATCAATTTTCCTTGTAACCTGGAAGCTCTTATAAGCATCTTCCCAGTCACAGTGGTCAACTGTCTGAAAATAATCATTTTGTTTTATTAGTTGCTGTCTGGTTTCTCCCACTGAACAGTCATTTTACTTCTCAGTTTTTGAATATTTTAAAGGTGATCCTAACATCCACAGTAGACTGTCTTATGACACCTTTTTACCATTAGACTGGTAAGATTTATCCATGATGTAATTGGTCTTTGGACCTGATCTAATGTATTCCATTGTCTGAATACAGGATGATATAGCTTTCAGTACATGTGCTAATGACAATATCTTTTTCTTAGTTATTTTAAAAGCATTGTAGCACTGTAGCACTGTTGTCCCATTGTTCGTTGTTTAGTTCAAGTGGGTACCAGTAACGTCTCCATTGTGAGACCAGCTGTTACTGTTTTTGGCATATCAAGTACGCCACTGGTAGCTTGCCAGGCTCTGCCATGAGGGTGGGATACTCTCGGTTGCTTGCCAGGATCTCCAAGAGAGACAGAAGAATTGAACCCGGGTGGCCACATGCAACACAAACGCCCTACCCGATAATCTGGGGAATTTGGGACAGACCTACTACCTTTGCCATGATTTATCAGGAAAATACTATTCAATGTTAATACCAGGTCCATTTGCACATGTTTGAAGCTGTTGAAGACAAGGTTTAGTCAGCAATTTTATTCTAAAATTATAATTAGTTTATACTATTCAAAGAATATGTGTTTTTTTCTTTTATATCATTTCCTATATTGTAATTATCTTTTGTTTTTGTGTATTAAACCATCCATGTGAGTCAGAGCGGATGTATCTGTGGTTTTGTTTATTTGACAGCTAATTAAGTAAATGAGATTTTCCCCATGTGTTTAGTAGTCATTTAAGATAGATCTATTGTGAGTTGCCTGTGCTCATGTGTTCTCCATTTTTCTTAATTCTTAGACATAGATTTGTAGAAGTTTTCTTTTTTGTCTGCTGTTTTAGTCACAAATCTTTTTATGGTACTTTGCATTAAAATCATTTTCTTATTTTATATCCATCGAAAAGAAATTATTTTTGTATATTTTTTATGAACATCTAACATGGTGTCTGCAGATGAACAGACGTTCTTAATTTTAAAGTAGTAAAATATATCATGAATTTTTTCTTTGTGTAGATCTTTCGTTATTCTATTGAAGAAGTTTCCCTAATTTGCAATTCTATTGATATATTCCTAAATAACTTACTCAAAGTTTTATTGCTTTCTATTTCACATTTATGGATTCATAATTTATTTTTATATGGAGAGATGTAAGGCAAACATTTATTTTACAAAAATATAGAAATATGAAATAATTGCAGATTCATTTACTGAGGACAACTTATTTACTTCAATAATTTTAAATGCCAACATTGTTTCAAATCACATATTTACATAAGGAGCTTACTTTGATATTCCCAGTTATATTTTATCATATACTTCATTTCAAATTATGTTGATACCACATTTTCCTAATTATTATAACTTTACAATAAACAATGTCATCTGGTAAAGTAAGCAAATTAATTTTCTTATTTTTCAAACCATCTTAAATCTATACACATTTGAGAAAATTTTTCTGAGTTTTACCAAAAAATTTGGGCCGAAAAATAATTGTTGTTGTATATATTAGTATTATTAAAAATCTTAATCATAGATTAAGATTAATCTTAAATCTTTTGATTAAAAATTGCATTTGCTTTGACTCTTTTCAAAACTTTTTCTTTAACTCCCTTAACTTCTGAAACACAATTTAAAATACCTTAGCTTTTCTTCTTGTCAACAAAAGACTTGCAGTAGACTGTAAAGATTTATTCTAAACCTTACTATTACTCTTTAGTTTCTCAGCCAACCTTGCTAAACTCTTCCTCATTGATATGGAAATAGAATGTAAGCATTGATATGGGGATAGAATATATGCTTCTCCAATCCATAGGGACATTTTGAAAAAAATGAAGCACTTTAACTCATTTCTGGTTTCCAGTTTCTTTCTTTCTTTTTTTTTTTTCATTTCTACCCTCTCTCTCCTTCCTCTTAGCTTGATCAGAATCACTAAAGGTACATGAGGATGGGTGAGGAAAACTGGACTTGAGCAATCTCACAGATCTGTAAGCTGAAGGAAAACATAGGTCTCTTCCTTAGGGAAGAAAAGTAGAGGAATCTATACTACAAAATTGCACGTAATATATTATACTGATTATATTTTAGATGAAAAAGGACAAGAGGCATAATATCAGTGGGATTCATAGCTTAGACATATTTTATCAGTATCATTTGCTATATTTCACAGTTTTACTTATATTATGTTGAAGTTAATCAGTACTTAAATTAGGGTAATTTAAGAATAATTTATCAAATCTGAGTGAACTTTACATAATTCCATATACTCCCCAAATTTATTTGGTGTCCCCCGAGGACATTAGATTCCAGTTATTCATTTCGCTGCTTCTCAGTCCTTGTAAACCTCTGAATTTCCTATGCTTCTGCCTTTTTCCTTTTTCTAAAATGCTAGAAGCATAAACTTGGTGCTTATCAAGTTGGTTACTTCCACTTATGACATTTCATGAGACATACTTAAGTTTCTTCCACTAAATGTTTGGGGTAGGTATGGGATGGGGAAAGGTCTCGATCTGTGCTCAGGGTGATGCACAGAGAATCTTCTGATGCTGGGGTTGTGGTCAGGTCAGCTGCAAACAAGATCACTGTGTCACTGTATCACTGTCATCCCGTTGTTCATCGATTTGCGCAAGCGGGCACCAGTAACGTCTTCATTTGACCATGTCGTGGGCTAGGGTAGCCCGATGGCATCTGCTTGCTCCAGGAGCATGAAGAGCACATTATTGTTACTGTTTTGGAAGCCATGGGTCCCACCAAAAGGTTTCACAAAACTTCTAGAAAACCTCCAGAACCCAGCCACAGCCGTGCTTACTCAAGGCCACTCTCCAATGCTCAGATGAGACTCACCCATGAAGGAACCAGCAGAGGAACCCAGGTATGCGGGACCCGTGGCTGAGATCTCCAACCCTGCTCAGATCAGGACTGGGCCTCCTCCATCCAGATCCCCCATTTTCCAGTAGCTAAGCAGTCATGCTCATAAACTCTCCCCCATGCCATATAATCTCACCAACAGTCAAGACCCAGAGACTATAAAACCAAGCTCTCAGAAGAGAGTGAAGCAGAATCTCCTGTCTCTGTGCCAGGGACCCCCTCAGAGGGGGGACGAGTTGAGTTTCTCTCCCCACCCAAAGCAGAGCAAACAAGATATATGCCTTAAATATTCTATTATCTCCCTGTCCCTTCTCTCCTGGCTTTCTTTGCCCAACAGCTATTTTCTTCTTACCAATGACTAACCGTATTATGGCCTGATGTACCAGCATTAATCTGTTTATCTCCCAAAGGGCATCTTGGTGACTTCTAAGTTGTGTCAATGATAATTAAAATGGCTATAATCATGCATGTGTGAAACTAACTTTTCAGTTAATTTGGGTAAATGTAGAGGAGTGTGATTACTCCTCATATGGTGAGGAATTTTTAAATTTTGAAAAAACTATCAAGCTGTGCTTCATAATGTTTGTTCTATTGCTCATTCCCACTAATGATAAACAAATGTTTTGTTGTTTCTCAGCACCCCCCTCCCCAAAGAGCTTGGTAGTGCCAGAGATTTTAACTTAAATGACGGAAATAGGTGGTCAGTTGTATCTTAACATTATGGTAATAAAAATTCTCTAGTGCCTAACAATGTTGAGTACATTAATCATTATTTAAGAAAATCTAGATATTATGTAAAACTTAATTTGAAAGTATTTAAAGACAATTCATTCACCCTAAGGGTCCCAAAACTCTATTTTGAAAATATATGAAGAGATGAGTGAATAAAGTATAGTTTACACACTGAATGGAATGATACTTGGCTATAAAAACATAGCAAAAAAAAAATAGCACTAATTCCTTTTGCCATTATGTGGATTGAACTGGAGTGTGTCAGACTGAGTGAAAGCAGACAGAAAAGGGACAGAGAAAGGATGATCTCTCTCTTATGTGGGATATAAGGTACAGTAAAGGTATAATACCTGACCCAAGCAGAAAGATCTGTGAAGTGGTCTACAGAATGAAGTGTCATTTGAAGGGAAGCTGGGAAGGGGAGTGGAGAAGGCAGCTTAAGGGAGGAATCTGGAGATGATGGAGGGAACTGCTCCCTCTGGTACAGGTGTGGCGTTGGAACATCGAGTGCATGAAACCCTGTCATCAACAAAATTGTAGATTATTCAACTAAAATAAAATTACAAAAAGAAAATAAATAGAAGTGGTACTAAAAAACAAAACATAATTAAAATATTAGTTCAGATATTATAGTATTCAATAATTAAAACAATTATAATGATCTTAGGACATAGAAACACATACATGAAAATCAATATGCTAGCTATCCTAAGTAACACTTTTTGGGGCCTAGAGGAAGCTCAGTTATCAGGAATACACGACTCTACTAGTCAATGAATCAAATAGCAAAAAGAGTAAAAGTGCAAGAGCGGAACCAGATAAAATTATCTCTATTTATGTTTTTGGTTTGTTTGGGGCCACACTTATCTGTGCTGAGGGTTTGCTCTTGGCTCTGTGCTCAGAGGTCGCTCCTGGTAGTGCTCAGTGCACTGAGTGTGGTACCAGGGGTAGAGCCCTGCTCAGCTGTGACTAAGATCAAACCGTCCTACCCACTGCACTCTAGAATTAGTTATGACTTCTTTTTTTTTTTTTTTTTGCTTTTTGGGTCACACCCGGCAATGCACAGGGGTCACTCCTGGCTCTGCATTACCCCTGGCGGTGCTCGGGGGACCATATGAGATGCTGGGAATCGAACCCGGGTCGGCCGCGTTCAAGGCAAACGCCCTACCCACTGTGCTATTGCTCCAGCCCCAGTTATGACTTCTTAATCTAAGTAAAATAAACATTCTAATTCTGGCACAGAACATAACAAGATGAAACAAAATTTAAAAAATAAATTACACAAACAAAACTCTGGTACCTTTGTTGCCTTTAATACAAAATAAACATCTGTCCTATCAATTAGTTGAAAACACAGAACAAATTAAAATCGCTTTCAATTTCTTTAAATGTCATATGGTATAGATGTATTCTTAATTTAATCTTATAATACAAAGTATACTTTAGTAGTTTAATCCAAATGATAACTTATACATAATTATCATAATAAAAAACTTAATTTCCGATTGATTTTAAAATGTCATTAATCAAAGCACCAAGAACCTTTCAAGATAATTTTGACATATTAAAAAAAGTATATTATAAGAAATTTTATCTACACATATTTAATCATCATCAAAGTAGCTGTGGTCACAGAGAAAGACTAAATCTATGAAGAAGGACAAGTTGGTTTGCTGGGAAGAATTCCAACACTGACAGTATTATTTCCTAGAACGAGTTTGCCAGAATGTAGAAGATGAAATGGAGCTCAGAAACTTTGGTCAGCTCGCCTCTCTACTCTCTCTCATCCTTTCTCTACATGTAGCTCCACTGCAATTGTGGCCCAGTGCTCCTGGGACTTAGATGCACTAGTCTGAACCTGTTTCCACTTTCTTGCCCCCAATCTTTCTGACTTCAACTTGCTCCAATTAGTTTTATGTGGTTGAACACTGACTAATTTTCTATCACTTTCACTATCACTAGCATCACTATCATCCCCATCCCCTTGATCACCGATCGCTCGAGTGGGCCCAGTAACTTCTCCATTTGTCCTGGCCCTGAGATTTTAGCAGTCTCTCTTTACTCATCCTTCCCAAAGGTGCCTCAAAATTAGAGGCTCTTTCAGGCTCAGGAGAATGAGACCCATCTTTGTTACTGTATTTGGCATATGAATACTCCACGGGGAGCTTGCCAGGCTCTCCCATGGTGGAATTTTCTATAACCGAATAAAAATAGTAAAAATATGCTTTCAAGATTCCTGCACCCTAGATGGAACTGGAGGTCATTGTGTTAAGCAAAAACAAGTTAAGAGGAAGAAACTTAAATGCTGGATGATCTCACAAAATTGTGGTATAGAGAGAAGTGAGACTGTAAAAAACTAAAGCTTGCCGAAGGGCACGTGCACTCGCTGGCTCTCCAGGCAGCTGTGTCTCACCGTCCACGTTCGGTGCTCTGGAACCGCTGTGTATGGGCTGGATCGGGACAGCCGTTGGCCAAGGACAGGTGAAGGAAGAACGAGGACCAAGCTGGTTGCTGATTAGTTACCGTTTATTCAATCTTCCATCTTTCTCATCTCCCGCACTCCCAGCTCCGGCCTCTCTCTGGATCTACTGCCACCTCTTTCCATCTCTCTCCTCCCTGTTTCCTCTCTCACCCTTGCCCCTAGGTTACACCCCACCAGGTAGCAAAATCAGCATAATAAAGCCCTTCCTGAAGACTGTCAGGTTTAAAGGGAACATAATCTAGGGGGATTTCAAAACCCTTCCTGACTGCCAGTAGGAAAAATACCTCTTAAGGGTTTTTTTTTTTCTCCTCTCTCCATTCCAAACACTCATTAACATCTTAATACTAGTTATTTTTGCATGGACATAGCAAGAGATACATTGAGGTTTGCAAGGCAGCTCTCCTGGCAACATCTTGCCACAGACTCAGACTACAGCACTCAGGGCAGATTAATCATTCCTAACCCTAGCAGGGTCTGAATCTAGTTATCACTGTTTGGATCATGACAGCATTTGTCCATGACCAAGCTCTTAACTTATAGTTAAGCATTAGGCTCTTCAGCCAGGCCCATCTCAATGCCAGGGTAGCACACAACTCACTGCTTGCCCTGGGTCCATCTCGTTCCTCGTCGGGACCCTGTTTTTGGGGGTGCTAGGAAGTAAGGGCAGCTGAGGCTTAGGTCTAGATAACAGATGCCCAGGAGGAAAATATCGTGTAGAGTCAAATGACTCCCAGGTTACAAAAGCATAGCATTTGCTAAGTCTTCCTGTGTCCATATAAAAAGCACATTGCTCTGAATAAACTATGCAAAGGACTCAAGAAGAGAAAAACAATATTTACAAGTCAACAGAACACTAAGAAAGAAGTTACAAATAAACACAAAGCAGTGGGAGCACTGTAACGGGAGTAACCCAATAAACTGAAACTACATGAGGCTATGTTATCCTACATGAGACCAAGGAGGAAAAGTATTAAGGAATGACAATGGACTTCAGACTATAAATTAGAAAACTTATTGCTAAGCCCTGAATGAATTAGATGGACAGGGATAATGACAGTCAGGCAAGCAGTGGCATACCCACACAGGTGAATGGCCCTGGAAAAACTCTGGTCAAGATGGGGTGAAGTATCGTATGCTCAAAAGAAATACTATAACCAGAATGCCTCAAATAAAAGGAAATAAAATAAGTGAATTTCATTACATAAATTTGCCCCATTAATATAGATATGTTGCTACTAGTGTTGTGTATTGAACATTATTCAACATGACTGAAATGATGTGTTTGGCGGATGAGCTTATTTATGACAATATTTGTGACTTGAGGTTCCTTGGACCTAAGCCATGTTCTACTTGCAGACATAGGTAGTTGAATTCTGACTGCTTCAGGGTTAGCACGACATTTTACAGCATAACATAGTTGAATAGAGTAGCAAAATATATTTAGGGATCATATGTAATTGGATTTTGCATGATTTGGCTAATGTTGATAACAAACAGCAATTGCAAAGAGTAGTCTCTTTTCAGGATATAGCGCAAAATAACCATGTGGCATTTGCCACCTTGAAATGACTACACATGTGACATCAGTTTGATATATCTGTTTTGAATGTCTACCACGAATCCTTATCATGCTACAAATATTCTAGAAGACAATAGTAATCCCAAAGTGATGAATCTATTCTTCAAAGGGTCATCTCAACACAGAGTGAAGTATTTTTATTTCACCTGCATAGTACTTTAGTCATTGATGTTCTCTTAAGGTAGTGATGATATTTGAACAGCTGGTTTGAAGTACGAAAATAGCATTTGCATACTGAATAGACAATAACTGCACAGAAAATATTTTATTATGATGGTAGAAATCCATTTACAATTTTAAAAGCCCATTACAATTTAATTGAAAGATGAATCCTAAAGATAGTGTTTGCAAAATGTTTGTCACCTGAGGGAGATAAAACTCCAAGTAAATAAAATATGTTCTTCCTGTTACTACAATTCATTATTTGTATAATTAATTTCAGCATAAAACCATTGTTTAAATTTATTTTCTTCTAATGCCAAGGTAAATGAAATAGTCAATCAGCTGTGATTTTCCCTATTCTTAAAAATAACCTAATGACAGCTAACTCTAGAAAAATTACATTCTTCATTTGTATTAATTGCATTGTCAAAGGATTTCTATTAAAGTAGATTTTATTTATTAATATTAGTATTTATTTCATATACTTTAGGGATCATTACATTCTATTTTATTATAGAAAACAATTTCAAGAAAAAGTTATTTATTTTACCATGATAAGCATGTACTTATATTTTAGTAAACATTTTATTTAAGGAAATAATTAAGAAGGGATTTAAAGATATTTTATATTTTCTGCTTTTTATTTTAATGGTAAAATAGGATTCATTAATAAGTGTTTTGTTATGTTGTTGTCACATATATTTACTATACTCCCAATAAATAATAATGGATATTTTCTTGTTGAACAAAAGCCGTGATGATTTGTGAACTCAAATTATCTACACTTCTATATGCGATTCTGAAAACAGCTTATATACTAGTTTTTAATAAACATTCAATAAATAAATATTGACTTGTCTCACTTTTCTGGTATGCCTGCCTCTATTTTCTACTGCCTTTCACAACTAACATTCAAAGGATAATTTGTGCAATACCATCTGTCATCAAGTAAAGACACTAATAATTCAAGGAAATTAATATAATTAGACAGTATAAATTCGTCAGTGATTCTTGAAATCATTTTCTCTGGAGAATAATAGGCTATATCTAGAGAATGGAACAAAAGATTTTTCTATGTTTGACTACCAGTCCTAAAATAGTTTGCTCTTGTTCAAGGATGGAGACCTTGATGAATATCAATAAGCACCTAGAAACTTTTCACCAGTGTGATTCTCTGGTTCTAGCTGTTCCTCTCTTTCAGAGTTTACTAATATGAACAAAACAAATTATGTCTAAATCACTGTAACACTAATACATCTAACTTGAAATCAAAAGAATCTCTTTTGTATAGATTGTTTATATTTATGAATTATAAAAGATTACTGCAGTCTTACATTACATCTGTGACCATATTCATGTTAGTAGACTATTCAATTTTTACAACTTTTACTGTGAAATCACTTTCTTTCTCTTTTTTGTGAGGATAGCCAAAACTAATGCTATCTCTTACCTGAACTATTTTTTTTTATTTTTTAGGGGGGCTCACTTTCATTTTTTTAGCTATGTTCAAAAATTTCTCCTGGCATTAATATCAGGGATCACTCCTAGCTGTGCTGGGGGGTTGTGTGGCAGGTGGGAGTTTGACTCCGCATCAGCTGAGTGCAAGCCGAGCGCACTGCCTGCTGCTATGGCTCCGTGCACTCTTATTGCAACAACGGATTATTGAAATAGCCTCTTATACTTTTATTTTGTCCAGCCTATTTTAGTTGGCCATTGTTCTCAAACAAACTTATTACAAAGAAACATGTCATATCGCAAACCTAAGCATGAGAGCTCCAGAGTAGCACAGGGGGCTGGGTACTTGCACTGCACTCTGCTGGCCCAGTTTCAGTCTCCAGCAATGGGTGTGGCCCTGGAGCACTGCCAGAGGAATCTTTGAGCACAGTTAAGAATAAAACTTAAGCACATTAGGTGTGATCCAATCCCCTCCAACACATCATGGAATAATATTTTCATGGAAGTCATTGTACAGTAAAATTATAGTCCTATCTCCAGACTATCACTGAGAAGCCTATTTCTAAAACAGTCATCAATTATGCATGAAGTATGTACATTTACTGTTAAAGCAGACAATAACTCTGAGAATCAACATTTCTAGTATTGTAATATTTACAATATTGCACAGTGACAGTGGCTGAATGAAACCCAACCACTTTCAAACTGAGCAATGCTATAGCACTTGTCACAATGCAGGAACAAGGCTATACAGAAAATGTGCAACTAATTTTACACAGGTGGGTATTATAGTGTGACCTGTTCTGATTTTATTTCAATAGTGGTAACTTGAGTATATCTCAAGGGAACACCTAAATGCCATAAAAAAGTATAATTTCCTCACAAGAGCACCACCCACACAAAGTTTTAGTTCTTGTGATGTACAAAAGAACACTCAAAGTTTCCTTCTCAAGACACTGAATTTGCAGTTCCCATTGACTGTTCCGATTTTTCTATGATGGAGGTGTGGAGCTACCGCCTTCGGTGCTCAGGGAGTACTTCTGGGCTTTTTGCTTAGGGACCACTCCTGGCAGGTTTCACTAACCATATGAGTGTTGGGGATCCAACTGTGGTCAACTGCATGTGAGCAAAGAACCTTCATCCTGTACAGTTTCTCTGGTCCCCAAATGCTCTTTTTAAGCATTTAGTCACATTTAGCAATTTACTAATCTAATCGTCTCTAAATATCTCCTCTGCAGACTGCTGACCTATTGTGTTTGTCAACATTCTAGTCCTAAAAGTTGAAGACTACGGGCTTACCTGCTGGAGTAGATGAAACACAGGGTGACTGCTGCTTGCATGAGGCAAGGGACCCAAGAATCTTCACATAGATGATGGATTCATTTGGTTTCTGCTTCTTTCCGTGTGTATTTCTCCTACTTTGACCCCTCATTGTCCATAACCAGTAATAGCAGTTTCCTTTCAGGGCAAGAAACACCTATTCCAGATCTCACAGGAAGAGCTGATAATCCACAATGGCCTCCTGATAATCAGATAAAGTAAATCTCCTAGCAATAAACTGTGCATCTTTACTTCACTGGCTTCCTCCTTCCCTCCGGCCACATTGGCAGCTGATTGGTACATACTATTCTAGCAAGAAGGATTTGTTGAAAAACCAAAGCTGTACTGTAGAAATAGTACAGTGGGTGACAATGTTGCCTTACCTGATCAGTCATGAGCTTTAATTTCAGCAACATGTATGGTTCCCTAAGATCTGACAGTATTGAACACTGAATATAGAGTCAAGAGTACCCTGATTACAGCCTGGTATGGGGAGCAAGAAGGAACAGGAGGATGAGGAGAAAAAGAAGAGGGGGAGGAGGAGGAGGAAGAAGAAGAAGAAGAAGAAGAAGAAGAAGAAGAAGAAGAAGAAGAAGAAGAAGAAGAAGAAGAAGAAGAAGAAGAAGAAGAAGAAGAAGAAGAAGAAGAAGAAGAAGAAGAAGAAGAAGAAGAAGAAGAAGAAGAAGAAGAAGAAGAAGAAGAAGAAGAAGAAGAAGAAGAAGAAGAAGAAGAAGAAGAAGAAGAAGAAGAAGAAGAAGAAGAAGAAGAAGAAGAAGAAGAAGAAGGAGGAGGAGGAGGAGGAGGAGGAGGAGGAGGAGGAGTAAGAAGAAGAAGAAGGAGGAGGAGGAGAAGAAGAGGGAAAGGACGACTAGGGGGACAAGGAGGAGGAAGGGGAAGGGCAAGGGGAAAGGTGAAGAAGAAGGAGAAGGAGGTGGAGGAGTAGAAATATAGAAGAAGGAGAGTAAAGAGAAGAAAGAAAGACATGGAAGAATAAGAAGAAATGTAGAATGATTTTTTAAATTAACTTGAATTGTTTATGGGATTCAATTTTTTGCTTCATAATTTATAGGTAAAATTACTATGATATTCCCATTAATATATTAATTGTAGGGGCCAGAGAGATAGTACAGCAATTAGGGCACTTTGTTTGAAAGCAGCTGACCCAGGCTTGATGCCAGGTTTCCCATATGACACACAAAGACCGTCCAGGAGTGATCCATGAGCAACAAGGTAGGAGTGAGGTCTGAGAACCATCAGAACAAAAAATGTACTAGGTGTACAGACGTTGGTTTCACTCTAAGACACTGTCTTCAAAACAGGTCTAAATAGTTTAAAAATTACGTGATAATTGAAAAAAGATTATTTAGGATTGGTGATCTTTTTTTTTCCTTTTAAATATACGAAACAAAATAGTTTTGGCTTTGGGAACCATAGTGCTGCGTTGGCACCAGCTCAGGAAAGCAGTGAGCCATAGAACGTCCAGGAACACATGAGCAGAGCTGTGTTTCCATCAAACTTTATTTTCAAAAACAGGCAGAGGGCCAATTTGGGCCTCAGTAAATAGATTTTCTGATTCCTATATGCAATGCTTAAAATGCTGAATTTAAAAATTATATTAAATAAGAAATACATTTCACAGTCTATTAATGCCTTTCAAAACCCTCCACTTTTCCAAATACATAAAAATCTCCTGGTTAAGATTGAAGTGCAATTGCAGTGACTGGGCTACAGTGATGGCTAGACCTGAGGAGAAACTCTATGCTCTCTGAAAATTAATACTGTATAGTAAACATGTCTTTGTGAATTAATTTAAGCCAGGCACCCATGGAATACCCCAATAAAAGGATGACCCCCAAGGTCATAATTATAACATCCCCCCACCTAATAATTTGCTGGCATCTGGCACAGACATGAACATTTGTGTTTTCCAATGTGTGTTGTTTTGCTTTTTATTAATCATTATTATTATGTTTTGGTCACTACTATTATTCTTAGTTAACTTTTTTAGATACAACAATATATAGACACAAAAGAAAATAAAATCTGAAGGAATCATTAGATGATGAAAACCTGTAAATATGTCTGTATCTATGTATCACTGGTATGGATGCAGAGACATAAAGATACATAGACAGATAGACAGATATACATACAGATATACAGATATCCATATCCATATACATACAGATATACAGATATCCATATATACATACACATATACATATGTATACATGTGTGTATACAAATGTATGCATATGAATATACCTATATATCTATAAACACATATATGCATGTGCATATACATGCATATATACATATACATACACACATACATATATACATCTAAACAGACACTCAAATGAACATCACTGTCACTGTATGACTGTCATCCTGTTGCTCATGGATTTGTTCGAGCGGGCATCGATAACGTCTCCTTTGTGAGATTTCTTGTTACTGTTTTTGGCATATTGAATACACTACAGGTAGCTTTCCAGTCCCTGCCATGTGGGTGAGATACTCTCAGTAGCTTGCTGGGCTCTTGGAAAAGGGCAGAGGAATCGAAACTGGGTCGGCCGCGTGCAAGGCAAATGCCCTACCTGCTGTGCTATTGCTCCAGCCCCATATGAACATATTCTCTTATATTTTAAAATACTTAGTATTATTGATTTTTAGCAACCAGCTTTCACCTCAGGATGCTACAAAATCACCCATGCTCCAAGGAACTGCTCCAGGGATATTCCCCAATTTAGTGTTGAAAGACAATGGCTATTTTGGATGGAACCTACTGGGTTCCACAGCCAACACAAGAAGCACCCAGTAGTTGGCCGTGGGGAAAGTTTGAGCTGCAAAAGTGCTTAAGTGAGAAGGGTCGTTTCCTCACTTATGAAAGTATTTCTGAGAAGAAATAGCATTGTTGTAGTCAAAGTGTCCTCTAACTACAATTCTTTAATTTCTCTACTTGCTTCAAAGAGTGGATCTAGAAGGATTCACAAGTGAATTCATCTTTCACAGAAGTTAAGCACAGGATATAAGCAAATAGTGAAATTAGAGGCTCCCAGAACTTATCCTCAGAATTAATATCTCTAGACCTGTACAAGGACAACTTTGGCAAAAACACAAGGAGGACTTGAATAGCAATGTGAAATAGAATTAGATATGGCTAAGGTGCATCCTAGTGAGTTTCTGAGTCAGTACCTACAATAAAGCAAAGGAAAGTTCCCCTTGTAGCCGTGAAAGGCCTGCAGGAGAGTCCAGCTTCCCGCCAGCCTTCAGGGTCCAGGCGGACACAGACCTCGTAATGACCAGTTTGGCCCAACCAAGAATCCTGTAATGAATGTTTGTCTCCTAATTCATACTTCCTCCAGCTTACCTCAGGGGATGGTGATCTCAAATTTAAAGTTTGCATTTTCTGACTCTCAAGGATGTTAGGAATTTCCATATGTTCTTCAAAGGCACTGGACTGATTTTAATGTAAATACGTTCTCTTTCTAGTGAACTGGCTGGTGTCCCAGTTGCTTAGGTGCTGGGATAGGCCCCTCTCAGGAGACCCCGTGCTTTCTTCCTGGGAGCCCCATAGCAATGAAAAATCAAGGTTCCTTCCTCACCTCACATTATTTACTACAATTGAATTATGGTTCTGAAGAGATACATTTCTATGTAACTTTAATTAATTATAGGGGTTTATATTCATTTGGTATAATCTATTCCAGAACATTTCAAATTTTAGAATGTCACTTGTTACTTGCCATCCTGTTGATCTTCGGTTTGCTCAAGCAGGCGCAAGTAACGTCTCCATTCGTCCCTGTCACGTGCTAGTGTAGCCCAATGCTATCTGCTCACTCCAGGAACACAAAGAGCCTCAAACCTTTCTTTCAGGGTTTTGACGAAGAAGTCTGACCATCTCGTAGGTGGGCGGCCACGTGGTCTTTTGACATTCCATGGAATCCAGCTGGCAACGGATCTAGTCAAGCATTCGTCTCTGAATCACATGAGTCCAACCCATCTGATTTTTGACACCTTGGCAAACGAGACAGCGTCCCTGATTCTTGATCATTGATAAAGGTCAGAACTCGAGATTCCTTCCTCACTTGAGTGAAATGTGATACTCTAAGCATAGTTCTTTCAATTCCTCCTTGGGATACCCAAATAGCGTTCTCATCCTGTTTGCCTAAGGCCCAGGTCTCTGATGCATATGTTAGTGCAGGAAGAACCATAGAGTCAAAAAATGTGCCTGGAGTCTGAGGTTCTTTGTCATCTTAACCACTTCTTCGATGCTCCTGAAAGTGTTCCATGCTGCTCTCTTCCTCCTGTGCAGTTCTGGCGCCAAGTCATCCCTCATGTTGTGTTCTCAAACTAGGTACACATAGCTGCTGCATTCAGAGATGTTCATTCCATTGACAGCAAATGTAATGTCAGGGACTACTGTGCTTTTCATGAACATTGTTTTGGTGAGATTCAGCTGCAGTCCAACCTTTCCACACACCGCTGTTGAAGTAGGTCAGCATTTGTGCTGCTTGGCTAACGTTTGGTGTTATGAGAACGATGTCATCAGTGAAGCAGAGGTGGTGTAGTTGCCGACCATCAATCTTCACTCCCATTCCAGTCGTCACATGATGTTCTCAGGGGTGGCACTGAAGAGTTTCCGTGAAATGAGATCACGCTGTCGAACCTCTCTCTTTAAGTCAATGCTCACTTCCTTGTAGAAAGGTGAGATCCTGGTGGTGAATCCATGATACAGAGGATTTTGATGTACTGAGTTTGAACGCGCTGTTTGGCCAGGGCTTCGATGACTGCTTCAGTCTCAACAGAATCAAAGGCCTTCTTTAAATTGATGAACGTTAGACAGAGCGGCATTTTGAAATCTCTCAAAAGTTCAATGAGCTTGGTCACTGTGTGGATATCGTCGATCTTGCTGAATCCTTTTGGGAACCTGCCTTGCTCGCATGTTTGTCCTTTGCCTAGTGTTCTGCCTATTCTATTCAGGATGACTCAGTGAACAACTTGTAGATGACGGATAACAGGTAGATTGGGCGATAGTTGCCAATGTCATGGATGTCTCCCTTCTTGTACAACAGAATGTACCTGCTGGTTTTCCATTGGGACAGAACCTTACATATGGACAGGTAGCATGTGAAGAGCCATGCCAGTGTATTGACGAGTACTGTTGGCAGATTCTTCAGGTGTTCAGGTCTGACTTTGTCTGGTCCTGGTGCTATGTGCATCTTTACTGATGAAATGGGGTTTCAGATTTTGGAAGTAAGGATGTTGAGAACGACATATGCATCCTCTGGAATTTGGTATGTGAGCAGTTTGATGTGGCTGTTGAAGAGATCTAGTAGATGTTGCGAATAATCCTCTCCATTGCCCTTCTGGAAGATGTGATAGATCATCACGACGTTGGAGGGCAGTCATCTTGGTCTTGTAGTTGGCAAAGGACAGGTGAGCATTTCAAATACTTTTACCAACTTTTGGTGCATCTGCTAACACTGCTGCTCTTCTCTCTTTGAGATCTTCCTTTGCTTCTCTGCACACCTTTGCAAGTTTGGACGTTAGCTTGTGATTGCCTGAGGCTCGTGCCAAACCACATTGGCAAATAAGCTTGAGAGTTTCCAAAAACAGGCATCTGTTTGTGGCTTTCCCCTCGGCATTCCTCATGCAGTTATGGAGGTACTGAATGAGTCGATCATATTCCTCGTCAATGTTGTCAACGATGGCATCTTCCCACTTTGCCAAAATAGTGCCAAAGAGCTCACAGTTGGTGATCATTCTGGGAGTTCTCTTCTTACCTTATACTTTGCAGTCCTTTCTCCCCACTCTGTGAAGTAGAATTTTGTATGAAGGAGACAGTGGTCTGACCCCATTTGGAATTTTGGGACAATAGTGACATCGGTCAGGCAAAGCCTTCAACTGAACATGACGTGGTCAATTTCATTGTGGAATTGTCCACTCCCAGTTGGACTCCCATGTCCAACGTTTAGATTCGGCTTCTCGAACTGTGAGTTACCATGGATGGTCTTGGACAACATGATGAACTCAGACAGTCTCTCACCCAGTTTGTTCCATTGTAGGCCATGGGTTCCAATGTGGAGTTCTTCAGGCGACCTTCTCAGTCCTATCTTGGTAATGAAATCATTGGCAATGATCTTGTAGAAGTTGTGGTCTTCTTTATAGAACTTCTCCAGTTCCATGTAGAACTTCTCAATTTCTTCTTCATTGTTGTTGGATGTTGGTGCACAGATGACGAAGATAGAAGCTGCCAGCAGTGAGCCACCTATTCAAGCATAATAGTCCAATTCGGGTTGTTAGGCATTCGAATGAATCAATGCTCATGGCCAAGTTCCTGTTGACAAGCACACCGATGCCATGGATGCCTTTGCTGTCACATGTTCGAAGGAAGAGTTTTTCTCCAGTGTCGAAAATGACATGATGTGATTGATGCCTTCTCTTTTCGGTCAGACCAATGATGTCATACTTGGTCTTCTGCGCTTACACCATCAGGTCCTCGATGGATGCTTCCAATGCCATTTTATTTTTAGAATAAAAATTTTAAATTTATAGAACTTTTTTTGATTCTTATTTTTTTAATTTATTTTATTGAATCACCTTGTGGAAAGTTACAAAATTCTCAGGCTTATGTCTCAGTTATACAATACTCAAACACCCATCCTTTCACCAGTGTCCATATTCCACCACCAAAAAACCGAGTATACCTCCCACCCCCACCTGCGTAACTGATAAATTTCACTTTCTTTTCTACACCATTGGGTGTAGCCATACACACACAAACACAGTATGAATACACACATAATACTATATGGTTCTATGTAAAGATGGAAGCATTCCCAGCAGCCCACCAGCAACCTGCAGTATGTGACTTGAGAGTTTCCGCCAGGTCCCCTGAGCGGGGGACCGGCGTTTCTCTTTTTTTTTTCTTTAATCTCTCTCTCTTTCCCTCAACTTTTCCTGGGCACAGCACAGCATCTACCCCACTTCTGAGCACAAAATGGAGAGACGCACCCAAACGCACGGCGCGGCTGGCGGGGGATCGAGGGCGGGGAAGTACCGGTCTCCGCCCACATCGGACACTTAAAGAGAGTGCAGCCACGTGGGCTTTCCCATTTCTCCGCGCCCGCACCCCCAGAATGACTGACGAAGAGGAAGGAGCTGCTTGGGACACCAGCAGCCCACCAGCAACCTGCAGTATGTGACTTGAGAGTTTCCGCCAGGTCCCCCGTGCGGAAATCTCTCTCTCTCTCCTTCAACTTTTTCCCTGGACTTTAGACAGAAACCCAAAACCGCGCGGCCACTGCCGCGGCCGCGCAACCTAATGTCATCTTAGTATCAGCAATATGTAATGGTTCCTTCTTAATGGGTCGGACTTTTGTGGGTGATCCTAACAAGAATAGTAAGTATTTTGTTGAAATATTGAAGGCAATCAAAATGGTAGCCATCTCTCTAGACTGAACTAAGCTATATCCCCACGCCGGCTGAGAAGAAATATCCTTCTTTCTCGGGAAGAAATGTGGTGTGGTGTCAAACATAGTGTGATGTCCATTAAGCAAACAGACCTGGTGGCGTGGGAATGGGAAATAAGGGGAAAAATTAGGTACATGGACCAGCGGGACGCTGGTGGTATCTCGAGCCAGAGCCGATATCAGCGCAAGACCTTTGGTTCCAGAAACTGCTTGCAGACACTCTACTAGACTATCAACTAAGCCAGAGCCCCACGCCGGCTGATGACGGGAAATAATCATCCTCTTCGGTTTTTTTCCCTTTGTCAGACAGCGTGGCGATTACTTAACAGGCATGAACTCGGTGGCGCGGGGCAAGGGGGAAAAAGAAAAGTTATGTAACAAACAGCAGGACTTAATATCTCTATATTCTTAGCAATGGAGAACTATCAAATGCCTCATTGGCAATAGGACTGTCTTTTTCTTTTTGGGGGGAAACCCCAGCAACGGTAGTGAGTTGTGTGTTGAAACATGGAATGTAATCGAGATAAGCGTAAATGAAGTGAAACTTATCACGTACAAGGGTAGGGACTAGGGAGGTGGGAGGGGGCGGCAGATATACTGGGGGGGTCGGTAATGGAAGATGGGCACTGGTGAAGGGAAGGGTGTTTGAATATTGTATAACTGACATAATCCTGAGAACTTTGTAACCCTCCACTTGGTGATTCAATAAAAAAAAAAAAAAAAAAAAAAGATGGAAGCATTCAACTCTCTACAACTGGGATTAAACTGGAGGGTGTCATGTCAAGCAAAAATAGGTTGTGAGAGAAGAACAGATACCAGATGATTTCATTCTTTTGTGGAGCAGAAAAATGACAAGAAAATAGATAGTATCATATGATGTGTTTGGCCCTGGATGCCTAAAGGGGCAGGAGTGGTGTGAAATGATTAGGTGGACTTAAGGTAAGTAAGGGACACTTGGAGATGTTGGTCATGCTGTTTCAACTACATACATCAGAACTATCAATGTTGAAACATGATAGCATTGTGTCACCTAAGCTATGATATATATTAATTATTAAAAATAAATAATTATATATTGTCAAGGAAAAATAATATTTTTGTTTTTCTGTGTCAGTGTTAATAATAGCTTTTTAAATTTTTGTTGGTTTTGGAGCCAGAATCTGGTTGTTCTAGGGCTTTCTTCTGACTTTGCTCAGAGAATGCAGGTGATGTGAGGGCTTTAACCTGGGTCAGACAAGAGCAAGAGTCTTACCAACTCTACTCTCTCTCTGGCTCTTAATAACCACCATTGCAGTGATTAACAGTCACTATAGGATATAGTGTTTTCAGTTAACTCTCTTAGTACATCCTGTGACAGTTCAGTGTGGTGGTGGTGGTGGTGGTGGTGGTGGTGGTGGTGGTGGTGGTGGTGGTGTGTGTGTGTGTGTATTTTCCTCTAAACATCTCAAACACACATTCTGACTCCTTTGTGGCAGCATTCTTTCTACTACCACATTCTATTTTTTTTTCTTCAGGTAATCATTATTCTTTCATTCCTCACTTTTCCTTCAGGCTGTAGTGATAAACAAAAGTCCAGGAAATTAAAACGTGAGTTTCAAAAAAAACACAGGTTGAATCTATTTATCATGTGTTCATATGATTTAAATGACCTCTAAAACGAAATATATGAAACTGTTTTTTTTAGGCAAGCATTTTGTGTCTTGTTTCCAGCTGTGACTAGGAATGTATCATGAGCCCAAATGCAAAACCAGCCATTACCAGGCATGTGCAGAATTTAGTGACATATATGAGCTTGTAAGATGATCCTTGGTGATGAGATAATTTGACAGAATGGTATATGAAAGAAGATCTAGTAAACACCAGAGGCAGACCATTCCAGAAAGAAGTCAAATGCCTCCCTTGAGGTCAAACTCCAGAAGGTTTGAAAGATCAGTATCTAAATAAAGGATTAAAGCATTCCTTCCTCTTCTATTTTACAGGATCCTCATTACCGATTTGAGAGTGTGATTTGGTGACAAGATGGAATAAATCTTACTTACCATTCAGGTCACATATAGATTGGTAAGGGTCATCCATTTTTGTGTATTATCTAGGATTACTCAACTTGTCTATAGGCTGACCATAATTTTCTCATTTGTGTGAGAACAAAATCCATGGCTGAGTTCTAAACTATAAACTAAGTTGACAAGTTTTCTAACGCTGATGAAAAGATAATTTTACGGGAGTATTCCTGTATTCTCATGAAACTTCACTGGGGCTCACTCTATGGTTTCTTCTTTCTACAGCAATGAAGAACATCATGTTTGGGAATGTGTCTGCAAGCCACAGAGTGTATTACAGAATATTAAATCTAACCCATTGATGCTATGAGAATTTGACATAATTGAAACATATGGTTTTAAACCCCTAGATCACCATTTACATTCCCTGTGACCTTGTAAAAAATGTTTTAACTGTCCCACTTTCATTTCCTTACCAATTAAATGTGAATGATTATAATATTTGCCTGATTTCACTACAAAGGGATGGCTGATATCCCAAGAAATTGAAATGTACGTCGCTATTTCATTTTTTTTCATAAATGCTAAAATGGTCAACATTAGTACTTGATTTTCCTAGAATAATTTCTATCATATACATTGAGACAGCAAGCACTCTCTTTAACTCTTTAATGTAAAACACACAGGGTTGTCCAAATCTGTTATAAAAGAGTCTAGTCAAACGCTGCTGAAGAGTCCAAAATTATATGTTACAGAAATTGTCTGGGAATCATGTTACCTCATGCTACTCTTTAAAAGAGAGCCAATAGTTATGCCATTTTACAATTGGTTGCTTAAAAAGCAAAGAAAAATAGGCACTATTCAAATAATCAACTTAAGGATTGTAAGTGGTCTTCTCTGGGAATGTTGAAAGACTGGATTCCCCCAGTAGCTGAAGAGAAGGAAGAGTGATATAGATGTAATAGAGATTATGGCTCTTCTCATTGTCTATGTTGTGATATATGGTTTATGTCAGTGGGATGTGGTAAGGAAGCTGACACTTAAGGCTTTTGTCCAAAATACCAGAGAGAAGAAGGCAAGAGGTTCTGAGAATTTGATGTGCATTGATCATGAAAGAAAAACAGCCATTCTAATTTTATTGTTACCAGCTAGCACAGAACGTTCTATACAATATATTTGATAACAAAATGCATGATTATATCAGGGATATCTTGGGGTGTCAGGAACTTGTGGTAATATATCAGGAGAAAGTATACATAATCTGCATTATTAGGGTAGTATGATTCATTTAAATATCATTGTATCATTGTCATCCTGTTGTTCATTGATTGGCTCAAATGGGGGCCAGTAACGTCTCCATTCATCTGCCATGCACTATTGTAGCCCAATGGCATATTGAGGGCTCTTTCAGGGTCAGGGGAATGAGGACCACCATTCAGGGGAATGAGGACTTATATATATATATATATACATATGTATATATATGTATATATATAATTTATTTATTTATAATTCCCCTCAATGATTTGGAACTAGAGTCTGAGTAATAGCACAACAGAGATGGTGTTGACTTTACACATGCCTCACCAGGGTTTTATTCTTGGAATTTCACACACATGGTGCCCTGAGCACCACCAGGAGGAATTCCTGAGTACAGAGCCATGAGTAATTCCTGAGCATCCTTGGTGTGACTTTCACATCATTTAAATATATTACTATAAAATAGTCAAGAGGGTTTAGGGAAAAGGAAATAAATGTCGCAAATGAGGAATTGAAGACATTTGATGGCAATGTTTTCCAGGAAGGCTTCAAAGCTGTATGGCTGTGAGATGTGAGTGAGAGCTTGGTAGGGAAAAAAATGAAATTTTAGAAATCTCTAAAATGCAGGATATAGTAGGTGTGGAAGGGAAAACTTTGCAGACAAGCAAAAAGAAGCTGGACTTAGAAATCCTGTGAAACTACAAGATATATGGTGTCACAGAAAATAATAGCTCACAGGCGGGATTGGAAAAATGGGTATACATCTGAGAGTGGTGTGAGATTCTGGTCTGACCTGAAAATACATCTCTACTTGATTGATTATGTTTGATTCTTTGTTATCACAAATAATTCTAAATAATGATTCTGAATTTTATTTCTATCCATTCCATAAGTGAAGGTTAGGGAACGGTCACAGATAAAAATGCTCAGTATTGGGACAAGCGATAGTTCAGAGTGTAGGACTTTTGCCTTGCACACGCCCCTCAGGTTCAATGCCCAGCATCTCCTATGGTTCCGTGAGCTCTGCCAGGAGTAATTCCTCGGTGCAGAGTTAGGAGTAACCCCTGAGCATCGCTGAGTGTGACCCAAATCTCAAGGAAAATAAATAGATAAAATTCAGTGCTAATTTTCTTCAAAATAATTGCAATATGACCAATCAAGGGTAAGACACATAAAAATAGAAAGAATTTGGATCATTTCATTTATACAAGAGTCATTCAATTATTTAATTACATGCAAAAAATTATTTTACATGCAAAAAAAAACTTTTCAGAAAATAATGTGTTGAAATTGCATCTGACATGATAAGATGATTATTTTCCATTGCACTCTCTCAGGTTGTGAGGACAGAAAGACAGCATCTGTGCTCAGTAACCCTTTGCAGGATCCCCGGGGCAAGTGGCAAGATGCTTACATAGCAATGTGTGGGATTGTCAGGATTTCCTTTCTTGCTGAATCTTGTCCTGTTGGTCTCTTCCTCAGCTCCACACTCTTTTCTTGCAGGTTTTACAGAGTGTTCAATACCATGTTGAAGACGTTCAATTACTAAATACCCTCAAATTAAACCTGCCATTAGTTCTATTATCACACATTATAGACAAGTTTGGTCTTAACAGGAAGCCTAAGTCTTTTCATTTTATTATTATCTGTTTTGTGCAAGAAATCTGAACAGAATTATAATCCGTTTGGGGAAAGAAATCTGAACAGAGGAAACTGGAATCTTTGTTTGCTCATAGTAGCCACACGGGGGGTCAAGGCCCTGAGTGCATTAGAAGGTCTTGAGGACAAAATCTTCAGGAAGAAATGTGGGGTCTTCAGCCTGAACAAGACGGAAGAGCGTCTTCCCGCTCCTGGTGTGAGTGAACAGTTGCTTTCTTGGAAGTACTTGGGGCGACTGCATTGCCCATTTGTCGACCCATTCGTACCCATTGCTCGTCCAGAGAAAGATCTTGGTGTCATCCACCTAGATTGAGTCCTATTTAATCCTTCGAGCTGGAGAGAGTTGAGCTCTGTGCTCCCACATTTGATGGGGTTAAAAGTAAGAGGCAACCAATCTTAGAGAGAAATATATATTTTTACAAATATATAGATAAGCCTATAGGGCAAAACCTTTAACAACATGTTAGTGATCTCTTATAGAAGGGCTTAATGGCCCCTGAGTGAAATACAACAGTCTTCACATTATTTCCTCTAAAGATACTTTTTTGTAGCATTTTCAAGAGTTTTCCATAACAAACAATACAAAATATATTATTTTGATTCTGCTTTGGGGCAGGGGTTGGGGTTCAGGATGGAAATATCCGAAAAATGGTGGTGGGAAGGTGTCTTGGTGGTGGGATTGGGGATTGAATATTAAATATAATCAAATACAAAAAAATCTCTGTGCTCCCTCATGCCCAGTTTATGAGCTGACATTTTAAATCCAAAACACCAGAGTTCTATAAATGGGGTCTTTTGGTTGCAATTTATTTAGTTATGAGAGTGGAGTTCCTATAACTAGGATTGGTGTCCTTCTGAAAAAATGCTTCAGGGTTCGCCAAGTATGATTTTCATCTTTATTGAGGTTCTGTGATTTATAAAATTTATAAAAATGGTTAATGATGTTTCATGCGTACGTCATTCCCATTCCACACCCACCACCAATCTACCCACTCCCCTCCACAGATGTCCCCAATGTTCCTATTTTAACTGTCCCTCATCCCTCAAAAACTGAACTCTATGGGACAGACCTCCAGTCATGTGTTCTTTGACCTTTCAAATCATCGTACTGTGTGTCTTTAAACCCTATACAAGAGAGGGATCATTTTGATTCTATCTTTTTTCTTCCACTGACCTCAGCATAACACCCTCTAGTTCTATTCATGCCATGGCACATTGCTTGAGTTTGCCCTTCCTTACAGCTCAGAGCTTTCCATTGTGAATATATATCATGGCTTCTTGATCCATGCATCAGTAGATGGACATTTGGGTTTTTTCCACATCTTGGCTCTTGTAATGACTGTTGCAATAAACATGAGTGTGCATATAATCTGTTACATTAATGCATTTGTGTTTTGGGTATTGCTCTGTCATGCTTGCATTTTTGGAGAGATCCTTATATTGCTTTCCACGTGGCTTCTTCATATCACGTAAGAAAATAACATTCCCAACAACAGTGACGGAAAGTTCCTGTCTTACCCTCGCCCTGATGACACTGACCTTTTCAGGCTTTTTGATGTGTGCCATTGTCACTGGTTTGAGATATCTCATTGCTGATTTCATTTGGATCTCCTTGATTATAAAGTGGCAATGAAACTTTTATAAATGCCTATTGGCCATGTGTATATCTTCTTTGAAAAGTGTTGGTTCACCTCTTCCCAGTTTTAGATAAGATTATTAGACTTTTGTTGTTGAGCTTTGTGAGTGCCTTATGGATCTTGGATCCTCGCCCTTTATCTGATGGAAGGTGTGCAAGTCTTTTCTCCCTCTCAGCTCTGTGCAGCGGTGGCATTGTGGACGGTGGGGTTTGTCCCTAACCTTTGACTCCGTGAAGACAACAGGCTGCTCGAGAGCAGAGGACTCTGCATAAAACTACCAGCATACTCATCTTGGACTTTCAGGTTCCAGAAAAATTCGAAATCATTTTTGTTCTGTAGAAGTCAGCCTGTCTATTTCATTTTCCTATTGAAGTACAGACGCTCAAAGAAACATGAGAAGTACTGCATAATGCTTCAAGAAACAAGACTTCACCTTCTTGAAACATAAAAATATAAGATATAGAAAGTATAGGGCCTGCCCGAGAGCAGCAGGGGCTGCAGAGCATGCTTGGACATGGACACCCGAGGAACCAAGATGGCACTGCATTCTCCCTGAGCACTGAGTCAGGAGTGGGTCCTGAGCAGGACCTGATGTGGTCCCAAAGAAAATAAAATGTTACATTAAGTGCCATTTATCTATATATCTTCTTGTTCCATGTGAATAAAAAGGAGAAGATCAAAGTTCTATTTGTCCTCCTAAATGTTAATCCTGAGGTAAGATGAAATTAAAATCAAATTAAGGTCTCAAATCTGTTTTTAATATTTATTTCCTCTGCAACATTTTTAAAATATGGCTTAGCCCACTCATTTTTTTTTATAGAGCTAACATTTATGATTTCCTAGAGATATTCATTCTGGTGAGAGTTATATATTTGGATAGATTTTTTGAAATAGAAAATGTAATCATGAAATCAGCTATTTGCAGGTTGCTGGGAAAGTTTGCACTGTTACATTTTTAATGATGAGTTCATGGTGAATAACAATAATAAAAATACATAAAAAGGTGTATAATATTTTCAAACAAGGTTGCTCCTTACTAGAAAGGTTCTCAAATTATAATTGCAATTTCAAGCCTATTTTTATCTGAATTAATATGACAGAGTGAAAATAGAATTTTTCATACAATAAATAGGGTCTTTTTTTCTTTTCCTAATGGACATGCCATGAAGTTTGGATCATGTAATTATTGATTATGAAATACCAGCTAATACATTCATTCTTTTAAGTTTTAGCAAATTTTGCATATTTTAGCTGGTACAGGATGAGTTCACCTTATTTTGTACCCTATCTTCCCAAAATGCAGTTAATAAGTTCCTCTCATTTTGTACTCCCCCACTTCCTTCTTCTGGTTTTCTCTTTCTTTCACACAAACAAATCAAACAAACATGTATAGACTTTCCATAACTTGCCAATTCCTCAGAGTACTAATTTTGTATTTTAATATTACTTGGTAAGGTAGTTCATATTTCTTTTTCAGGTTGAAAATTTTCCACATTAAATTAAATTTCCAGTGTCATAGAAACAACTACTTTCCTTTTAACTTTCTAATAGCCAAACTGATTTCTCAACATTGTCAAAAGTTAATTATCTCAAGAAAACTATATTTATTGCAAAATATTAATGCCTTATGTGTCTTCTATTTATTCCAGGGTACCTAAAACAACATGATATTTCACCTAAAACCCCACCTTTTATTGAATACCATATGCATAATTATTGGTTGATTGAATGATTGATTGATTTTGGATCACACCCGGTGATGTAAAGGGGTTACTCCTGGCTCTACACTTAGGAATTACTCCTGGAAGTGCTCGGGGGGTCATATGGGATGCTGCGAATCGAACCCAGGTTGACTGCGTGCAAGGCAAACACCCAACCTGCTTGGATATTGCTCAAGCCCCCATAATTTAATTTAAAAAACTTAGTGCTTCTGATAAAGTAGTAAAATGATTCTGATTCGATCAAAAATGTTGACTTTATTCTCACTTACACCTTTGATTAGTAATGGTTTTTGGAAAGGGGTTCACCGTCAGTGCTCTGGAGACTCGGACACCTGAGTGGTGATTCATGGCCAACCAGGCAGTTGAGTGAAAGCAAGGGCCCCAGATGCAATGCTGCCAAAAGGCTGTGGTGCCACAGACACTCATGCCACCCCGGACGTACCCCAGAGCTGTGCTGAGCTGTGTTTAAGGGACAATGGGTGTTGAGCATATAACCCACTTAGGGATACGCTAGATGTGTGCTCTCACCACTGCACTGTCTCCCCTCACTTTATTTACTGATATCATACCTGTTGAGGAAAGGTATCAATATATTAATGCCTTTCCAATTTTAACTGAGACCCTCAGAAGGCATCCGAAGTGATGCCCCCTTCATGGCTAAGGAGTCTATGAAACACCAGGATTCCGTGCCGGGAGTTTACTGAGTATTGTTGTCCTTTTGAGAGAGGTTGAGGAAGACTGGCTGCTCGTGGCAAGCATACTGTATGATTTGCCAGTTTTGCTACTGCAAGAAGCGATGTTAATGGAAAGTGACCAAGCAATAATCCTGGCTCACTCAAGGATCCTTGCTTTGGCCCCAGTGTTCTTTATTCCCTGGGATCAGGAGTTTCTGGAAAGGTATTTTATTAATCTTCAAGGAAAAGCGGTGCACACTGACTGGTTTTCTCAGTGCTATTTTGGTTCTTTGGCCCTCAGCCACAGTGTAGACAGAAATGTGTGGCCCACTTGAGCATTCTTACAGGAAATAACTGTGAAGACATTATGACGGTCAGATCATTTGAGCTTCGTGCTGCTCCTATGTTGGGAACCTTCCTAAAAGACGTGCCCAAGAGGACACAGGTCAATGGACACGGTACAGTTAGGAGCATAATAGAAAATCCCTCCAAAGTTCAAAATAGAGTGCTACTTCCATCATTTTTTTACAAAGAACTCTTTAGATTTCATGTAAGTTTCTAAGTGCAATTCCTTAACAATAAGAATACTCTTTGTCATGGTCCACACAGTAATATGGAAGCATGCCTTAAGCCTTCTTTGAGGACTCACTTCTGCACAACCCCCACTCCTGCAACCCCATCACTACTGGTAAAGCATGTTTGCCTGCTTAGGAACTGCAATTCACAGATTTGATGTTGCTCTATGGTCTAAAGATGAAACGATGAGTAGGTAAAGTTTCATAACATGTGTGAAGAGAAGAACCACAATTTAGGGGCCAGAGAAAGAGAGAACAGAAGGAAAGGCAATCTCTTTACATGAAATTCAATTCCCAGAACCATATATGTGCCCCCAAGAGCTTCCAAGGGGCTCTGATATGAATAGAAGTGGGAGTTGACCTGTGAATGTCAGTGGATGTCACTCACGAAACAAAAAGAAATAATAAGAAAAAGAATCAGACATGAGAAACCGATTTTTAGAAAACTTCTGCTCAAAGGAATCAAAATGTCAGTGAAGAAAAAATGTGGTCATATGATGCTCTAACACAGCATAGACTGCCGTGCAATGGCCAACAGTGTGGCAGAATTCAGACCATCTCACCCTGAGCTGGGCCCTCCCTGAAAGATCCAATCCTCTCTGTGTCTCCTCTCTACAAACAATGGTGGAGATGCAGCAAAAATCTGGCCTTAAACAGGAATAAACATTAAACAGTAATAGAAAAAAAATTGCTTTAAAATATAGCCTAATCTATTATTTCATCAAATAGATTTGCAATAGTAAATCAGTTATAGCTGATAACTTTAGCACTGTGATGTCCCCTGTGGACAGATAAGGGGACATAACAGGATGATATTATTGATAGATTGTATAACATGTTGGTGCAAAGTTCTCAAATGAATGTTAATTAATTTAAGTATAATTCACAAAAAGAGAGTAGTAAGAAAAAATTATTCCTAATGAGAAGTGTGTCAGAAAGTATTCATGGTTATCCACTTTGATAGAATGGAAAGAGATTACAATTTAGAGTACATATCAATTGACAAGAGCTAATCAATAGACTGCCTGGATGACCAAGTCAAGAAAGAAATTGCAAGATAGAATTCAAAAGTATGTGAGTCAGAGGCCTGTGGATGAAGAGAGGAGATTTCTCAGAGAGAGAGAATACCTTTGTGTTACACATTAACACCAAACAAATAGTTTGCTATGGAAGTGGCAACAATTCAACAGGTAGACAAAAATAAACATATCCAATTCATGTTAAGCACATGTTAGAGTCATTCTGGAGCTAATTTGATAAATTTATGGACCATATGGGCATGGGAGCAGTGGTCAAGGTATTCTGAGAACCATAGCAGAGACTTCTAGTAACTCTGTTTTATCTGGTGACTGTAGTGTCTGTATATCCAACATGGCATTATGACCAGTGCATAGTGCCTGTAGTGGGTAAGAAAATCATGAAGTAACTAATTATTAGGTTATTTCCCTCCTCTGAGGCTATGTATATATAGCTATAGAAATAAATCTCTCAAAAAATTAGAAATTGAGCTCCCATTTGACCTAGCAATACCACTCCTGGGAATATATCCTGGAGAGGCAAAAAAGTATAGTAGAAATGACATCTGCATTTGTATGTTCATTGCAGCACTGTTTACAATAGCCAAAATCTGGAAAAACCCAGAAACAGATGTCTGGTTAAAGAAACTTTGGTACATATACACAATAGAATACTATGCAGCTGTTAGAAGAGATGAAGTCATGAAATTTTCATATAAGTAGGTCAACATGGAAAGTATCATGTTAAGTGAAATGAGTCAGAAAGAGAGACAGACATAGAAAAATTGCACTCATCTGTGGAATATAAAATAACAGAGTGGGAGACTAACACCCAAGAGTTGTAGAGATAAGGACCAGTAGGTCTGGCCCACAGCTTGGAAACAGGCCTCAAATGCTGGGGAAAAAGGCAGCTCAGATAGAGAAGGGAACACCAAGTAGAGGATGTTGGGAGGACCCA
The DNA here is from genome assembly GCF_027595985.1 of Sorex araneus. Classification (NCBI taxonomy): domain Eukaryota; kingdom Metazoa; phylum Chordata; class Mammalia; order Eulipotyphla; family Soricidae; genus Sorex; species Sorex araneus. Next base: position 295,945,671 of record NC_073302.1, on the reverse strand, counting down.
TTTGGGTTGGAAGACGCGAACTAAAAGTAGACTATAGATCGAAGATGAAGGCCACTCAATACCTCTATTGCAAACAACAACACCCAAAAGGAAAGAGAACAAAAGGGAATGTCCTGCTGCAGAGACAGAGTGGCATGGTGGGGGATGGGGTGGTGGTGGTGAGAGGGATAGTGGGATCATTTGTGGAGGTGAATGGGCACTGGTGGAGGGATGGGTAAACGATCACTGTATGAGTGAAATGCAAACACAAAAGTTCATAAGTTTGTAACTGTACATCACATTGATTCTCTAATAATTTTTTTAAAAGATATAAGCCTCTCTTTTACATAGAATCTGTCTTTTCTGTTGAAAGTAACCTGGGTAGTTCTTCTATGAAAGCATCGTAGAATGGATGATGTATGAATCTCATACAAGGTAAGTGAGTTCTGATTAGGGAAACTGGTTTATATTGAAGGAAATGTAGGCAAAAGTCGTTGACAATAGAACCCACTGATTGCATTGACTATGCACCATAAAGAAGCCATCAACATAACAGAGCATTGGAATGGCTAATTGCAAATACAGAGGAAGTACCAAATTCAAGGCAACTGCATCTGAGGTAAGGCACATTTTCTGAAATACATTGAAACAAAATATTCTTTATTTCTACTCTACACACAGGAATGAGTGTTGAGTGTTTAGGTGTAGCACCAAGGTTACTCTATGTACAATTCTACTTGAACTCAGGAGAGATTTTGAACAGCTCTGAGCTCTTTAGGATTTGACATTTGAGTTTCAACTTATAGGAGGTGATATATACATATAGGGAGAGCACAGCAGGTAGGGCACCTGCCTTGCGAGTGGCCAACTTAGGTTCAATTCTTCTGTCCCTCTCAGAGAGCCCGGCAAGCTACTGAGAGTATCCCGCCCACAGGACAGAGCCTGGCAAGCTACCTGTGGCATTTCCAATATGTCAAAAAAAAAAAAAATAACAAGAAGTCTCACAATGGAGATGTTACTGGTGCCTGCTCGAGCAAATCTGTGAACAATGGGATGATTGTGCTACAGTGCTATAATTTCTCAGTAATAAAGCAAAGTTTCATCATTTGAAGACTATTGCATTCCATAGGTAGGTATGAGTGCAGGTGGGACTCAGAAGACTCTCTTGAGTACCAAGACTAGGACTTTATCTGAATGAGAGATTCATGCATACCATTAGCTAGACACTTGCCTGCCACCAGGGTGTACAGCAAGGGACTTAGGGTGGAAAATGTAGAAGAAAATCTAACAAATAGCAGTTGCATCCCCATGAGTGATTGGACTCATATTTGTCTCTTTGTTCCTTTACTCTCCTGGTCAAACTTCATTCTCAAGCAAGACCAAAGCTGTTTCTCTAAAGGGTATGGGCAGTAGAACACAGTGGCCCCAGGAAGAGAGTGGAACATCCATTTGGTCTAGACTCCAACCTCAGTTCTTTAGAATAGAGCAGTTTCTTGAGCATGCAGAGTGTGACTACTTTACAATACACCCCTCTTCTATGTAAGATTTTCCTCAGTTTCATGCCCAAGATGCCATCCTCAGGGGACTCTTTCAATTTAAAATAGAGGAAATAGTTAAGCTTGATGGGTACAACCCATCCCACTAACCGTGGCATCATCTCTGGCTAGAATAACCTCCAGTTCCTCACAGACTGGAGCACACCCTGCTATTAAGAGCCCACTTAGTTTCCGGGACGGGAACGGAGACCTCATGTCTCATTGAGAAATGTCAACATCATTTCCAAAGAATATCATGTGCTGTGGGATAGATTGCCATGGTCATCTTCAAAAAATACCATCTGCTTCACCAAAGAAAAGAGGCTCTCGTATTTCGTGTATAAAATTTTTAAAATGCTCTACCTGCACCCATATGGCACTTTTCTCTCCTTCCTGTAACAGGAGCGATAGAAAATGGGTGCTGGATCTCTTCCAAAGCCAGCTTGCCCCCCACAACCCAGGTCTGATGCCATCTCTTCTCCTTGGTAGTCTCGACTTTCAAATAAACACTTCCAGTGTCTATTTTATATCCTTGAAATTATTCATTTAAAGATTATTCATGAAAACTGTGTGAAAATAAGTATCCGTGTGTTTCACCTCTTAAAAATAAAATCTTTTATGACTCTAGCTTATTTCCCTCCTTTGCAGCCACTCAGAAATAACAGCATTTAATGTGCTGTCTATTCTAAACCTACGTTTCCTTAGCTTCTAAATATTATTCAGTCTAGCACATTTGAGGAGTTCTAGTAATACCCCAAATTTTAAAATTCTGTGTAATAGTAGCCGTGTTTGATTGATATTAATACATCTTCTTCAGATCCACTTTTAACATAAACATATTCTTGACTTTCTTTTAGCTTCTGATAGCTATTTCCCCCTTATTTATTTCTATTTTTCTATGTCTGCCCCTGAAGTTTCTCTATTTTCCGTGACAGTTCATTTATGCTCCCTTAATTCTCTCATATCTTTAGAAGATCATTCCATTATTTTCTTCTGCATTAGACTATAATTTTTTCTCAACTAAGTATAACTTTGCAATTTCGAGTCCTTAGTTGTTTTCTGTCAATAAGTGAAACAAATTTAAATTTATATATATATATATATACGTATGTATGTAGTACCTTATATTTGTTTAGCATATATTTATATGTCAATACATCGTCCATATTTCTATAGACATCTATTTCAAAACAAAGTCTTTTTCTCCACTATTTCTTATTAAGTCCTAATACTGCACTTCAATGGCCCTATTTCTTCTAAGTATGCATTCCCTATTCTAATACTGGGTAGTTACTAAGCTTAGTTTCTCTTGCACTAAATATTGATAATTGTGGGCATGCCGTGGCATATCCGATATGCCAAAAATAGTAACAAGTCTCACAATGGAGACGTTACTGGTGCCCGCTCGAGCAAATCGTTGAGCAATGGGACGACAGTGATACAGTGACAGTGATTGATAATTGTAAGAACATTCTCCTCCATCTTGATGCTGAAAGAATTTACTAGATTAATAGTAAATTTTATTGAATAAAGTTTGTTTAAAACTGTACCATCAAATTCTTACTAGGGACATTTTTTTCTATAGCCACACAAGGGGAGTAATTTATGCTCCCACTTGATCTTAGCCAAAAGGCCGAGAAGCGATAATTTATGCTCTCAATAGAAATGCTTTGTTTGAATAATGCGTGTTACACAAATATTGGCTTTCTACAATGTATCCGTATAATTCAGCCTCCTGAGAAAACTTCCAAATCAGTTTTTTGTATCTCTAGAGGATGAACTTGCTCAGACACTTGCAGTTAATTAATCATAAACAATTTTTTCACCACTCTGCATCTATTCCTGTTTGCAAGGTAACATCATCCCCACTAAGCACTCCCCGAGGAAATAACAATACCTAGCAGGCATCAGTACTTTGTAGTGTTCAGTATTTCCAATTACACTGGGAGCCCTTCCGATGGGTTTGGGGAAACAATAAACAACCTTCTCCGGAGTAAAACAGGAGAAACATTTTCAGGTACACTAACTTCTTTCCAAATTCCTTATCAACCAGGAATAATTTGAGTAACTGCTTCAGGTTCATGAATATTTTTCTTCTAAGGGGAAAAAAGTATTTCACAGCACTATAAGCATCTACAAATTATTCAGCCAATAACTTCAAAAAATTAGAACAGGATAGACATAATTATTATAAGTTTGAGACATTCGGTTTACCTTATAAGTCTGCTACTTAATATTCACTCCATTTTTTGCAATTTTCTCTAGATTTTATATCTAGATTTTAGAACATTCTTCATCCTTCATTTCAAATTTAAAGGCAATAACTGTCTTTCAAACTTTGGCTTGCTATGAACTCTCTTTCTTAACTGGTAGTTATAGTGTGAGTCCCTAAAGCAAATATAAAAATCATCAAAACAATCAACACTTTTCAAAACTTAAAATTGAAGAAAACTTTCCAAACTTAATGCACTATGTGTTAACCCCTGTGACTGGGTGAAAGTACATCACAGGTAATCCCTCTTTTTAGGTTCATTTGATAAGCAAAATACATTCACTTTATTGCAAGCTCAAAAACACATAAATGGAAGAGGTAGATTCCGAATGGAGCCAGACTCTCCATGGCTCAACTCACCTGCTTTTCCTCCCTGTGTGAAACCCCAAACTATTTCAACTCTGAGATTTCAGGTATCTGCCAGGTGAAGTGCATGGCCTGCTTCAAATGCTGAAAGTCCACATTCAGCTCTCCATCAGGGCTTTGTGAAGGTGCTGACTTTCCTGCCTGGTGTGAGGGGGGGAAATTAAGTGGAAAGAAGAAATAAGTGATGGTGAGTTGGCCACCTCACAAGGCGGTGGACATCCCAGCTTGTCCATCTCTGAGGATACTGAAGCACCGTGAGCATAGTAATATTTGAGATGAGCACTCAGCAGCATCCCCATGTTTTATGCACAAGGCACAACTATTGAGGCAGACAGTCACCAGTGGGGATGAGAGAAAGACCAATCATGAGGTCTGGCTGGAGAAAGACATTAGTGGAACTGCACAGAAATGAAGAGGACGAAAGATGAACAATAGGGGATGCATTTCCTCTATTCTTCTATTCTTGTTGATGTCCATTTTTTCTTCAAATGAAGCACTAAAGTCTAAATTCATTGTTCCCTGCTCTCCTCAAATGCAAATTCCTGCCAACCGTATTTCTGTCATCTTTGTGCAAAATCTGTATCCTACAGAATATGGCATCACCGCCATTCCTGGATTCTATATTTTCTGTACATTTGTGTCTCCTAAGGCACCTTTGAAATATGCAAACACTAGATGCATAAAATTCACAGAGATGTACGTCACTGGCATTCAAAGTATTTGAAGTAGGTGAAGCTTCAAAGAATGGAAATACCCTCTACATTTGTGTTGAAATCAGATCTGTCTGGAAAGCAGCCGGATGAAGTGACCCACTCAGACACAAATTAGTAGGTGATGTCACTGAGGAAAATGGGTAAATTGTCAAGAACATTTGGATTTGATTTGGAAGAAGGGGCACATGACATTGCAGTAAAGCAATAGTATGAATTTTAAGACAGGATATGTTGTAATTGAAGACACGATGTAACACTCTGGAAATAAAGTAAATCCTAAGAGCCGCATCTGATAGAAAGGTCACCGTTAACCCCCCCACCCCAGTTCCTAATATGTATTGCTCTGACATTTGTTATTGCTCAGTAAACCATGTGATTCTCTTTACTTCTCCATCAATTAAGCTGCAGAGGGTTATCCTTCATCTGGGTATTCCCAAAAATGATTTTTGTGCAAGAAGGAAGTGGGCGGAAGCCCGTGTTTGTGAATTAATGGTGGGCTAGATTAGAAAAATGTCAACTGACCTGAAATCCTAAGTGTATTTACCAGGCACTACTCCTGTTTCCTTGAGTAGTAGTTTTGAAGAATTAAGTAATAAAATACAGAAAAATCCCAAGGCTAGAAGGAGGATTACTGCCCTCTGATAATTTGAGGAGGAGCTAAAATGAATGCAAGTTGGAATAGAGGGATATTCTTTATAGTATTTTTCTTTTTGTGAAATAAAAAAAGCAAGAAGTCATTCATTTCTCATCCCTAAATGATAAGATCCAGAATTTTAAACCTCTATTGGTCTGAGTGAGACACAGTCCTTAGCAGGCACATCACAAAAACGTGCACGCAAGCACACACACACACACACACACACACACACACACACACCCCACATCACTCTGTATCTAGGACTTGCCCCTAGCTCTCACTATCTGAGAAATGACTGTTGCTTTCCTACTACATTGTTTCCATTAATCACGATTATTCTAAGTTTTCAGACTATTTTTAAAATGGAGACTGTTAAGAAAATGAGAAAGTTTATTTAGACAAGATATAAAAATGAGAACCAATCTCCAAAGACTCAAAAAACACTAACTGTTTCTCAAAGATATCATTAAACTTGTCTGCATATCTGGATTAAAAGCTTTTTGTGGCCTAGAACTTAGCACGGGGCCTCTAACCTTTAGAATAATGAGAACCGATTTAATTCGACAGAGGCAAGTATGGGAAAATCTCCTGTAAATAAACTATTTAGAACTTGGACTGTTTCTGTTTGAGCTAATGAAGAATGGCATTTAAAGAAAATATTGTCCAAGTGCTCATTTCAAGATTTGCTTGGATATAGGAGGCTTGCCACGACTGTGTGCCTGTGTTACTGAAAAGCTTTTGTTTGTTCCAAACAGTGAAACATGTTCTCTGTCCAACAGCTATTTCTTGCTTAGAATCTGAACTCGTTTTTTTTAAATTTATAATTGTTATTTATGAAGTTGTCAGAAGTGTTAATAAGTACACATCAATAAAAGTCCTGACTGAAACTGACCACTTAGGAAACTAAACAATGAGTGGTAAGAAACACATTCAACTGGACTGTTTTTTTTTTTTTTAAAGGCTAAATTATTTCCTTCATTCAAAATACAGAGTACGTAAAGCTTACAGTGAAATTGCAAAATACAGACTTAAAGGCCAAGGCCAATCCAATGAAGGACCCAGCCTTCTGCTAAAGAATCATACGCTGTGGTAAAGACTTCAGTTCAACATAGTTGAGGGTTAACTTTGTTTTGTTGTTGCACTGGCCACATACATCTAATTTCTCTTCCAGTTATTTTCATATTTTGACTCCAGTAATCGCATATGAATGTGTGCTTGTGAGTTTTGAGGTTGCATAGAATAAATTCTCTATGTCTGTGGGTCTCATAAATTATATTCACCTGAAATAAATAACCTTTATCCTGAAAAATACATATAGGAGAAAAGCCATTAGCTGTGAGCAGTTGAATGCTCACGGTGACGGAATGACCGCAGGGGGAGAGGTGATAGCCAGAGCCAGATGGAACTGCAGCAGGTAATGGGAATCATGGCGTTGCCAACCTTTTTGATGCACAGTGGCTTAGTCCCACCTTACAGAACATCTCAGTGGATTGATAACAAGTAAGGAACACATTTTATGTTGTTATCTTATTTCTACACCTCTTCATATTCTATCTAGACTTATTAAAGATTTGCATCAGTTTCCTAAGCATGCATTTAAGTTCTAAATAATCAGATTACTGCTTACCAAGCTCTCTGATTAAGCAGATAAGGGACAAATTTAAAAAATATATACATATATAATATTCGATATGCCAAAAACAATAACAACAAGTCTCACAATGGAGATGTTACTGGTGCCTGCTCAAGCAAATCGATGACCAATGGGATGACAGTGATACAGTGATACAATGATATATTTTTTCATGTAATTCATATATTTTTGAAATTCAAAGATTTCAAAAATATATAAAATTTCCATATGCTTTTTTCATTTGGGCTGGATATGACCAGGGTACTCTACCATTTTAAAGGGTTGCTAAAATCCATAGATGAAGTGGTTCAGCAAAACTTTACACTTATGTCAAAACACTCTTGACTGACTTGGAGTGCAAATCAACTGAAGAATGACTAAATAGGAAAGAAGAAAACAAAATAAAATAACACACAAATAGGGTAACAAAATAACAGGTGTCCAGAGGGAAGAATTTAGGGCCCTATTTTGTCAGGAATTGGCCATCAGACAAGAGGAACACAGCCATAGATATTACCCATTCACTTTTTACATAAATATTTACATGGGAAGGATCCAAGTATGAGCCAGCGTCTTAAACCAAGAAAAAGAAATGATATAAGCTACTAATACAAAACTAATGTGCACATTTTGTACCCAGAGGAGGGAAAAACAAAATAATCTAATCCCACGAGTCATACTAAAACATTGCCAGAGTTCACGAGGAAAATTTGCCATACCACATACAGAGATAATGGAGACTGCGAATGACATTAGGAGTTCTGAACATATTCAGTTAATGTAACTAAACCAGCAAGATTTAGTTCAACACCCATGATTTTCCTAATTGGAAAGCTTTTATACCCAGCAATACTTTAAATTATCTTTGGTACTATTTGGAAACTTTCAAACCAGATGGTACTTTCGTGCATACTGTAGCAGGCAGCAATGAATGTTGTCTCTGGATTTAAATGGAACATGTGTACCGAGGCCTCTTAAGACAAACATAAAACTGAAAAGCATCTGGAACTGTGTGTGCTTAAGTCAGAACTTCTTGCATAACTATCATATAATAATGACTGAAAGCGAACACCATTATATAGCTGAAAGGAATCCTGGGAATCTCGTAACTTTCACGGACTATTCTATTTATCCTTCTGGACACATGCACTTCCTAAGTTTATATGCCAATGTCATAAGGCAATGCAAGAGGTGTCTAAATTCAGGGGACCAGAGAGATAGTCCTATAGATAACGTGCTTGCCTTGCAAGCAGTTGACATGGTTTTGATCCCTGGTACCACATTTTCTGAGCAGAATGAGGAGTAGCACTCTAGCACTGTCTTCCCATTGTTCATCGAATTGCTCAAGCGGGAACCGGTAACATCTCCATTGTGAGACTTGTTGTTACTGTTTTGGGCATATTGAATTTGCCATGGGTATCTTGCCAGGCTCTGCTGTGCAGGCAGGATACTCTCGGTAGCTTGCCAGGATCTCAGAGGGATGGAGGAATTGAACCTGGGTCTGCTGTGTGTACGGCAAATGCCCTACCTGCTGTCCTATCACTCCAGTCCAGAGTGAGGACTGTTACTAGTAACAATCCAGTTAACTAAATAATTTATATTTTAAAATATAAATAAATGGAAAAATAACTCCCATAAAATTATTTATGATTCTACTTAGGTGATTGTCTTTTGAGTTAACACTATTGCCAAGAGTAACCCACTTTCAAAATATACTGTGTAGAGAAACTATTATTGATGATATTAAAATTGGGACAAGCTAACTTTTTAATGCTGTATTTTTTATTTATTTTGGAATAGAAAATAAGTAACTTACTGAAAGTGAATAATAGTGTAAGTGAAGAAGACTTAAAGGTGGAAACATTAGACAGAGAAGAAACACATGAAAAGCACCCAAAGTGAAAGTAATGAGCAAATGAGGACTAGAATAAATGCCAAAGACATCACGTGGGAGGGGCAGAGCTAGGTTATGGGGCATCTGTCCATGATAAGCTTTTGGAGTATAGTCAATAGAGTCATTTCTGCAGCGAAATAAGCCAATTTACATGCATTGTACCAGATATCAACACAGATCCCAAATGATAACTCTTTGAAGTATTGGAGCACGTAGAAATCGCACCGTTTTGAGAGGGGTATCTAGACATTATAAGAGCAAATAATATGGACGGCGGGGATGCTTTTTTCTTCTACAAACTGCCTTCTCTTTATATTCTAACCCACAGTTTATCTTTTAATCATGAAAACACTGATAACGTATTAGATTGAAACATAAAATACGGCCAATACTCTACAATATTTGACCTACGTACATGCCAGTTTGATATGATTTAACATAATAGAAGATTCAAGGGCAATGTAGTGAACACCAACTCGTCGCCACCTTATTTGTGAGAGAGAACCTTGCATAGACCATGAAGAACACTCTGCGCTATGCTTCTGCTCCGGGGTTTCTGTGATTGGCTCCGGGCTTGTTCCCCTGTTGCATGCATGAGAGCCCTGCCTCCTCTATATTTGAGATTTATATTTTTAAATAAATTCCATTAATATATTAGTTTTTAAAATTTAATATCCTCTATATTTTAATTTTATGTAGTTTTCATCCTATTAAATAGAAACAGAAATACACTGTACCAGTAATCCTATAGCTGATTTTTAATGTTTGCTATTAAATATAGCTACTTTGTAAACAGAATTGACGGCCATTCTTTCCCGTTGTTTATGTCCTGTGGGGAGCTGTAAATTTTTAATTGACAAGTATTTTCACAATAATGTTATTACTGCTTGCCTTAGTTGAAAGCTTGTGGGTGCCAATTCTTTTAAAGTTGCAGGGTTTATTTCTGTGACTGCTGAGGGTTATATTTCACAAATTCCTCTTGTGAAGGGAGAATATATTCTTCAGATTTCCGATGTAATACTACACCTGAATGTGTGTGTCTATTATGTGCATCTTTCTTTATGTAAAAATACATGCAAATACAGTTGAATCGTTTAACACATTGATTCTCTCCATAAATTCTCTCTATATTTTATTCTTGCTTGAAAGTGGAGTGTAAATCTCCTTTATTTGTCAAATATTTATGTAATTCAGTTATTTTAGTTTTTTTTTATTTTGAAATTTTATTGTTAAACTACCTTTAGATTTTTTATATTGTTCTAAGTCACATAATTTGAAATGTATGTGTAAGATAATATCTCACCTAATGTATGATTTTGTTTAATATGAGGTTAAATTATATTGTCATTCAAATGTATTTTTTCTTGAGGTAGAAATTTCCTAATACATATTTTTTGTCAATTTGGATTGTATATATAATTTTTAATTTTTCCATTTATTAATTTTTAATTGAATCAGTGTAACACACATTTACAAAGTTGTTCATGATTGGATTCCAGTAATATAATGTCCCACATATAATTTTCCAATACCAATCCCTTCTGCACTCTACTTTCCCAATACCAATGGTCTCAACCTCTCTCCCACCCTGTACCATGTCCTGACACCTGACTCTATGGCAAGTACTTTTCTTCTCTCTGTCTCTGTCTCTGTCTCTGAATGAAATCAATTCCTTTTTTGTTTCACCACACTACATTGAGTAATTTAAATAATTTCCTGACTTTTTATTTTTGTCTCTTTTAGACCATACCTACTTGTGATCTCTGGTGCTTTGGATTGAAACTGAACTCTGGAATACAAAGAGTATGTTACAACCTTTCAGCCATTTCTCTAAAATAATGTTCTTCCTTTATTTTATGATTTTATTTAAACCTTCACTTTTAAGACAGTAACATTGCTGAAGTCAAGATATATTTTAGCAAAATGATGTCCATTCCATTATAAGCATTTCATTGTCCTGGACTTCTTAGATTGTTCAAATATCAATACTCATTTCCCAGCACCACCTTAATTCTTTTACTGATATTTTGGTGGGGGAAGAAACTGCTCTTGAATCTTAAGAGTTAGCAGGGAAGTTGTAAATGACACTAGAAAACAGAATTCAGGGTTTGTGGTAGGATAACAATGTGACAATTTCCTTTAGAGTATGTGATCTCCTTTGAATTGACCTTGCAGTGTTCCTTAGTTTGTATATATATATATATATATATATATATATATATATTAATAAAACTCATTCTGTTATTAATATCCTACCATTTTAGAAAACAATTGTGTATGGAGACATTTTACTTGAACTCTGAAGAAATTGAGAGGAAAATAAATTCTTTATGAGATCACGCAAATCATACAACTGGGCCTGGGAGATAGCACAGATGACTGCTATGGTTCAGTTGGACCCAGCTTCCATAGTGCCTCCAAGAGTCAGCAGCAGTGACCCCTGATTACAAAACCAGGGCTGTAGGATAACACTGCATTTGTCCTTTTAGCCTTGTCACAGGGAACTTATTTTACCTTAAAGCAATATGCAATATCCTTTCTGTATGGACACAGGAAGACAGTTAATATTATGCTTTGTAACTTGGGAGCTGGTTGACTCCAATAATATTTACTCCTGGCCATCTGCTTTCTCAATTGAGGTGCCCTTAGTTCCTAGCACTCTCAAAACAGAGTCCCAACGAGGGACGGAATGAAACCAGGACAAGCTGTGAGCTACCCTGGCATCACAATGGGCCATGCCAAAGCGCAACAATACTCAACTATAAGATGAGAACATGGTCATAGACAAATGATGTCATGATCCCAAAAGTAACGATGAGACTAGGACCCTGCTGGGGTTAGGAAGACTAATCTGACCTGAGGACTGTGGTCTAGAAAATATAGTGAGATTTTCTCAGAAAGAACCAAGCTTTAAGTTTTATATATCTCTTACTGTCCTCATACAGAATGACATTGCTAGAGATATTTGAAGTAGATTTACTACAACTAAAGTGGATTACTAGTTGAGGAAGGAAGAAAGGGACACACCCTGACACACCCTTGTTTGAACCTCACCCTTGAGCGGATCTCCTAGTAATCTGGAGTAATCTCCTTAGATGAGATTTATGTTAATCTGGAGGAGTGGTCTTACCCCTCTTTGTTGATTTGTTAATGTTCAACCCACCTTTGTGTCACTGCCCCATGTGATTGCTATATAAACTAAGACTGTGGGGGAAGAAGAAGAGGCAGCAGGACACAGACCGAGGCAGAGGATGCAGACAGAAGAAGACACAGCAAGGAGAAGCTACAGAAGCAAGGGAGAAGGGCAAAGGCAAGACAGAAGGGCAGAAGTAAGACAGAAGCAAGGAGAAGAGACAGAAGTGGAGAGAGAAGAGACAGAAGCAAGAGACAAGACACAGAAGCAAAGACAGCGAGGTCAGAAGAGACCAGAGGAGAGACTACAGAGACAGAGACAGAGATAGAGAGACAGATAGAAGAGAGCACAGCAGCACACACAGAAGCAGAGCACAAGGAGGAGCCATCCCGATCTGGTCCATACACAGCAGCTCGAGAGCACCAACGCAAGAGGCAAAAGAGAGAGAGAGACAGATAGGCAGACAGACAGACAGACAGACAGACAGAGTGCCTCCCCGAGAGCCCTAGAACAACAGAACATGACACATCATCACATATCACCCCCTCACGTGCCTGCACTTTGTAATTTTTTACTCAGGGCCATGATCACCTATGGCTAGAGAACATTGCCAGTGGGGGTAGAATAATTTTGTATAGTGATCTAACTCTATATTTATAGTTCCTTACCTATAATAAATAAAAATATTAGTAAAACAAACAGAATTGCAAGGCACACAAATGAGCTTCTGTGATCGGGCCCCACCTGTTTCACACTTTGAGGGGTAGCCTGGTTATGCCTTTCCAGACCGTACTCTCAGGAATCAGTACAGAAACTCTTCTTTGCTGGCCTGGCTGCTGATATCCGCTTGCCTGCTTCCACTTGTGGATAAAGGATCCCGAGTCTTTGCAGCTCACTGAAGATAAAAGTGTGACAGTTTTTCAGCACCACAGAGTTTGTTCTGAGATCTTTCCTGCAGTGGATGGGATGGGACCAATCTCCTCTTGCTCTAAGGCAAGTGAAGATGGCACCTACGGAATTATGAGTATAAACACCGAGGTGTTTTCCCTGGAGAAACAGATCTAAGGATGGTGATAGATCACATCTCCAACATGTGCCCTACTTTGTGTTATAAGGCTCCTCTAGAGTCCTCAATACTCAGCCCCTGCCAGCTCCCAGACACTGCATTTTCCACAAGAGTTGAGGGCTACAGAGTACAACTAGATTGGAAATCTTTTTTTTCCCTCCACAGAAGCTCCAAGTCATAAGGCCGCTGACAAGGTACCTCCGATTAGAACAAGCAAACTGGGAGTTGAGGGGGCAGGTTTTAGCAGTCAGCCCTTGAAATGCAGTTGGATATAATGCACTGGAATGCAGTGGGGTGCAGTGAATCGAGGTGTCATGCTGTGAGTTGTAATGGGTCCTCCTCAGCAGAAGAGCTCAGAACCCATTATATAAAGACCCAAACTGGATCAGGCCCCTCACTGCACCCCACCATCACACACACACACACACACACACACACACACCCCGACACACACATGCACACACACATATTCACACTTCCATAATGACTGCCACAGAAATATGATCACTAACTTTTTTAGCTTATCTCTGCTGCAATGCTTGTCTCATAGCTAGGGAACCAATTTGGAAAGGGCTAACGAAGGATGAAAACCTGTCCTAAAGGAGGAAAACCTCTTCCTTTTTTCCTGGTACCAGTATAGTTGTGTGTCAGTGGAAATCCTGGGGCCAGTGAAGTTTGGAAGTGAGGCATGAAGCGCAATCGGATTTGAATGAACAGAATTTTCAATGTCAGAAACTTAGGATAATGGTTGAGTGTTTAGAAAAATTCTGAAAATAATGATGAGAGGATAAAAATTAACATTAGAAGCTATGTTGTTGTTTTCTTTTCCTTTTCACATGCCTCACAAGGTTTAGATGAAATGCTCTAAGCGGCATTTCAGTAATACTCTTAAATTCACGTTGGGCTCAGAAGGTTTCAAGACTTACTACATATTCCTCAAACTTTGCTGGCAAAGATGTCTAAGTTAAAGAATATTTAACTCAAGTTTTTCTTTTTCCTCTTATAGCCCCCTGGATTTGTGCTTAAGAATTGTGTATAAGGAGCCAGAAGAGATTGTATTCGAGAACACATTATTGATCTTTCATGAGCTGACTCAGTTCAATCCCTGGCTTCATATATGATCCCCCAAAAACAGCCAGGGCTCACTTCTAAACACTAGACTAGGAATAGCTCCAGAGTACTCTAGATGTGACCAAACCTCCCCTACCCCCAGCCCCCAAAAATAGAACTGCAAATGTGGTAGGAAATATTTCAAAAACGTCTAGAGTGCTATGTAGTTACTTTACGTTGCTTGACTCTGGTTAGCACATTGATCATAATGATGCTAGCATAACAATGGTAGCATTCGTTAAAGCATCCTTAGTCTGCGTGATTTATTTGGGCTTATTAAGGTGCAAGGGTTGAAAAAACGAGCCAGAAAAATACCCGTCTTTCAGAGCTTTAAAATGCTGGCTCTATTGTGCGGGGCGATGAAGCCAGCACGTTGCGGATGGAGTCCAGCCACGCAGACAACTGTTTCCTCACTGCCTCTGGCCAGCTCGGGCGGTGTGTCTCCGCTTCTCCTGCACAGCCGTTTCTAAGGAGGACTGCCACCCTGAAAGCTGGGATGGACAGGAAAGCTCCGTATCAGGCTAGAGATGGATGTGAGCCGGGCTGCAGAGCACCAGCCAGACATACAAACCGAACACCTCTCACAGTTGGCATTTAGAATGGCCCTACATGAATTTCATGGTTTTACACCAATAGGTTTGTTGGCCAAGGAGAGCCAGGACTGGCCCAGGTTCCAACCGAGCAGAGCTCAGTATCTCCCTCCAAAATAGATAATACAACCAATGTTTATTCTGGCTCTTTGTGCGTGTCCTGTAGAGGTTTAGTGTTTTAGTAACCACATGAAGTAAGGAATTCTGAAAGTGCAAGATGTGTCAACACATTATGTTTGTCACTTTCCCTTTGTCTCAGTCTTAGAAGTTTTCAAATGATTATCACATCATTTCTGCCACCATCAAATCTACTAAGGGCGGAGATCTTATTTATAAGACTAAGAACTTATTCATATTAGTGCTAATAGCTTAATTATTATCAAAATATAAGTGGGGGTATGGCAACTTGAATGTTTTCTAACTGATGTTTTATGTTCAAATCATTCTCTTCTCAGCAACTGAAATGAGGAATTGTTTTTGCTTGCTTCAATATTGTAGAGATGAGTGACTATTGTAACACATTTAAATTTTTCATGCAAAGTTAATTTTTAAGTATTTAACTTATAAAATAACATTTAAAGGTCCACAGATAATATGTAAAAATATACTAAGAGAAAGAAGTTTGAAATTTCAGATGAGAAATATTTGCAAATATTAAAGTAACCACACAGGTAATGTCATGGATATTAGATGACAAATTTATTGTCTAAAATACTTAGTGCACCAACATTTATAGCAACAAGCATGACTTTTATGGACTTCTATTTACCCAATTAGCCATGGAACAACGTATTTTTAGTTTGTGTAATCTGATTATACTGATTTAGGGAATAACTGATTTTTTTTTATCTCCAGATTGTAAAATCATGATAAGCTACAAAAGTTGTAAAATCTTGCAGAACTCATTTTAATTTATTTGTTAAAAATGATACAAAATGACATTGCAGATAGCAGGAATAAAGCACTCTTTCCAAACTCCAATTGTTCTTTCACTGTTGCCCTCGAAAAATCAACTTCTAAGAGTAATAAGAATTTTAAAAATGTTCACTTGAGGAAGAATTTAGCTGATGACACTACTGAAAATCTTCACCTTTATAAAATTTGAGGATGAAAACTGTAATACTTACAATATGTGGTATAATTAATCTCTGTAAAAATTCCAATTTATTCTTAGAATGTAATACCTATCGTATTGAGAATTTTTATACATGCAAAATTTAATTTCAGTATAAAGCATTTTATTAATTAACCAAAGTATATGAGAATAATCACTAAACCTTCAGCCTAGATGACAAAGCAAAAAATTAGTTAATGATAAGATAATATTTTAAGAAGTTTTTCTTATCCTTTTCACTATAAGATACTATACAAGAATGTCTTACTTTCTTAAATATGATAATTATTTTCTATGCACAAATTTTTAACTCTTGAAAAATGTTGCAATGTTTTTTTTTATTAGTTTGGTTTTGGGGCCACATCCAGGTATGTTGAGGGTTTCTCCTGGCTTTGTAAGGCAAACACCCAACCCACTATTGATCTGGACCTAACAATGTGATTTTAGAGTTTTGCTACTTTATGTATATGAATATTTCAGTAAAATGAATGTTACATTGCCTACATTCAGAATATCCATATACCTACAAGTCTAGTAAAATTTTCTAATTTAGAAACATTTTTCTAGAAGGCCTCGGAGGTATTTTATGATGGTTTTCTGTAAGAAAAATGTTATATCATATTATTTAATTGAATTACTGAAAATTACATTTTAAAAGCAGATATTTAATAGCATCTTTAATATTTTCTTTATTGACTAAACACATTGAAATCCAAACGATTCTGTATTGACTACATATTCCAGATCTTTATTGAACTGAGCTGGTAACTCTGTCCTGAGAAAAGAAATATAAAATTAATATTAATGGAGCTGGTTTCATACCTCAGTAGACAAACTACCACGAGACCAAACAGGAAGGCCCAAATCCCTATTTTCTTAGCTTTCTAATTTTCTGTTTCCAGTGAATCAATTTTTTAAATCTTTATATTTATAAATATATTTTGCAGGACCTTCTAAGTAATACTCAGAAAATCTGGGGTCCACTCACAACAATACTCGGCCAATGAGTCTGCCCAGTTCAATACTTGCTGGGCAATAGAATTCATCTTGTTTCCAGTGTGCCTGGGGAAATCAGGTCTGCACCAGCAGAAGCACAACAGGCATGAGACGGGGGCTGGGACTCGGGGCCTCACACATGCAAAGGTCGCACCCCAGCACTGGGCGTATCACACGATTCCCAGGAAACACTTTCTGAAGACTACATGAGAATAGAGATGGAGTTTGAGGACCAAAGATGTGAGTCAATTGTGATAGCACATGCCTTGAATGAGAAAGACACGGTGTTTGTTCTCTGGTACCAGATGTCCCACGATCAATATCAAACATGGGCCCACAACAATTCGAGAAAAAGAAGTCTGTGCAGTGGCAGGTGAGCTTACACCCTCTTCTGAAAGTCGCCTTTCCTAAATCCAAGAGCCAGCCACCTGCCTGGTCCTTTGCATGGTCACAACTCAGGAAACAAAGGAGGTAAAAATGGTTATTCGAGAATATAGGCAGAGTAAAGAAAGCAATTTCATTCAGCAGAAATCTTTACTATCCATGCGACATCCATGGATTTGGGAATGGTATTTGTAGGAGAGGTCCATCCTAGAGATTTAAAGTTGTAGCACTGTTGACCTGTTGTTCATCAATTTGCTCGAGTGGACACCGGTAACGTCTCCATTGAGAGACTTGTTACTATTTTTGGCATAACAAATACGCCACGGGTAGCTTGCCAGGCTCTCCCATGTGGGTGGGATACTCTTGGTAGCTTTCCAGGCTCTTTGAGAGGGGTGGAGGAACTAAACCTGGGTATGCTGCACGCAAAGCAAATACCCTACAGGCTGTGGTATCACTGCAGCAATAAAGTTGCTTATGATTATTTGCTGAATTATATACATGGCTGAGTTATTTCTCTAGGAACCAGATGTGCAGTGGGATGACCAAAGATTCCTCATAAAAACACAGCATCTGTTAAGAAGAAATTTTGTTTATATGCACTCATGGGTATTAAGTTTCATAGAGTATTGTAGACAAAAACAGGTCAGAACAAAGTGAAAAATATCAAAGAAAAATGCAAAAAAAAGGTAGGGCCAGAGCAGTTGTGCAGTGGATAGATGCTTGCCTTGCATTCGGTGGACCTGGGTTCATTCTTACCCACCCCCAGTGGTGCCCTGAGCCCACCAGGGGTGATCTGTGAGGCTAGAGCCATGAAAAGTTATGAGTACTGATGGGTGTGGCCCCCAAAGAGACAAACTAAACAAAAGAAGGGCCGGAGATAGTAAAGAGATTAAGGCACTTACCCTGCATGCAGCTGATCCAGACTTGATCCCAGGTCCTACATAGGACTTCTTGAGCACTCTGGAAGTGATGACTGAGCACAGAATCAAGAGTAAATTCAAGCATCTTCAGGTGTGGCTCAAATAAGCAAGGAAACAATCAAAATGAATAAGGAAACTCCAGCGTCTACTGAGTGACTGGAATACCGCTGTAGATTGACTTGTAGGAAGCGCAATTTTCTCAAAGATGACAGCAGAGATGTGATGCCATAGAAACTTCCATCTGCGGAACCTGCAGTCCATTTTTCGGTTCCCCTCAGAAGTGAGTGTTAGTCAGTGGGAGCACGGGCCTCCTTGCCAGAGCAGCCTGTGAGATGCCTCATGCTTCTTTCTGCATCGGGAGATTTCACATGTACAGTCTTGACACCCCAGCAAAGGGGGGTGTGTTCAGGCTGGGATTCACGAGGGCAGGAGAGAGGCAGGTGCCTGTAGGAAATGAAGTCTTGGCATTTGGGTCCCTTTTGTTCACTAAAGACCCAGTAAGAGAATGATCCCATCATTGACCAAAATGTAGAAAAAACTTCTAATACTTAGTCGAGCCTTCTCTGGAATCCAGAGTAAGGCCTGGGGTTGAGGTCAGAAATAGCTAGAAGGAAGGAAAGGGTGTTAATATAATTTCCAGGAGGGGACAGACACAGACATTGTCACCTCCCTTCACTGTTTTGCCTACGGCCACCTTATTCTGGCTCTTGCCCATCACCATGTCTGTCATTTTGGCATGTATGGAAGCTCACAAAACTCTAAGCTAGCCTGGCAGGTGAATTTAGACTAATGATGACGGACATTTTGTTTTAATTGAGTTAAATAAAGTTCTTTTTTATTTTCTTATCACAGAGGCTGTGGATCCAATGCACACGGGAGGCATTATTCATTCAAAACAAATGAAATATGCCTGGGCGCAGTGGAGAACAATTCAAGAAGACACGTCATCTTTTGTAGCAGTAATCTCATCAATTTCCAGGATCTCTTTCATTTGGTAGAAATAAAATGCTATTTTGCACTTCTATATATTTCGTCAAATGGAGCAATTCAAAAATAAAAGTGCATCCTTAACATTAAATGCCTTTGCTTTTGGTTTGCACCAGAACCTTCGCCTCATTTCAATGTAGCTTTTGTAAGGGCATGTGCAATAAAAAAGCTAATAAATGTTATAAATGGTTCAATTGGCTGACTGCACCTGTGTGTTACCTTTATCCTCATTATCCATTTCCTCAGACATTGTCCATTACTTGGCTCGTTCACAGAACCCTATTGTAAGTCTAATAAATTGTGCAATAAAAGTAAATAATCTGAGAAAATATTACAGTGCAAACTGAAAATAGTTTTGTTGCAAATTTATGCATGTTTTTATCCACTCTGCCAAATACAAGTAGGTTGGCATTCTACTGTTCATTTTAGATCTCCCACAGGGATATGACCGAAATCCTTATTTCTTATAAGCTTCACTCAAATATATATTAGTGTGGCTCAGTGCCAAGAGACTCCATATTTTTTTTCTCAACAGGATCGTTACAAGTGAGTCAGACAATCGTATATGGTATATACAGAGTTGTTTTTTCTCCCCTGGAAAAAAGAAACCCTCTGAAAATGTCTGCATGTTCAGAGTAAAAAGGACAAGCACATTATTTCAAGTATCAAAACAAATGTCTTCGTCATATTCACCCAAAATTAATTTGCTTAAGGATTTTGCAGAATACATTTTTTCTTCTGTATTTTTAAAAGCATTTTTATTGAGGTAACTGGATTTGTAACACTGTGAATTGTAGTTTCTGAATTGTCCCTGCGCCACACACCTCCCCGGAGAGCCAGTTCTCCTCCCAGGGACACTAGCCCTCCCGAAGCCTGCCCCTTCCTGCTAACACCAGTTAGACATTGGAAATCTCCAGTTCCCATGCTACTGGCCATTTGTTTTATCTTACTGTTTTTTTAATATACATATGAAAGATATCTGTTTGTAAAATTTTTTAAAAGTGTATGTGGTGGTGGTGATGCTACACCGTGATTATGCATAAAGCAAAACCTCTGAAAGTCCAAAATACTGCATAAATTGAAAAAGAAAATATTTTTCAAAAGCTGTGTATCTTTCTCTACATATACATATGTGCATTAAAAACTAGAAGTATAAATAGATGAATACTGAAACATCTTAAAATTTTCATGAATTAAAAGATAAATTATGCATCTTTATAATTCAGTAGAAGTGAGGAGAGGAAGACTATAAAAACTTAAAAAAATATTAATATACCTATACAGTGGGCTGGAGCGATAGCACAGCGGATAGGGCATTTAAATTACAGGAGACTGAGCGGGTTTGATTCCTTCACCCCTGTCGGAGAGCCCGGCAAGCTACCGAGAGTATCTCACCCACACGGGAAAGCCTGGCAAGCTCCCCGTGGCGTATGCGATATACCAAAAACAGTAACAACAAGTCTCACAATGGAGATGTTACCGGTGCCCGCTTGAGCAAATTGATGAGCAACGGGATGACAGTGACAGTGACCTATATAGTATAAAGGTATTTTTCTCATAAGCAGCGAATATTAGTTTTATGCTAAAAATATTATATTTATATAGTGGTTTCTGTATTAATAATTAATAGTTTGTGACAAAAATCTGTAGTTTTAAAAGTTTCACCTAATAGAATAGCACATTCAATATAAACTAAACAAATTTCATACTGGAAAGGTATAAAACTCCTTAACAAGATAGGATTAGGGATAACATTCTTAATCTATTAGCGAGAGACCCTAAGTGCTATGAATAACTGTCATACTCAACGGAATAGTGCTGAGAAGTTTGTCTTGTCATTTGAAGAAGCTAATCTAACGACTCCTGCAGAACTGCTTTCAAGGTTGTGTGTCCCCTAAGCTCTTGCCTTGGGAACACGTGGAACATGTGAGACATACGGAGCATATGGAACTCTGTATCTGAATGATAACTGGTATGCATTGTGCATGACTCGTGAGCTGTTTGTTTTTTAAAAAAAATCTATATTCCTCTATTCTCTTTGGGGTTGGAGAGTCTTATTTGACAGATCTGCTGTGAGTCTTAGGGATTTTCCTCTGCACTTAAGTTTCTTGTGTGATATTGCTGCTCTCAACACTATTTTTATTTTTATTTTTGTTCTAGGATCACACCTGACAGTGTTCAGGGATTATTCTTGGCTCTGTGCTCAGGGAACACCTCTGGTAGGGCTCAGGGAACTATATAATTTCAGGGGTTGAACCTGAGTCAACCACATGCAAGGCACGTATCCTATTATAATTTTGAGTATAATGTGTCTTAGAGTTTTCCTATCTGTGTCTACCTTCGCTGAAACGTTTCTTGGCCTTTTGGATCTCAGTACCTGCATTCCTCAACCCTGGAAACTTATCACTATGATTTATTTACCGATAGCTAAGTTTGATATATTTGTATATATAAATATATATAACACATACATAACACTTATATGCATAATTTATATATAGTTTTATATGAAATATATATTATATGTATAACATATACATGTATATATATCAAATTTGCTTTCCCATTTGTTCCTTAGAAACACCAATGTTTTTGATATTGTTCCTCTTGACCTCATTCCATAGGTCTTTGCAGTACTGCTCATTTTCTTTCAAGCTGTTTCTCATCTGATGCTGATTTCTAGAAGTTTCCCAAAGCTCATCTTGGAGTTCCTTGCTCTTTACTCAGCTACTATTATCTTGCTCCTCAGAACTTCTTTTTTTAATATTATCTTTAAATTCTTTATTTCTGTTCCTATTGTCGGTTTTTCAATTCTGCTCTTATGTTTGGGTGTATAATTGCTTATGTTGGGGTGAATATTTGTGCCATTGTTTCTTCGAGCTCATTAAGCATCCTTTAAATGGAGTCACTAAGCTCATTCTCTGAGGGTTTACAGAAGGGTTTGGTACCAGTAGAGCCTTAGTCTTTTCCGTGCTATATTTTTCGCTCCTTGCGCTCGCTGGGTTTCTGTTTTACCCATAGTTTTTGCAGTGTTCCAGATGTGCTGTTTATAAATCTCTGAAACAACCCCGTTGGTAGTCCCTGTGGGGTTAGGCCACGGTTGCTCTTTTGCGTCCCTCCCTGACTTCCTCACTGACAGAAAGCATGAACGTGAGGTGTGTGAGGTGTGATGAGCAGAGCAGTGGGGGAGCCAGCGGAGGGTCTGAGACCTGGACTTGGGCCTGCTGAGGTCTCCGGGGAGTGGTGGAGGAGGATGCAGTGGAGGCTGCCCAGTTCCAGCTGCGAGGAAGGGAAACCTTCTCAACCTCAGTTCAAGCATGTGTGACTGAATGTGGATGCACTCAAAAAGGCAAGGGTTTCTAAAAGTACCCAGCCCAAAGACTGCATGTGAGGTGTGGGCACGGCATGAAATGCAGACCCCTTCTGGAAACCCTAGCTCCTTTTAGCAAAGGGCCGATTGAAAGAGTTGCGCTCTTTCGTAACTCTACACTAGCCGGTGTTTTCAATCATTCTTGCCCATGGGGTCCTTTGGCAGGAGAATGCTATTAGATTCATAATGCCTTTGACAGTTCATCGCTGTCAGTCACAGAAGATTTTCATAAGCTGCTTCCCGGGTATGAGAAAGGCACAGAAATGAAGAGGTGATCACAGAATGACAGATCATTTGTGGCAGCTTGAGTAGGCTCTAATTGATCTTGGCTGGCTATCTTTTGGCTTTCTAAGAGTTGATAAAACTATTTGATGAAAATGTTAGTTTGATCTTACCTGTTTCTGTCACTCAGCAACCAGCGATATTTACGCTCTCTATGTGCAGGCAAAGTTCGGTTTGCAGATTAGCTTAGTTAGAGTCAATAGTCTCTTCTGTTAACTATAAACAGAGCAAGGATCATTCAGATAATCTTTTGAGACCCATAAAATAGGAAGGCATTATCCAGTTGTTTATGTATAAGAACATATACGTAATAACACTTCAAGCTAGAAATATATTGAAACTTTTTCCACCACATAAGTTTTATGCTATCTCTACCCTGATTAAGTGTTGAAATTTTATCTAGCCATTTAAAAATTGATTCTTTATGAAATTTATTTCAGGATGTAACATTTATTTATAATTGTATAGTCATTTATTTAGTGCTAGTTAAGTGCAAGGCCTGGTTCTGAGCAGTAAACATACATAAGTTCTTGCTTATCTTTACAACCCTGCAAAGTAAACTTGGCCAGACACTTTTTTCACATGATGACATTTATGCACATTAAATGACTTGACAAGCCCATGAAGATAGTGTTGTTGACGGACAAAGAACAAGAGTGTCGGCTGTGTGGTTCCTAAACCATTAGACTGTCCAAGCCTATGTCCAGGCTGAGAATCCAAGTGTTTTTTGGCATGAATGGACCCTTGCTCTTAGGTTTGATATGACACCTCTTTCTGCCCTCCCAAGGTTATATTCCTTGTTTAACATTCTTTTACTTTACAAAGAGAGGAGCCACTATTAGAATGATGACCATATCATTTTTTAAAATGCAAATGGCATCTTTATAAATGAGCCCATATTCTTCTGAAAATGTTGCAAACCACTGAGTAGAGTTGATGGTTTGTAGGCTAAGTGCTCTACACAAACAAGTTTTAAAACATTGTCTGGACCAAAACCTTCTTTTCTCAGCAAATTACCTATCAGGATTTTATTGGATGCTAATAAAATAAAATTCTAGAAGGGAGCTTTGAAATTTTCAAAATTTAGTGTCCTGTGCTACTAAATGTTTGAATTAATTGAAATATAGGAATAATATGCATGTTATTTTACTTATGGCTGCATATCAATGTATATTTCAATGTCAAATAATTCTAGTAATGCAGGCAGTCATAAACTAGTGAACATTATTTTTCCCCCTACAATTTTTTTCCTATTTCTTTTGTTTTAAGAAAAAAATATAATGTAGCAGTATACATATATTTAATGTTAAAATCATCAAGGCATTGTTACTTACAGTCATTTCTTATTTTTTTTATTTTTAGATTTCCCAGAAATATTTGGTGGCATAGAACCACTTACAGCAAAACTCAACCTTTCTATGGGCCTAAGCATGTATTACTTAGCCCTAGTACTGGGGGCCACCAGGCTTACACCTGGCTAGGCTGGACGTAGGATCATTGGGATCAAACTGGATACTTGCCTCTGTAAGAGCTGTGCTCTACGCCTTCAATCCCCCCCCCCACACTCAGTCATTTATAGTGATTGTTCCTTGATTAATGATGGGACTTGGAAATAATTCTTACCATCTTATTATATATATTTTAGAATATATGTTATATGTTTGTTGTACAATTGCTATTTGGTAAATCTTATATAATGCAATAAATGAAGCAATTATTAACTGAAACCCCTAATGATCACATATATTTTTTAAATTTGTACTCACACTATTTCCATCCTATCTCCGTGTAAATCTTCAAGCTCTATGTCTGTTATCTTGAATATAGGTCCTTGATAAATGCTCATTTAAACAAGTTAAATTTGAAATAATAGAATATTGTTTCCCAAAAGGCATTTCTAAGAATCGCATACATTAATATAGATCCTCACAAAATGACTTCTACAATTGCTTACAGAGTAATAATTACACAAATAGTGTGTTCTATACTTTTACCTTTTATAAGACATTAAATAGTAGTTTCTCTATAGTAAATAAATACCCTTAACTATATATATGTACTCTCAAGAGTTTTTTTTTTTTTTTCTTTTTGGGTGACACCCGGCAATGCACAGGAGTTACTCCTGGCTCATGCACTCAGGAATTACCCCTGGTGGTGCTCGGGGGAGCATATGGGACACTGGGAATTGAACCTAGGTCAGCTGCATGCAAGGCAAACACCCTACCCTCTGTGCTATCCCTCCAGCCCCTGGGCTCTCAAGGTTTCAGTGAGCACAGAAATTCTTGCCAGTACTTTGAAATATAGCTTACTGGGATCAAGGAGCTCAGTCTGTAAACCATTGCTCAAAGAATGCACTACTTCTTATTACTTCATATAAATGAATCTTTTCTTTATAGATTATAAATTTAATCCCTATCTTACATTTGGATATTCTATTTGTAGTTCAGAAAACAGAACGTTATGGTATTGATAAAATGAGACATAATGTGTTTGGAAATAACCCAGATTTCTTAATGTTATCATGACTAACTTTAATATGGCATCTCCAATAATAAATGTCAGTTTATAGTACAAAAATAAAGATAATCTGAACATTTCTTTTGAAATTTGTCTAAAAGCATGCATTCAAATGTTATACTTTTAGCAATAGATAAGAACTCAGAGCATGCATCTATCTAACTGACAGAATGTTTCCTTAAAATATCTTTTGTGAATTCTCTGTTCTTATTATGAGATATTAAAAGTAGCAATTGCTATAAATTACTAATGATAAAATGTATATGTATTAGAATTTTGTCCTGGACAATATAGTTCAGTGAAGATACTGAAACTTTTGTTAGCTTTAAAAATGCTTTTAAGAGTTCCTCAAATACTTTAGAAAAGCATGCCGGGCATCTTTCTTTCCTTCTTTCTTTCCTTCCTTCTCCCTCTCTATTTTTTTTCATTCTTTCGAGGGGGGCACATCAGGCTATGCTCAGGGCTTCCTCCTAGCTCTGCACTTAGGCATCTCTCATGGTGGCCTCAAAGACAGGATGGCTGCTGGGGTTCAAAACAGATCATCCACTGCAGTAGAAGTACCCAACCAGCTCTACTATCGCTCTGACTCGAATCTGTTTCTTTACGAGTATGACGGAGGGCAGAATTATGGACCAGATGTGATGGTCTTTGCAATTAGTGAGTTGGATTTGAATCTGTTATATGTCACAGGAAATCTGTGATTCTTAGGGTAATCTATTATGACTGAATCTCATCTTGTAATCCTTTCATTGTTACTAGATTATAGATATATTCTGAATCTACTTTATCTTTTAAGATTAAAATTATTTTACTCAATACATCTATCAATATACATACAAGGAAGCTTTTGAAAATTCAATAAATCAGGTATTGCTAAATTATTTAGTCATCAGAAGTCCACATATTTCCAAATTTAAGTACAATGAATTTTGACCTTAGAGATAGGATCATCTTTATTATTTCATCACTAATAATTTGTTGAAATTAAAATGACAATATTAAAGTGGGCCCTAATCCAATGAGATTGGCATTATAATAAGAAAAGGAAATTTGAGTCCTAGGATGTGTCTCATTAATAGAATATTTTTTTCACATGTGTGAAGTCATAGATTTGACCCTGACACTGGCCAAAAAACAAACAAAAATATATGATGAAGATCATTAGGTCCTGGAGATAGCTGTAGTGATACAATCACAAATCACAAAATCCCGTTAATCACCGATTCTCAAGCAGGCTCAGTAACATCTCATTTCGTCCTTTCCCTGAGATCTTAGAAGTCCATCTCAACTTGGCCCTCCCAAGGATGTTGCACTGAGGGCTCTTCAGGGTCAGGGGAATGAGATCCAGCTTGTTACTGGATTTTGCATATGAATACGCCATGGGAAGCTTGCAAGGCTGTCCCATGTGGGCAGGAAACTCTGAGAGGCTTGCCAGTTTCTCCCAGAGGGAGAAGTAGGCTAAAGATACTTTAGTTTTGCAGCCCTGCACTTCTTAGAGCTTGCTTTTAAGTCTCTCTGGATGTTGGCCATTGATGGGATTACACACACCTGGGTTCCTCTGCCGCTACCTTCATGCATGAGGCCAGTCTGAACGTGTGGAGGGGGCCCCCAGCATGGCTTTAGCTAGGATCAGGTAGTCTACGGCCGCCAGGAGCTCTATTGGGGGTGGGGACAGAAGCTGGAGCAGATCCCCTTGGAGGGGCCTCGGGGAAAACAGCCAGGAGTGCGGGCAAGAGACTCTCTGCATCACTCTCTTCTGAGAGCTTACTTTTAAGTCCATCTCTGGATGTTGGCCGTTGATGGGATTACACAATATATAGGTTTTATTTTGGTTTGTTTTTCTGAATCATGTGAGATATGCGGTTAAAAGGTCCTCATGATTGAGTTTCAGTCACGAAATGTTCTAACACCTTTCCTTTCATAAATGTATATTTCCCACTACCAGTACACCCATGGTAAATTGGTGGTTGGTTCATGAAAGAAGACCAAATTAGATGCCTGCCACATATGTTCACCTCCTCCTGGCAGTACCTATGAGCACTCCACAAGGAGTAACCTACAAGCTCCTAAAAACGAGAAAGGAAAAATTAAAAATATATTAAAAAAAATAAAAATAAAGGAAAGAGACATAGGAAAAGGGAAAAATCAAAAAAGGAGGAATGATAAAGAAGGAAAGAAAGAAGGAAGAGGGGCTGGAGCGATAGCACAGTGGGTAGGGCGTTTGCCTTGTATGTGGCTGACCCAGGTTAGATTCCCGGCACCCCATATGGTCCCGTGAGCACCGCCAGAGGTAATTCCTGAGTGCAGAGCCAAGTGTGACCCCTAAAAAAAAAGAAGAAAGAGAAGGGAAGGGGAAGAAAAGGGTGTGAAAAGAAGGCAAGGGGAGGAGTGGGAAGGGGAAGGATGAGAAGGGAAGGAATGGAGACAGGCAGGAGGAAGAGAAAGAAAGAAAGAAAGAAAGAAAGAAAGAAAGAAAGAAAGAAAGAAAGAAAGAAAGAAAGAAAGAAAGAAAGAAAGAAAGAAAGAAAGAAAGAAAGAAAGAAGAGAAAAGAAAGAAAGAAAGAAAGAAAGAAAGAAAGAAAGAAAGAAAGAAGGAAAGAAAGAAGGAAAGAGAGAGAGAGAAAGAAAGAAAGAAAGAAAGAAAGAAAGAAAGAAAGAAAGAAAGAAAGAAAGAAAGAAAGAAAGAAAGAAAGAAAGAAAGAAAGAAAGAAAGAAAGAAAGAAAGAAAGAAGGGAAGGGAGGAAGGAAGGAAGGAAGGAAGAAGGAAGGAAGGAAGGAAGGAAGGAAGGAAGGAAGGAAGGAAGGAAGGGAGGGAGGGAGGGAGGGAGGGAGGGAGGGAGGGAGGGAGGGAGGGAAGAGGGAGTAATGGTACTTTTCCATAATCCATATCACTAAGGCATCTATATACCTGCTTGAATAGACAGTATCCAATGACTCCCTAGCAAGACTTGGAGAGGCAGGTTTTGCCACAGGTGTTTGCTGGATGCTGCTTGGTATCCCTCCCTCTGTAGATCCTCTGTGTCTTCTGTTTCTTTTCTTTATTGGGGAGGGAGAGAGAGAACTGGGACATATGGGTTAATTCCCTGGGCTTACTCCTGTCTCTGTGCTCAGTAATAGCCCCTGAAAGAACACAGAGGACCACATTTGATTCTGGGGATAGAACCAGGGATGGTTTCCAGAAAGAGAAGTATCTTAATCCCTCTACCCTCTTTTTATCTGGCCCAATGTTTTAGTATCTTGACTCCCATGATTCTAAGGCAGAGTAAAGGTGAAGTTCTGAAGTAAAGAATCAGCCTGAAAACAAGGGGCAAACAATACCGAAAGAATAATACTGAAACCAGCATGTGATACAAGATGCAAAAGCACAAAATGACTAAGGAAAAATACTGTGACTGAAAAATGGAACACTGAACAATTGAGAAGAAATTTACCAAGAAAAGGGGAAAAATATCTCTGAACTACAGAAATTTAAGAACAGGAAGAAGAGTAAGACAGGTGAGGCCATGGGAAGAAACGCTAAGTGATTCACCTAAGTTTGATGAGATCCTTGTCCCCATATTATTCTTTCTCCTACCCTCGTTCACACACCAACTGATATCAATGTGAGCCTCAGAATGCATTTGACTCCTGGGCGCCCGGCCCTGTCACTGAGAGCATTTCTGTTTCCTTTATCCAATCAAACATGGAATGAAGACAGGATGGTTCATTATCATGAATGGATTATCTGTCTCATTTTTTTTCTTTTCTTTCCTTTTTTCTTCTGTTAGTGCATACAGCTGTGGTTCTCCCTGATGTCACCAGCTAGCTAGTCTGCATTTTTAACAGATTTTTTAATTGAATCGCTGTGAGATAGACTCTTACAAAGCTATTCATATTAGATTTCAATAAGTGCTCCAACACACATCCCTCCACCGGTATATATATTTCTCAGTATTAGTATCTCCAGTTTCCTTCCAACCAAAGCCCATCTCTTCTCCACCAGCCTATCTCTATGATTGATATATCTTCTTCTTCTTCTTCTTCTTCTTCTTCTTCTTCTTCTTCTTCTTCTTCTTCTTCTTCTTCTTCTTCTTCTTCTTCTTCTTCTTCTTCTTCTTCTTCTTCTTCTTCTTCTTCTTCTTCTTCTTCTTCTTCTTCTTCTTCTTCTTCTTCTTCTTCTTCTTCTTCTTCTTCTTCTTCTTCTTCCTCTTCTCCTTTTACTTCTCCTTCTCCTCCTCCTCCTCCTCCTCCTCTTCCTCCTCCTCCTCCTCTTCTTCTCTCTCTCATCTCCCCTTTTTGGCATTGTGGTTTGCAATACACAGGTTAATCATGCATATCCCTTCACCTACTCTTAGCACTGTTCTTTCCCAGCCTGATCATTCTCAATTATTGTCATACTGGCCCATTCTCAATCTTAACTACCCTCCAATCCATACACTCTTATGTTAGATTCCAACAATTGACTTGTCCTTTTGGTCCCCGTTTTCCCTGACATTAGATATTATTATTCTAATATGTTTTTATATTTTACAAATGAATTCAGTCATTGTATATCTGTCCCTCTCCTTCTGACTCATTTCACTCAGCATGAAATCAAATCTATTGGATGTAAAGATACATAAATAGGACTGCATTAAACTAAGAAGCATCTGCACCTCAAAAGAAGCAGTGATCAAGATACAAACACAGTCTTAGTAATAACAAAGAATCTCACACAATAACCTTCTGATAAGGGGTTAATATCAAAGATATATAAGGCACTGGTTGACCTTTGCCCCCCACACACAAAGATCCAACCGCATCAGTGAGTGGGAGGAGAAATGAACAGTAACTTCCTCAAAGAGGAAATTCAAATGGCCAAAAGGTCCGTGAAAAATATCCTTGATCACTAATCATCAGGAGGATGCAAATCAAAACAAAAATGAGATATCATCTCACACAACCGAGACTGGTACACTTCCAAAAGAACAAGAACAACCCGTGCTGTCATGTATGCAGGAAGAAAGGGACTCATTCATTGCTGATGGGAATGCCAAATGGCTCAGTCTTTTTGGAAAACAGTATGGACATTGCTTAAAAAAAACTAGATATCAAGCTCCCATTTGACCCAGCAATACAACTTTGAAAATATACCCCGCGGTTCAAACACACAGCAGAAATACAATTTGCACTTCCTTGTTCATTGTAGTACTATTCACAATGGCCAGAATCTATTAACAAGATGAGTGCCCAAGAACAGACTAGATAGAAACTGTGGCAGATCTACACAATGGAATACTGCTCAACTGTTAGCAAAAATGAAGGCATGGAATTCGCCTATAAGTGGATGGACATAGAGAGTATCTCCTGTATTTATGATGCCCCTCATGTTTATGAATGGCAGATTCATCAGCAGTCACTGGTCACACGTTCATATTCTATTTCACTTTGGACCCAGCATCTAACATGCATTTTATGAGCAAAAACATACTTCCTTGAGATATTTAAATTTTGTATAAAACTAATTATATAAAACTAGTGCAATAAATTATAAAGTCATATTAAATATTGAGTATACTGTAATATCGAACAAGCTTATAGAACAAAGCAGCACTGGTTTTCAAAACTGGTATCAACTTCATTTTAAATTTGCTGGCCTGTGGTACACAAGTAAGGTTAATGAGAAAGGGAAGAATGAAAAAAAAAAAAAGAAAAGGAAAGGCATGTGGGGAGTTACTGTAGTGGAAACCAATGGTTTTATTGGAGAAGTTACCTTAAGCTGGTGTCCCGATCTTGTCTTTACACCCTTCATGCAACTTCAACAGCTCTACCAAAGAATATGTACTAATACTCTCTGCTTTATCTGTAGTATTGGAGCCCATCTCATGTGCTCCATATTTTGAAACACTCTCTTTCTAGCGAAAGTTTCTGAACTAATATTCAGAAGTAAAAAATGGTATATAATTTTATCAAAAACCAAGTACTTGTTTGATTTGATTGAACCACATATAAATTAGTGTCACATTGTTTCACAGATTAGTATGTGATTATATAATATATATGCATGTATATAATAGGAATTAATATAGAAAGATGCAGAACCACAAACAATATATAAATAAGTAAAATATAATGTAAAAAAAAGTACATGTGAACTAGATCACATAATCAAAGTTTCACATAATGCACTGGTATTTTCATCATTATTTTAAAAATTTAAATCATGATTTTATTATTTTAAATAACTAAACTTATTTCTTAGTTAAAAATTAACAAATATTTGTATGGAGTCCAAATCTATATTCAGGAACTTATTACATTGTGAATAATTTTTTTTCTTACATGTGTTGCCACTTTCAGTGTAAGACAAAGCAACTCCTAAGCTACATTGTTAAGCTACAGTTGTTAAGCTACATTCTCCTAGAGCACATATGACTAGAATGTAGAGTCTAGAATGCATGACTCAATTTTATTACAAAAAAAATCAATTGTGTTTATCTTGAATTTTATGGTCTTCAATTCCTCCAAGTCATTTTGATTAATCAACACTGTTTTGTTTTACTGTTGTAAATTGCTAAAATGGTTATTAAAGTATCACCTGGGAGAATGTAAGAGTGACTTCCCTTAGTTTATATCTACACAAGAATAATTACTGGTTCACAGTTATGAGCCATCCAGGATCAGCTTTCAACAAGACAAAAATCTCTGAAAGAAAATAAATTTACTCACTTTTTCACTGTCATCCCGTTTCTCATCAATTTGCTCGAGCAGGCACCAGTAACGTCTCCATTGGGAGACTTGTTACTGGTTTTGGAAAAGAAGTTATATATTGATAAATATACCTTCAAAATATTATGGTAAAAATAAAAAATAAATATTTAAATAGTATAACCAATCTAAATTTTGATCCCATATGTAAAACTAGTCCATAGTCATGTTTATAACAGAATTTTATGATCCCTTCATATATTTAAGGCTATCTGCATTGTACTTTTGTTCATCTAAAATGCAAAGAGATATGCTTGTTAAACAGTCAAATTTTGCACAGACAAGTCCTTGCTAGATTTAAAAAAATGAAATTAGAGCTCATAGAGTCGAGGATGGAAACTCACTGAGAGATGATTTTGGAGCTTTACCAAATCAATAACTTTCATAAGGCAAGTTTAGAACATTTGTTAAAGTCATAATGTCGGTAGATATGCACCTCCTTCAAGCATGGGATGTTTTGTATTTACTGGATTCACATAGAGATCAAAGCCTTTGTCATAAATGCTCACAGTAACACTTTTAGTGTTTCATGCATTTCTTTGAGATTGAAGTCCTGCTTTTTTTTTTTAAGAACATAAAATAGCTTGCAAAAAATATGACATGTTTATAGCATATTTAGGTCTTTAACCAGTACTTCCTAACATTAAATTTTACATTCAAGGCTTTGATATAAACCATGTTTAAAATATTGAAGCTCTTGTTTTACTTTATGAATACAGCCTGCCAATAGTTACTTTACAATCACGGGGGGCAAAGTATTGCAGTAGGTATGGAGCCTGTAAAAATAATTAAATTTGCAACTCTTTTTCAACAATAATTTTGAAAAATATTGTTTTTTCACAAATTTTATACTATGATCAGATGATATCTTATGTTCATTACATATCTCCAAGCAGAACAAAACTGAGTTGACAGTTGTTTTTTTAAACTTCATCATCTACATTTTATTTCTTTAACTAATATGTTTTGCAAAGAGTAAGTTTTATATATTCATTGTGAGAAATTTCTCCTAGCAAGCTTTTAACAAAAGAGACATAAGCCCTTGTCCAAAACTAATAATGAAAAGTCTTTCATAAGGCCATGGTATTTAGTCAATAGTTTACATAAAATAATTCTTTTCACTAAAGATAAAAATTGTGAATGTTTTAAATTCTTAAAACAAAGGATATCAGTTGAATAAATCCAATAATTTTGGGAAAATTGCAAAAATAAATTTTGATCAGAAATCTCATCTGCACACATTTTTTAGTTAAAGTATCACTGTAGCACTGTTGTACCATTGTTCATCAGTTTGCCCAAGCGGGCACCAGTAACGTCTCCATTGTGAGACTTGTTGTTACTGTTTTTGGCATATCAAATATGCCACGGGAAGCTTGCCAGGCTCTGCCATTCAGGTGGGTAGCTTGCTGGGCTCTCCTAGAGGGACAGAAAAATTAAAACCGGAGTCAGTCGCATGCAAGACAAAAGCCCTACCTGCTGTACTATCCAACTTCAACCCAGTTTAACTAACCCAGTTTAAATAACTTTGACTTAGTTAAAGCATAAAGAAATAACACTTTTTCAGATACAAAGATCTTCTCTAAAATTTCCATCAGATAAAGAGATGCATTTGTATCCACAAGACATTTTCTGAAGAAGCTAAGGATACTTCTATGTTTTACATCAATTCATCTGATTCATCTTTTTCTCTCTGCAGAGATAGATAGATAGATAGATAGATAGATAGATAGATAGATAGATAGATAGATAGATAGATAGATAGAGATAGTAAAAGTGCATTCTGATATAAAGGAAATATAATCTACTCCTAGCCACTTCTAATTTTCCCATCAGTGGGATATCTATGTGTGCGATTAAAGAGTGGCATCTATGCAAAGAGATTGCCTGAGATCAGGCTGGAATTCTATGGGCAATATTTTTCAAATTGTTTGTTGAACGCATAAAGTATTTATTTATTTTTTTGTCAAGTTCACTCCCGCATTTTATGGAAACTTTTTTTGGTAGAAGGGCAAAGAGGACACAGAGCAGATTAGAAGACTAAAATGGGGTGTCTTGGTAAAGAGATTTTATTCCAAAACACAGAAACTAATACCAATATGTAATCTTTGTCCAGATTGCGTAACTCCAATGTACCTATTGACTTGACTTGAATATCCGTTCATGTAGTATACTGTGGGCTGAGAAATACTATGCGGGCAAGCCTGGTTCTATCACCAACAGCACTTGGTTCCTGAGCACTGCTGTGTCCAGCCCCGGGGGACCCTGATTGTTGCCAGTGCCCCTTGGATCCTGTGCTGTTCCAACACAGCAAGGCTAGGAGACCCCCATTCTCAGTCCCCATCCCAAACCACTTCAGGATCATTGATAAAGCCACACAGGACTCCTGAGTACCAATTCAGAGACACCAAACACAAAAATCATAACATGAAATAACGCAGAGCCTTCCTAAATTTAAACTCATTTTAGGAGAGAAGGAAAATCTCGTGGCAGTCAAGGCAGTTGTTGAAATATTCTACTGGAGAGTCTGTGCTTATGCCGAGAAAGGAAAGTTATATTATGTGCTACCTTTTCAGCTGTGGCTCGTTGGTGCCAGCTGTGGAGACACGTCAGATGTCATTATTCTGCAAATTTTACTCTTTTTCACAATTGCTAACCTCTTGTTGACAGTAATCAGAACTTGATGGAGGGGCCCTAGCAGGTGTTATATGATAGTTGGTGCGTGTGTGATATAGTATGTGACAGTTTTAGTATTACATCCTGTAGGATGATACATCATCAAATAATATTTTAGATAATCCTTAGTCTTTCAGCAGAAACGTAATTGTTACTCATCTAATAACATTTCCAGATGGCAACAGTGGGTGAGGTGAGGGCTAAAAATAAAGAAAGACAAGGCAAAAAATGTGAGACCAGAGAAAGCTGAAATAAAGAAAATTACCAGGCGTTGTGAAGAAGTGCAAAACTCTTCAAAACTGGGGTAGTTTATGACTGGCCATAGGGGAAAAGCCAGGAGAAATAAACCTGCTTAGTTTTATGGAATAATATTGTGAAAAAGAAAAAATATAACTATAAATGTTTCTCTCATAATACTGTTTTCTAAAGGGCAAGCATTGGACTAAAAACAAATAATGTTTTCCTTGTAGATTTCAGACCTGGGTATCCGATTCAGGAATGACATTCTTAGCGACAGCACCCTATTATTAATATTTGAAGATTGCAATATACTATTCTCTTGTTCCCTACACATTTTGGCCTGCTAAAGAATAATATTTGAGGTATTTGTTATGAAGATTCATGTTTGTCATTGTGAGCATTTGCCTTTGGTAGCTGAAATTGTTTTTGCACTGGAACATAACAAGATTCAGGTAGTCACTGCCCAACTTGGCAACTCTTTCCCAGAATTCAGAGCATTTACTGTAATGGAAGACATGGTCATTTAAAGTATTAAACATCTTGTGGTCATTGTTCTCCTTTTTATAACTAAACGTATGCTACTACAAGATGTGTTTCCAAAACCTGAAAGTGCGTATTGAACATTAAAATATTCTGGCCCTTGATTCATTTGAAGGGACAGGGTAACTCCCAAGCAATTCCCAGATGGCTGTGTGGTCCTTTCAGCAATATTTGCCAACCAGGCTGGCTGGGACGTTCAACCCCTGACCCCTGGGATGTCAGGCTACTCCTGCCCCCGGAGTTGGACAACCACGAGGGTCACACACAAGTCTGCTTAGGTGATGCCAGGGGCCAAACCTGGTATCTCACTGGCATGCAAGACTTACTCTTCAATATTTTGAGTATATCTCTCACTCCCTATAATGAGCTGTTTATCAGTGAAGGGACATTTACATGTATTGAAGAATTAAAACACAAATAAATGTTTACTATACATCTTACAATCATTAGAAACAATGCTTGCACTAAAATTCTCATAATGTACCCTCTTAATTTTGTACTCTATGCTTCAATATTCCCAATTACTTACAAACCAGCAGAATCTTTGTTGCATGATAGTTCTGTTCTTTTTATTTTTTTTTAATGGAACAGACCAATACACCTAAGTCAGCGTATCAACTTTAGATGATTTTTCATAATAAGCAATAACGCAAATCCTATTTTTTGACATACAAAATTTAGAAATATGAATATTTAATTCAACGGATTTATTTCTTTAATTTAATTTAATTTTTATACAATCTCAAAACATGTACTTTCCCACCACCATGAAAAGAAAGTGTGTGGAGATTATTGCATTTCATCCTGGAGCCATTTAAGCCCTTGTATAAGATATTGCAAGCATGTATATTAAACCCAAACAAATGTGTGCTGCTTTTGGTACACCAGTGGGCTAGAGTATAAGATGCCACAGAGCCACAAATGCGGCCACAAACTCCAAAACATTCTATGTCTCTTTCTTCTGGGAATTTTATTTCATAGTCTTTGGATCTTGGCCATTGATGAGATTATATGGTGCTGGGGCAGTTTGTTGGTGTGAATGCCAAGCTACTGGAAAAATTGGGAGCTGGGAGTAAGAGGCCCAGTCCCATTCTGAGCGAATTCAACAGATTTAATATCAGATATTCTGCTAGTACAAATGTACAGCCTGATTCTCTCATTTTTATTGAAGTCTTACTTTCTCCTTCTACTTAGAAATATTTACATTTTAGACAAGTTTTCTGATGTAAATATCAGAATACTTTATATACTTTTCTTGTATGTTCGAAGCAATTTTTTTAATGAAAGTGAAGAATACATGCTTTTTAACAAATATGTAAAATGTTAACTTCTTGGATATGCTACACTGTGTTTAAATGGATTCAAGCATATGTTAAAGCAAGTAAATCAGATGCGTGGTGGTGGTAAGCAGGACATTGTATCGTTTGTCTCCTAGATATTTCTTCTATATTAGGTTCTTATCTCTAATAAAATATTAGTGTGGAATGGGGTGACTTGGGCAATTCCAAGGACTGAGAACTTACTCCCAGTTCTGTGTGCAGAGACCCCCAGTAGTGCTCGGGGAGCACCTATAGCTCCAGCAATCAAAACGGAAATGGCTGCATGGAAATTAAGTGACTAAAGCCCTGTTCAATCTTGCTGGCATGATGGTAAAGTTTTGTCTAAACAGAAAAGCAAAAGATTCCAGTTCTTTACATAATTGACCATAAATCAATGTTGCTTATTATTAAATTTGCACCCAAATATAATTTTGTAAGAATTTAATGATTTGGTATAATTCATTTTGACCATGCAAATATTCCCATCTTCCTATGATGTTCTTCTGCCCCCTCTCTCTCTCACTGCCCCTCTCTCTCTCTTCCTCTGTCTGTCTTGCTCTCTCTGTCTCTCCCTGTATCTGGTTGTTCACTGTTTACTTCCCTGCTAAGATGCGTGGTTCGTGGTTCTAATCAAGGATTATCAAAATATCTACCCCTATTCTGTTAGTGGTGAACAGTACCCCCATTGTCTGGTTATCAGATCAAGAACCAAATTTAGGAGGACACACTTCACACTTTATATATTTTGCCCATCTGAAGATCTCTCAGTATGGAAAGAATAAACCGTAAGCTCTATAAACTTGCTCTTTATATTTTGTTCTTATAAAAATTGTCGGTGATTTTTCATAAGTCTGTGTTATTTACTAATTCAGCCTTAATTTCTGGGAATGCAAAGGTAAAAACCTTACTTTATAAGAGGAAAAGAATGAGAATTTTAAAAGTTTAATTTTTTCTGTTTTTTACGTTCTCTATTTTTATATAGAAACTTTCATTTGTTAAACCAAGCTATGATGTTGACCTCTTATTTGTACTCTGTATCCCTTATCTTATAAAATATTTATAAAATTCTTTCCAAAGTTACTTATTAGGTTCACAAATTAAGAGCTTGGGAAATTTAAGAGAGAGCTTAATTTCTCCTGACTTGAATAACTATTGTATTGGTTGCCACAGATATAAACGCTGTATCTTTGGTCTCGAGTTTCTAAAATGGCCCGAAACCCAGGGAATGAGAATTTGAATTGGATAGACTCGAATAGTTTACATTTACACGAATTCCTTTTTTAGAACCATTTTTATCCCGGTGCTCTGCTTTGCAGTCTGCTATGATTGTTCTGTGAGTGCATGGCTCCAAAGTCACACCCCTCACCACAGCACCTGTTTCCATCCATCAGTGTCCAGGCACCCCTCCCATCCCTACCCCCAGGTAAGCCCAACTCTATAGATTAATCCTCCGCTTCTCCTTTCTCTAGACCATTTTTTACTTCGTTAATATTTGACTCTTTATAACCCACATCACTGTATCACTGCCATCCTGTTGTTCATCAATTTACTCGAGCGGGTGCCAGTAAAGTCTCCATTCACCCAGCTCTGAGATTTTAGCAGCCTCTCCTTACTTGTCTTTCCCAACGATTGGAGGCTCTTTCAGGGTCAGGGGAATGAGACCTGTTATTGTCATTACATTTGGCACATCAAATTCACCACGGGGCGCTTGCAAGGCTCTTCCGTCTTCCATGTGGGTGGGCTACTCTGACAGCATATATATATATATATATATATATATATATATATATATATATATATATGTATGTATATATATATATATATATATTCATTTATGATTATGTGAAGCAGCTGCATAGTCCAGGAATATGTTCACTTATGTTTGAGGCTCGGCCAGAACGTGTGGAAAGCGTCTGGAGCTTGGCAACAGTGGAGTAGTAGGGGTGGTAGAGGTCGGCTGCTGAGGCAGGTCCCTTGGGGTGTGGAGGGCTCTCACCTGCCCCTTCTGGGGCACCCCTGGTGCGGTGTCTGGTGACATGGTTATGGGGCCTCATTTTATGCTCCCTCTGGGAGAAGCAGCCTTGAGTTCTGGAGTTGGCTTGTAAAAAAAATAAGGCACGCAGAGGGGTGCGTGCATTCGCGGCTCTCTGGGCGGCTGTGTCTCACTGCCAGCGTTTGTTGCCCTGGAACCACTGTGTATGGGCTGGATAGGGACAGCTGTTGGCCAAGGACAGGCGAAGGAAGAACGAGGACCTAGCTGGTTGCTGATTAGTTACCGTTTATTCAATCTTCCATCTTTCCCATCTCCCGCACTTCTAGCTCAGTCCTCTCTCTGGATGTACCACAGCATCTCTTGTTTCTCTAGTCTCTCCTCCTACTTGTCTCTCCCACCTTGCCCTCTAGGCTACACCCAGCCAGGTAGCAAAATCAACATAAGAAAGCCCTTCCTGAGGGCAGGGCATTCCAAAGCCCTTCCTGATCTTAAGGTTTTTTTCCTTTCCTTAGTCCAAACACTCATTAACATCTTAATACTAGTTATTTTTGCATGGACACAGAAAGAGATACATTGAGGCTTGCAAGGCAGCTCTTCTGGGAACATCTTGCCACACTCAACTACAGCACTCAGGCCAGATTCACCATTCCTCACCCTAGCAGGGTCCAAATCTAGTTATCACTGTTTGGATCATGACATGACATGTCCATGATCAAGCTCTTAACTTATAGTTAAGCATTAGGCACTTTGGCCAGGCCCATCTCGATGCCAGGGTAGCACACAACTCACCATTTGCCCTGGGTCCTTCTCGTCCCTTGTCGGGACCCTGCTTTTGGGGGTGCTGGGAAGTAAGGGCAGCTGAAGCTTAGGTTGAAAGAACAGATACCCAGGAGGAAAATATCATGTAGAGTCAAATGACTCCCAGGTTACAAAAGCATAGCATTTGCTAAGTCTTCCTGTGTCCATACAAAAGGACATGGCTCTGAATAAACTATGCAAAGGACTCAAGGAGAAGAGAAAAACAATATTTACAAGTCAACAGAACACTAAGAAAGAAGCTACAAATAAACAAAGAGGATTGGGAGCACTGTAACAGGAGTAACCCAATAAACCTAAACTACCTGAGGCTGTTATCCTACAGTGGCCAATGAGGAGATTATCTGGCACAGGCAGGAGGTGGCTTATGGGTGTGACCCCGGGTTACCAGAGATTGGGAGAAGCAGGCAGAGGATCTCTGCTCCCAGGTCCCATTGAGCCCAGAGTCCAAGATCACAAAGTTCAGCATTATCTGGGTTCCGTGGGACTTCACTCATGCGTGAGGTTCAGCCCGAGTGTGCGGAAAGTGGCCTGGAGCATGACGGTGGTCTACCCCACATAGGAGAATTATTTCTGCATTTGCCATTCTCCTTCTGACTGGTTATGCTCAGTATTGTAGCTTAGGTTCCATTCCATTCACATAGTGTCGAGTTGTATTGCTTCGTTGTTTCTTAGACAATAATTTCAATCTGATTCTGGGATATACTTGGCTGCTTTCAAAAATATTTGGGAAGGGGCAGGAGTGATAGTACAGAGAGGTGGGCACTTGCTTTGCACATGGCAGGGCAGGGTTCTCTCCCTGGCATCCCATAGGGTCCCCAGAGCAACACCAGGAGTGATTCCTGACTGCAGAGCCAGGAGTAACCCCTGAGCTTCCACAGTTGTGTCCTCCAACAACTACAGAAAAAGAGTATTTGGAGGGGGGTGTTTTTGAAGGAAGATGTGTTTCAAGGAGGGTCATATATCCTATGTACCACTTTCTGGACTTGATGCCCATTACCTCACAACCCTCTGAGCACCATTAATATAGCTCTCTCCAAAAAGGAGGTTTCTATGATGATTAGAAAATATAGTAAACATGTTACCTTCATTACTGATTTCAAAATTTCTTTCAAATGTTTGAGGTCTGTCTACTTTAGCATTACAATTGACTCATCTTTCCTTGTTCTTTCTTTCCTTTTTTGTTTTTATTTTGGAGCCACACCCGGAAGCTCAGGTTTTATTCCTGGATCTACATGCAGGGATTGCTCTGGGCAGGGCTTCAGAGTCCAGATGGATTGTAGGGTACTGAACCTGGGTTGGCAGGATGTAAGGTAATGCCCTGCCCTCTGTACTATGACTCTAGCCCCACTATTCTTTTTATTCAACATTTATAGAGAAGTGTAAGTTAAATCTATCATCCTGTCTCTATGTTAGTTGTCTACTAGTCATTGTTAAGGAAATAAATAATCTGAGTTTTTAACCTTAGCAAATAATATATCTCTTTGGAATTTTTTATTGACATGTAATATTAATAAAGGATAGCTTTTCCTCAGAATTATTTCTAGAGGGAAGTGCTAACCATGCTTAATATTTTTAAGTAGCAAATAAAGAGATACAATCTTGGGGTGGAGCAATAGCACAGTGGGTAGGGCATTTTTGCCTTGCAGAAGGTCAACCCGGGTTCAATCCCAGCATCCCATATGGTTCCTCAAGAACCAAGACCACCAGGTGTCATTATTCCTGAGTGCAGAGACAGGAGTAATCCCTGTGCATCACTGGGTGACACAAAAGAAAAAAAATACAATATTAATCTAATTAGTA
The DNA here is from genome assembly GCF_027595985.1 of Sorex araneus. NCBI lineage: Eukaryota > Metazoa > Chordata > Mammalia > Eulipotyphla > Soricidae > Sorex > Sorex araneus. Next base: position 295,904,063 of record NC_073302.1, on the reverse strand, counting down.
ATTTATGAGTAAATACAACTTTATTCAGGGATGTACTGATATATAAGGCAGTGTGTTCAACCATAACAAAATTTCAAATTTTAAGAAAGAGAAGTGGAGGAGAGAGAAAATTGGGGAGACATAAGGCAGAAAGGAGAGAGATAAGAAAGAAAAAATAGGGAGAAAGAAAGAATGAGTAAGAGAAGAAGGGGAAAATAAAAAAAAAAATTAAAAATGGGAGAAAAAACAGAGTAAGGAAAAAAAGAGTGAAAAAAGGGAAAGAAAGGACAGAAAAACAATGAAATGAAAAAGTGAAAATAACAAAAGAAAGACAAGTAGAATAATTTAGGGGGAGATCAATAGAAGTTGTATGTTGGAGCCCAGGTGTTTTATGCCTGGATAAGATAAGTATCCCTCTCTGGTTATTTCAGAATTTCATTCCAGGTGTGAATAACCTCAGAACATGGAGATTTTCTGCAAAGTACATTAGCTCTAAATTACTAATAAAAACCAGATTTTTTATTTGGGGCAAAGCTGTTATGGGAATTCCAAGACTACACATTATTGTTCACTTAGGGATATTGTGTTTGTAATAGAAAAGAAAAGAAGAGCAGTTGGGACCAGTAGGTTTAGAGCAGACAACAGAGTGTGTTCTAGGTGTGAACCCCAGTTCCCAATGGGCCCTGGGCCAACATGTCGCCTGCCTGATTTGGTCCTATAAAGTAAGGAATATAAGAAGGTTTACTGAAGCAAGAGGATTTGTGCCTACATTTTTTCCCTTAAATTTTCACTGCTTTTCAGGAGTTTCACAAGGTTATACAGAGGCAGCTTTCATTAGCTGAGTTCATGTATTTCTATTTCTTCTCAACAACAAAACACAACAGAAAATTAAACAGCTCTAGTCTTTTATACTCCATGGATTTTCTGGTAATTCCACTTTGCAGTGAACATGTTAAATACAAGTGGGTTACCTGATGGGATTATGTTAGTAAACTATTAGCAATTAATAAAAGTTTTTTCCCAAAAATAATCACCATTCACCCCTGCTACTCCTTTATTTCATCTTATAATGTAGAGCACCTTTCAAGAACCACTGTCTTCTGATCTCTTTATGAGAAACTTTTGCTTTGAACTCTGTAAAACACTGATGTGTGCTCTACATAAAATCTGTTTCATTTTTTAATATAAAAACTTTTGTTGGTTTAGAATCATACCAAATGGATTCAACAGAACATCTAAAATCTGTGTCCATGCTCTGAGAGTTAATTTTAAAAAACCCTGTGTGAAAAGGTGAGTGGAAAGAAATTAACCAAGTGAAAGGTTAGGAAGAGGAGTGGGATTGCTTTCTGAAGTGGAAATGAAAAGTGAAAATAGGAGTTGACCTGGGAATCTACCCCTAAACTCAATGTTCATTCAAAAGCACATAGAAACACATATACTCGTCAGTAATTTTTAAATTGCCAAGATCTGGAAATAATCCCAATGGCCAACAACAAATTGTGGATAAAGAGATGTATATGCTTGATGGAATACTATTCAGATATGAAAAAGATAAAATCTGACAGTTTTTCACCTCAATGGAATGTAACTGGAAGGTGCTTTGCTGAGTGAAGTAGAAATAAAAGTCCAGGTGTTTGGTCCCATAGGTAGAGTCTGAGAAACAGATCAAGGAACATAGCAGAGATTAGACAGTCCCCAGTGAAAATAAATTCCAAGATATGATGAACAGAAGCATAAACAAAGATGGTGTGATGTGTGTATGGGTGAACGGGGGGATAATTATGGTGAGATGGACGCATTCTGGCACTGAGTATAGTCTAGAGATTAATAGGTCAGGGGAAAAACAATAAACAAAATTAGGCAAAAGATGAAGGTTTTTGCTTCTGTTTTCATGCTGGTGTGCTTTGGTCTAGGATTCTCTTGAATCTCTTCCTTGATTTATTTCTCAGGTCTGCCAAAGAACAAAATCATGCAATTTGCAAGAACATGGATGGAAGCAAAGGGTAACATTATGAATGAAGTCAGACAGAAGGAAAGGGAGAGATACAGAGTGATCTCTCATATGTGGTACTTAAAGATACATAGCGAGGGAGTGGAGAAGGTCTAAAGACAACATAATGGGAGATGAAAGCACACAGGAGCAATAGCACAGTGGTTGGGTGTTCGCTTTTCATGTGGCTGACCTGAGTTCGATTCCTCTGCCCCTCTCACAGAGCCTGGCAAGCTACCCGTGTAAATTGGATACGCCAAAAACAGTAACAATAAGTCTCTCAATGAGAGACATTACTGGTACCGCTCCAACAAATCGATGAGCAACAGGATGCCAGCGACAGTGACAGTGAAAGCACACAAATCTGTTGGGGATTTGGAAGAGAGAGGCTTTAAGGTCCTTTGAAGAGGGAGGTGGCAGTGTGGTGTTGAAATTATATCCATGGCAAACCGTTATTAATAGTATGGTAAGTCACAGAATCTCAATCAATATAAAATTTAAAAGTGTAAAATTGAAAAATCAAATGGAACCACTGATTCCTCTCCATCAAGACTACATTTCAATGGGGTCCAACATTTTCCTCATGCAGAAAACACATCAGATTAGCATTCTATCCTCTCTACCAGTAAAGAGGAGCTTGAGCTAACTTTTGGAAATAAATGTTTAGAACTCTCTAAGCTTAATATGTCTATTTCTGTCGAACCCTCCCTTAACAGTTTTTCTGACCCTCAGCTGGACTCCTATGATTTAGTCTTCACTCTAGATTGATGACCTCCACTACCCAGCTATCGCCATGGTAGATTGACATTGATTTAATAACATATGGTATCACTTTTGTTTTCATTTCTTTACATACTCTTTTGTAGATGCATTCTTCTGGATAATTGAGAGGGGCTAATCAGTCACCCCATAAACACACCCAAAAGTTATATGTTGAAACCCTCATCCCTAATGCATGTACATTTGGAGAAAGGCATTTAGGGAGAAAACAAGTGTTAAATGATAGATGCAAGTAGTAAATTAAATCAATAGGACTGGTATTCTTTAGATGGGGGGGACTCCCATAGGGGGATGAGACAGAGACAGAGACAGAGAGACAGACACATAGACAGAGAGAAACAACTGCAACAAATACTTGTTTGTATCTAACTCATTTCCAAAGAGTGAGGACATGCTTCCATTTAGGAATAAGTATCCTAATTGATTTACTACATTGGTTAAGTTTCGGTTTAACGCATGTGCTGCATGATATTAATGTCATGTACTTTGAAGTTAAATGAATAATTGATCTATTCAGAGTACACGTTAGCAAGGAGTATTGGGAGGGTATCATGTTAAAAGAGTTTAATTAATTATTCTAATTACAAACTCAAAGGGAAAAAAGTGTAAGCATTTTCCTTGCAGTTCAATAGAATTCCTTCTATGCTTATTTAAGATGATTTATAATATAGCTTGAGCAGACATGGGAACCCTGATTGTTCTATATTTAGAATGTCATTAGAATGAGCACCTAAATATTTTGCATTCTAGAGGGGCTTTTGAACAGGATATGCAGACTGTTTTGTCTTTCTATACATGAATTTTGACCTGAGGCATATTTTCCTTCTGAGACAGAGGCCATCAGCTTGTCATAGCGAATTCAAGATTGCTGAACACAGCCATTGGATGTCTCTGCCTACTCACCCTCCTCCCACCCTCTCTAACTCTCCAAAACCTTTTACCTCGCTGCTGCATGGGAGCCATTTATTACAGAAAGGACTCTCAGAATATGAAACATCTGGTCATGTTGAATGCCTTAAAGATGCACACATGCTCCTTTTTTATTAAATGCCCTCCTGGTAATTTGAGCAGATGCTTACTGCAATGCAACATGAGTCATCGGAAAGTGTGTATCTCAATGCTATGCAAAAATAGTCTAGGAAATTTGCATAACTTAAAAATGGTGTGTATGTATGTGTGTGTGTGTGTGTGTGTGTGTGTGAGAGAGAGAGAGAGAGAGAGAGAGAGATATTGTAGGGATTAAAGAGATTTTACTGAAAATCAAGTGATTGCAAAGATGTACTTGCATATAATGTTCCTGATGGTTTTCAGTCTAGGGTTTGTTTCTCATTGAAATAAGGGAAAGTAATTTTAAATATGCAGATTAAATGTCCTTAAATCTAATCAGCTTGCTGTGTGTCAAAATAATTTTACATTACTGGTTCACCAAAGTATTTCAGCCGTTTGAGAATATTTTATTTATGATCTGTGAGTGTGGATCTAAAGGGACATGATTAAGGAGTATAAAATGCAAAAAAAGTCTATACAGACAGAGTAAATTTAAACAGAAGAGGTGTTATTTTCTTATTTTATCTATTTGGTAAGTTTAAAGACAATATTTCTAATGCTACATGGTGTATTGTAAGCTACGTAGTGTGTTCATTAAGGTACCTTCAAACATCTCTGAGGCACAATTTTTACATGATAATCTATCAGATTTTTAACATGAGCATATCCACAGACTTGAATGTTGTCTCACTACTCCGGACATTGTCATTTCCCTTATTTATGATACTGGTATTAGTGAATTTGTGGCTGCTTCTTGTTCCTGAGATCACTACTATACCAGTGGTAAGAAGAGAAAAAATCAGAACGTAATCATAATGTAAGCTTCTATTGTTTCCATTTGTTCTACATCCATATCCTCATCAATACAATATCTGAGTGGTATCATATTGAAGATAATTATCGTAAACAATCCAAATTTAGAATGCATAATTTGGGATCATATGTTTTCCTAAGTGATATAAAAATAATTTTCCTGGTTGTAAAAATTAACTTCTTGATCACACTGAGTACAAAGGAAACCACAGGGAGATTCTTAAACATGACACTGTGCCAGGAACATTTGGGGACATAAATTCTAAAACCTTGTTCCTCTTTGATGCCAGATTTTCCTCTCAAATTCATGTCCAGTTTGGAGACAATTAAAGTCTCCTGACTGACATTGTTACAAGAAAAAAGGTACTGAAAAGTTTTCCCAACATCTATGTGATCAGACAATACACGTGTATTCGCCATATAATTCCACCATGCATAGTTTCAAGGTTTCAAGGATTCCTGAAAACATATGCAAATAAAAGAGCCTATAGATGGAATGTAGAATGTAGAATCTTTGCATTTGGTAAATTTTCATATTACTCAATGTTTTATACTTTAGCTGTTGGTGGCGAGGCAAATGATGCAATAACTATGGAAAACATAAGAGTTCCTAAAATCATTTAAAATAAAATTATTATGTAATTGCACAGTGCTTATCCAAAAGAATCAGAGTTAGAATCTCAAGGAGTTATCAACAACTCATTATTTATTTTCAGTTGTACACAGTAACTGGGATAGCAAAACAACCTAGATTTATGTCAATGACTAATTGGTTAAAGAAAATGTGGAATGTGCATCAATGAAATATGGTTAGTCTTTTTTTGGTAAAAGGATACCTGGCCTTATTTGACAATATGGCTAATCCTGAAGAGACTGACTTGTTAAATATACCAGACATAAGAAAAAAATGAAAATGTATAGAAATTGGAATTATATAAAAAACATGGAAATTATTATACCTAACACCCAATTTTTTTAGCACATCATTCCTATTTACAGAAACATGCTTGTGGAGGGGGAAAGGAATGTTGTGCTTTCAATCCTCATCTTCAAAATGCTAAGGTAAGGTTTTCTTCTTTTGCTTCATGATGAATAAAGGTCTGACTAACTTAAGAAAATAATTCTTCTGTCTTATGCTTCAAGGGGATTTCCAAATAAATGGGCAAATAAAACCTTATTGAAAGGTACTCTATCATCAGACAAAGTGATAAAAGAAGTTCAGGTTTGACAAAATGCCTTGGATAGTAAATTATAAAACATAAGGTAAACAACCTTAAAGTTTATAGACGAGGGTCCCAAATCCTTGGCTCACATGTGGGCTTCAAATGTGTAAGCCAATATCCCACGAAAATCAGCCAAAACCAATAGCTAGAAAGCTAGGGACAAGAAAGTCATTTCAGTAGTTACCTTTGGAGTTCAAAGGCAACTAAGTGAATGTTACCCATTGACAAATTTCTTGGATTATATTGTAGAGTTTTAGGTGAAAGTACAAAGTTTTGGAATCTAGGGAAAGAAAACAGACATAAACATAATCAAAGATTAGCTTATAAACCAAAAAATATTATCCCACTAAACCTTTCACTTCTACACATAAAGTTTTGAAAGATATACGTATATACAAAAACACAAATTATCATAAAAGAAATTTAAAATATTAATAAAAAACATGTAAATCACAATAAAAAACAGCAGTATAGAGAACCAGAAGATGTCTCAAAGGATTAATACACACACTTTGTGTGCCAACCTTTGGTCACCAGACTCTCCTGGTCTTCCCCACAGGAAAAATCAGGAGTAGCTCTAAAAACTCTGGGTTCGGAGCAATGCAAATAAAACTCAATTTGGATTTTAAAATCATTAGACACAAAAGTGGAGTGATAGTAGGGCTGGAGCAATAGCACAGTGGGCAGGCATTTGCCTTGCATGCGGCCAACCCGGGTTCAATTCCTTCGTCCCTCTTGGAGAGCCCGGCAAGCTACCAAGAGTATCCTGTCTGCAAGATAAAGCCTGGCAAGCTACCCGTGGTGTATTTGAATGTGCCAAAAACAGTAACAACAAGTCTCATACTGGATACTGGAGACTGGTGCCCGCTCGAGCAAATTGATGAACAACTTGACTACAGTGCTACAGACACAAAACAAAGCTTTTTTTAGTTAGCATAGTCTAGATTCTACTGTGTTACAAATTAGGTTACTATGAAAATCAAGGAGATATTTTATGCAATCAAGGAGACACAAGTATTCTGGACACCAGAAAGATGTTTAATAATTGAAAGAAATTCAGACATGATTACACACATATAAATATTATGTTTATATTCTTTTTATGAAGAATTTATGATATAAATTGTAAGCATTATTTACAATTTATGATATATTAATATTAAGCACTGTATATCTGAAATTACATCTAATTAAGTGGGACATCTATCTAAGATTACAGGTATCTATCTCTTACAGACATCCAAGATATTGATTTTGTCTTTCTAAAGAGAGTCAGTTTTGAAAAATTCTTTTTATGGGAATAAAGTTCTCAGTTGACAGGCTTTTTCTTTCTTAATTTTTATACATCAGCCTACTGGTATACTATTGACTTCCATATTTTTCATTTTTTATTCTCTAATTCATCTTTAATTCTTAGGTTTTATCTATATTTAGTGATTATATTCTCTAGCTTTTTAATTTTTAAAATATAATTAATTCTGTAATTCTTTTCTTATTTCTTTTTTTTCTCTAGGCTCTGTTTCCATAACCGATTGTGTCCTTAGTCTTATAATTGTGTTTCTTTCAGAAATATGTGGCAGAATTATTTTGAAAATTATCAAGAAATTCTGCCTTCTTTTGGAATCCAGCTATGTACATAACGGTTTTTTTAGAGCACACCCACATATTATTGGTATATTTTTCTCATTTTTAGAAATTATTTTTCTTCTTTCATTTTTAAAGTTTTTATTATTATGTCTTCAAATTCACTAATAATTTCCTCTACACAGTTAAGTTGTTAGCAACATCTAGTAATTCTATTTCAGAAATTCTCATTTTCACATCAAGAAGTTCACTTTCAGTGAGTCTTCCAAGACTCTACTTAACATACTTAGTATATGAAATTCAATTTTAAAAGCACTTGGAGTCTTTGCTCTTTTTGAAATTGTTGTCAGTGACACATATATTTAATTGATTGATTTCTCACTTTGGATTTATTTTCTTGTTTATTTGCAGCAGGGGTAGGGAGTCTCTGGCCCACAGGCCATCTGATACTCACAAAATCAGTTGTTTGGCCCTGAGTTTGTTCAAGACAGACTCAGAAGCTTCTCTTCCACTGCCTGTAGGCTGTCTGCCTAAACTGCATGGTTTGGGGATGACATTATAAACATTGTAATGATCCTTGGCATAGAAATTCCCACCATTGATTTTTCATGCATGATCATCTTTAATTATATGTCAGATAACTTGACACTAATTTGCACAGTGATATATTTTCTTTTTTAAAAGTATTCAAGAAGATTCTGCTGGTTTTTCACTTTCATATGGGAAGAAGCTAACTTTTATAAAAATAATCGAATAGTATTGGGGAGGGTAGTCATTCTGAGTCAATTTTGCATACTATTGCAGCTAGAATTTCCTGGGCCTTCTTCTAAACATCCTGTAAACTGAAAATGTACAGCAGCATCAGGGAGAACTATTATGTCTCATCTGGAATTAACTGTACATCATTTCCTTTCACCCCACTGGAAAAATTCGTCCTTCAGTCTTGAGTCCTTTTTCCCATGGGCCTGCCAGAGTAGACTTTGTTGCATCCCAGGGACGACCTTCTTACATATTTCAAGGCATCTCTCTTTGCTGTCTCTCTCTCGCTGGTCCTGTGACGTTTAGTTAACTTCAACCACTGAGACCAGCTCTCTGTAGTCTCTTGGACTCCACCAGAGTTTCCTTTTGAAATGTCATCACTGTTACTGTCACTGTCACTGTCATTCCATTGCTCATCGATTTGTTCTAGCGGGCACCAGTAACGTCTTTCATTGTGACACTTATTGTTACTGTTTTTTGCATATCGAATACACCATAGGTATTTGCCAGGATCTGCTCTGCGGGCAAGATACTCTCCTTAGCTTGCTGGGCTCTCCAAGAGAGGCGGAGGAATCACCAGTCGGCCGCGTGAAAGGCAAATGCCCTACCACTGCGCTATTGCTCCACCCCTTTGAAATGTCATAATCTGGAAATTTTCCCAACTAAGACATTTGTGAAAATAATAGAATCTTGTTCAGTTTCCTCCCTTCTCCTCAAAAAATCTTCATTCTCAATGCCAATCATCCAAAAAAAAAAAAACTGTCCACATTTATTGTCTGAATTATCACTGTTAAGGGACAACTCTTATACCTTGACTCTATGTCAGCAGGAAGCATAACTTCCTTGGGAACAGTGTAAGGTCAATGTGGAACAGCAATAAGAGAAAATGGGCTAAGAGGACTCAAGTCATCGGAGGTCTAAAGAGGATGTGGGAAGCAGGCATTGACCAGAGAGAAAGGGTGTAAATACAGGGCATACACAACACTTAAAAAAATGTGGTCTCTGGCTAGAGATAGTAGAGTAGCTGAGGTGCTTACCTTGCTTATATGTGACAAGGATTTCATCTCTGTCACCATTAGAATCCCCCAGTACCACCAAGAGTGATCCCTGACCATGGGGCCAGGAGGAAGATTTGAGCACAACTGGATGTGGCCAAAATAAAAAGAAACAAAGAAAACAACATGTATCTACATAAATCTCTCTGTCTCATTGTCTCTGTGTCTCTTTATCTCTCTCTGTCTTTCTCTGTCTGTCTGTCTGTCTGTCTCTCTCCCTCTCTCTCTCTCTTTCTCTCTCTCTCTCTCTCTCTCTCTCTCTCTCTCTCTCTTTCTCTCTCGCGCGCGCGCGCGCGCGCTCACTCACTTGCTCGCTATACCGCTCTCTCTCTCGCTCTCTCTCTCTTTCCATCTCCCAATACCAAAGGGTGAGATCTGGAGGGTGTGACTGACACAAGAGCCACCAAGCAGGTGGTGATGAAGGAAGTTGTTCCAGAGTGTTGGCCAAGATCAACTATTTAAAACGTCATCAATGAGGACATCTGATTTCCCTGACACCAACCTTCCTTCTTCGTGATGCACAGTGGCTCACGGAAACAGACAACAATCCTTGTCCTCCTGCTATTCTCTTCAACCCCCCAGTGCCTTTACCTGAGAGAGTTCACTATTACATCCATTGAAACAAGATAAATATCTGTGAGCTCCTCCCCCGAGCTATTACAATATGGCAGAGCTCAGAAGGGCAATTGGGAGTGGGAGATAGAGGGGTTGTTAAAGGGGACCCCAGAAGGGATTGGGAAAAGTACTGATGAGTGGTGGAACGCTACACAAGTGATCTGGATAATCTCACACAATGAAAATGAGATAAAAGGAGAAGGACCATCAAGGGATAATTAATAATAAGGTGCATGGAGAAGACTTCTGCAAGCACTATCTTTTAATTCTTTGGTTTTGTGTTTATTAGTATGGTACTGGAGGGCAAAATAGAGTGATATTTTACAACACTCACAAAGCCATCAAAGTAAAATAACATATTCTACAAACCCACGCATACTAATATCAAATTGATGTTTTGTGTGAGCTTGTAAGCTTTCAGAAGGAAAATGCAGAGTTTATACAAGGCTTGATGTTGTTATCGGGGGTGTGGCAGTGGATGCCAAGGTAGGAAAGGCAAACAGGCACAGGTAATTATTGGGCCCCTCCAGCCTTTGTTGAGGGCTTCCCAGGAAGCATTCCATTAGTGTGCTTTGTAAATTACATATCATTTTTTAAAATTTTACTTCAATTATGTGAAGAATTCAAAACATCACATAAGTGAATGTGTTTGAAGCTATATATAAAGGAATACGGGAAACGGTCTCTGCAGGTTCCATTCTATGCATAGAGAACTATTGAGGATATTAGTAAAAATGGTTTATGACTTTGGGCTACATCTGGTGGTGCTTATAAACTCCTTCCAGCTTGGTGTTCGAAGAATTGCTCCTAAAGGCATTTAGAAGACCAGGCAGTTCCTAGAGAATGTGTCTCCAGCTTGCAATCATGCACACTGGCCCTTTAAGCTCCCCCACCCTGGTCCTTAATGCACATTTTAGCCACATGCTCTGTTCTCACATGCAAGAAAAGTATTGAGTTCACACAATGAAGACCTTTAAAATGTCTTTATAAGTAATCTGAATACAATTTGGAAGAATATTGAAAAATGAAACTGTCAATTGATGTCATTTGTGTTGTTTGCAATAAATATTAAAAGTCATGTGATATTCAAGTTATATATTTGTAGGCAATTTTGGAGTATTTTGACCCACAGCTAGAATTTGATTGTGGGTTGATGCCCAAGTATCACTCCTGTCATTCCTTAGAGAGACCATAAGAGGTCCAAGATGCAGACCCAGAATTGGGGTTGGCTCAAGTAAGACAATTCCATTACCTCCTGTACTATCTCTACAGTCTATACAGTCCTGAATCTATTATCACCGCATTGGTTAGTGAAAGGTTTTGCTTGGATTGTCATATGAATACTTAAAGACAAATGATCGTCACACTATATTGTTTATATTATTTGCAGATTGAGAATGTAGTAGGCGGGTTACTCACTGAGCACAGAAGTGGTGCTTTATTTTTATTTATTTATTTATTTATTTTTGTCTTTTGGGGTCACCTGGCAATGCAAAGGTGTTACTGCTGTCTCTACACTTCTGAGTAACTCCTGGCGGTGGTCAAGGGATGCTGGGAATCGAAACCAGTTCGGCTGCATGCAAGGCAAATGCTCTACCTGCTGTGCTATTGCACCGGCCCCAGGAGTATTGCTTTAATATTGACCACTGATAAACTTTCCTGAAGACAATGGTAAGAAGCATCTAGCAGAATTAATGATAAAACAGGTAACTATGAGGACAGCTGAAGCCAAAACCTCTCTTCAGAACACAACAACTGAAAGAGATGACCATAAATTAAGGTCTTCAGTAGAAGAGAAAACAACAATTCACTTCCATTATGTCTAACTGTGGGGGTAAATTTGTAAAACCGTGCTCATTTTTACATTTTGAGTGAATTTTCAATGATTCTTTGGATTTTAGGACTAGATACACCAATTTATATCATGACTGAGAAAACAAGGTATTTCTTCTATCCTTCATTACGTATCTATGTCCTTCCATAGATATTGAAAAAAAAATATTGGAGTCACTGTGATTTCAATACTGTCAATGATTTGACTCCATTTATACAACATCCTAATATATTACTGGTTGTAATTTACTTGTTTAAATGCAGCATATGGTCCAATATTTAAGAATGATACACTAAATCCATGGTGATTTGTGAATTGAGAAATTTCGATTCAAAATTAGTTGAGATCTCTGAGTTATTTATTTATTTATGCTTTTTTGGGTCACACCTGGCGATGGACAGCGGTTACTCCTGGCTCTGCACTCAGGAATTACTCCTGGTGGTGCTCAGGGAACCATATGGGATGCTGGGAATCGAACCTGGGTCGGCTGCATGCAAGGCAAACGCCCTACTCGCTGAGACACATGCATGTGTTGGTATGATATGAAGCATCTGTGTCAGCTTGCAACCAAGACAGCTTGGTCTGACTTCCAAACTGTCAGGAGATTAAGAAAAAAGTCATGCCAGGGAGAGAGATCCATATGATAGAAAGTAAAAACAAGGAATAATGATTGTGTCACAAATACTAACATTGTATATAGCAAAATGAATAATGCTTACTTATATGTTGCTCATGGGCTAATAAATTCAAGATGATTTCTAAATATGGCACCCATAGTAAAAACAGAACATAATAATTCAGAGAGGATCTGATTAATTTAGTCTATTAGGCATGTATTTTCAGTTTCCAAGTGAGATGTTAGATAATATTCCACATAGACTTGACTACTGATAAATTTTTCATAAACTTAGATAGGTGTTTAAACTAATTTTTATTTATTTTGTAGACATAAACAACTTCAAAGATTCCATGACCAACAAAGATAATCAGAGTGGTTATATAACATTGCAACTAAGCATTGCTTTCTGTTGATTAAAATAATAAATTGATGATATAAGTTTGCTAAGAAAAATACTTCTATAAATCCTTAGAATTCCCTATGTTATTTATTTATGAAAACACCTATTTATTCCTGTTATGTGCCAGACACAGACTAACAACTGATAAATAAAGATATAATACTTACTATTTGGAAATACAAAATAAGAAATATGTTAATTCTGTTTCAGCTCAGAAATTGTTCATGCTGTAGTTTGGGTAGAAAGGAAAAGGACCCACAGAGATGGCCAGTTTATCAAAGGGGGGAATGGTCCAAATGCCCTGAAACTCTCTCTGGCCTTTCAAAAAGAGCATGGAGCCAAGAATAACCTGAGCAGTACAGTGTGTGCTAAGTCAGAGTAATTGATCATAGTGGGAAAGAAAGAAGACGGATGGGTTCTGATGCCTCACAATCTTGCACAAGAGTACTTGTGCAAGAGTACTTTAAACACAGTCTTTAAACACAGTTTTGAATCCCAATGTTTTTAGACAAATGATTCTATTTTTGTCGATCTAATTCTCCTAGTTTTTGAGACAATTTTATTTTTCATTTTTTAAATTCTCTTTAAGAACCTATTTTTATTTGCTTGTGCCCCACTTATATTCTCAATGAATATCTATTTGACGGAAATATTCAGAAGGTTCTGGGAAATCTCTGACTATTGTTGCACCATCCATGATTTCATCTTTCTTGTCTCGAAGAGCATCTCTGATCTTGCATCAAGTTCCTTCTTCTCAAGTACATAGAGAACTCATACCCCTTGCCCCCATCTAAATCATCCATTAGCTCGTCCTTTCTGGCTCATCCCTTCCAGGGGACTCATAGAAGGAACACAAGGCCATAGGTTGACTGAAGTGAGAAGAATGAGCATGATTTGGGCGTCTCGGGCCCAGTGTATTGACTGATGCAAATGGGTTGAAAAACATCATAGGATTCGTTTGATTTTCATTAAGCACTAATCGGTGAAGAAAATGGGACAGAGAGGGTGACTTGGAGATTTCACATGCATTCTTGCCCATGCCAATGCAAACACAAGAAGAGAGATTACCTGCGAGTCCATAAATTTCAGTAGTGGCCATCACGAGTTGCTTTGAACTTTGTTTTAAGTTAAGCAACGCATTCCCATCCTCCATGTTTGCCTATGTGTAGCCAAAAACCAAGCTCAACCACCACCACAGTGTTTAGAAATGTCTGATGATAATGGCAGGTTCGATCGGCCAAATAAAACACAGACTGGCCAAATATGCACCCACACAGGATGAAGAACAAAAGCAAAACTTTTTCAGGTGAAGTGGAGATGAAATCTACAAAGCCATCTTCCTCTGCACGCATGAGGAATTTTGGGAGATGCCAGTGATCTCAAAAACTGCTTGGGTATTATTTCAAAGATGAGTCTAGGACAAGTGAACACCCACATATGTAAATATTATAGTTATGGATTTATGGAGACAGTGCAGAAATGTTTACAAATCAGTAGGATATAATAAGACTTTAGATCTACATTATATAGAGAACGAAATATTATTGATTTTCCATGAATAACTGGGAGTTTGTAGCAATTTGATCTCTGAAAAATCTTGAGTGGAGATAGAGTAACGCTTAACTGATATTTTCAACAGGTGAGAACTCCAGGATAAATACAAATATAGCTTAAAAGATGGATCATCCTGTCCACCTCTTCCCAAAGGCACAGGTGTTATAGTCCCTGGAGTAGGCGACAGATGAATGTTAGTAGAGAACACACCTGCCTCTGGTACTTGCTAATCTTCTGTCCAAGATAACTGGATGGAACACAAAATACCTTGACTCATGATGAATGTCAGAGAACAAAACAATCCACCTTATCTCTGATATGGCAGGAATTGCGTCTCTCATTTGAAATCAGAGCAAGCCACAGACACCATGTAAGAATGAACAAAATGAAAAATAATAGAATCACCTGCATAAACAAAGCACACTACAAACATAACATCTATACATCTATGTCATATAACAATGTAAGTCCAACAGTATAGAATTTTCTAAGTATGAAAGTTCAATGAAGCAAGGAAAGATATGAAGATATTATCAAATACCGCAGAATAGAATTTGGTTAATGACTTAAATATCACAAACTGCTCTATACATTTACTTAACCATGAATTAAATGGATTGATATATAAAATAGCTTCTCAAACCTAAACTTTTCTCACAATCATGAAAAATGAATCTTTGGCTACCATTCTCCAAGTAACTAGTATGAGAAAATGTGTTTGCCCATGAAACAGATTTCCAAATATTGTGTGCTAGTGTGAGTACAATATTCTGAAGATTCCTTATGTAGAGTATAGGTATGCATAATCTCTTATACTAAATGTGAACAGAAAACCTGTTAAAAATAGAAGATGCAAACTTCGGACACTTTTGATTAATTGATACATTGATTAGAAAAGCAGAAACAACAAAGGCAACTTTGGCAAGGATAAAATAGTAAAGAAGAAAATGATTTGAGCACAGTATGCAAAATAGTTAAATTTTCTGACTAAAATGAAAGTCAAAATTGGAATTTTTATATGTGCTCATTGAATTTAACGGGCTACTCTATTCCCCTATTATTACACTGCACCTAAAATATATATACACCACGCTAATTTAAACCAGTTCAATGTTATTTAAAAACTAAAATGTGAACATTTATTTTTCTTTGCATCATAATTCTTTCAACATCAGGGAGAGTGAGACACATCAAGGGCAAAATCCAAGCTGTTTCACACAGGACTGGACGCAATAAAGGCCTTCCCCTCAGCCTCTGGGAAGATAGTGTGAGGCAAAAGCTTTGGGCTCTGCCAGCCGCACCTGTAGAGAGGTACCGCCAACTCACCCCACAAGGAACAAACTTGGCAACAGGAAAAAGAAATCGCTCATCAGTGAAATCTGGTCAAATATAACAACTCAGGAATTGAGAAACTCTGATAGGAAAAAAAAAGAACTACGATCACATTTATTTACAAGGGAAATACTAAATAACCATGGAAAAACAGTTCAAATTTGAAAAAAACTGTCACAGACCTTAAAAATGTGAGACATATTATAATTGACCGAATTGGATGTGAGAGGAAGTGGACATGATTCAATGCCCTGTTTTCTACAGTAGAGTGTGACAATAGATAAAAACACATTGGTCCTATATATCTAATAAATCTAAAATTTTATGTTATTGACATCAGAAAATAACATCAAATGTGGATTAATTTTATGCTTAGTGATTATTTCTAACTTTTTATAGTTCCCTTTTTTCATCTAAAATGACATTATTAATTTCCAAGCAATATAGTTAATTATATGAAAAAACATACATGGTAAAAGAAATTATAATAGTTAAATTATACTTTTAGTGATATTTCTACTTTTTTGAATTTACATATATATATATGTATATATATATATATATATATATGTATATTGCGGCGGATAGGGCATTTGCCTTGCACCAGGCCGACCCAGATTCAACTTCTCCATCCATCTCAGAGAGCCTGGCAAGCTACCTAGAGTATCCCGCCTGCACAGCAGAGCCTGGCAAGCTACCAGAGGCATATTTGATATGCCCAAAACAGTAATAACAAGTCTCACTATGGATACATTACCAGTACCCACTTGAGCAAATCAATGAATGAGAAGACAGTGCTACAGTGCTATATATATATATATATATATACATATATATATATATATTTGTGTGTATATACATAACACAAATTATATATATATTTATTTGTGTGTATATATGTATACATATATATGAACACTATATATATATATTTGTGCTATATATATATTTGTGTGTATATACATAACACAAATTATATATCTATATATACACACAAATTTACAAATATATATATATGTATATACACACATTCACAAATTCTTTTGAATGGGAACACCTAATAAGAATGCTTCGGCAGTCTGACCGAGAAATCAGAATTGCTATTCCATTATCACCAATTATTTTACAATACTCACATTGTTCATATTAAGTATCTAACTGTAAAACATTTTAGGAGTCAGTGAGACAGTACAGGATTTATACCATTTTGCTTTGCCTGGAACTAAGTTAGGATCAGTCTCCAAAACTGAATATTGTCCCATTAGCACCATCAAGAGTGAGCCTTAAATTCAAAGCAAGGAGAAAGTCCTCAACACCAACAAGCAACAAGCTACCTCACATAAATATGCTATTTTTACAGCAAAAAAAATTAAAATAACAAAAATTTTTGAACCAAAGCCTAATTTGTTTTAAAATGAATTAGATATTTTTTCCTAAAAAAAGTCAATCTATACCCTACATAAACTATAAGAAATACCTCCAGAGCAGGCCATATTACCATTAAGACAGGTAAAATCTGACAGTAGTTATCTAAAACTGTAGTTTTTTTCTGTGTATTTATGTTTGCAATCACTCTTCAATGATTATGAACTACCTTTAATTAAAGCTGATGTTCAGAAAGGAAATATATATGCATATATATATTATTTCTTCTAAAAATATAGTCAAATTTATTGTTTTAAATCATTTTAATTAATGGAGAGTTAATTATACTTCATGGTTTATCTTCTAGGACAAAAATACACATCAAAATAGAAAAAATATAGCTGCTCTGTTTAGGATATAGGAATAAGGAACTCCATGTCCTTGATTTATCTTCTGAAAATAGGTGGTTCCACCTTTCCACATAGTTCTACTGAACTCAAGTGCTGTACTTCTAAAGACAGAGCAGAGTATTACTGATGGAAAGAGATGTTTGAGATATAATCTTTGTTCTATTTTCAAATTATCTTTCTGAGACAACATTTCTAGCATTACATAATATGCATTTTTATTTTTGAATAATTTTTAATTTTTTTGTTTTTTTATAATTTTAACTGAGTTTTAAAACTCCTGCATATAGACACATGTATCTATGACAATGAATAAATATATTGGTTATAGATGTATTATCTATATTCCTATACTATAATGAAATAAATAAAAATTACCTATTGGTGCACTGAGGGTGTGGATGGTTAAATACAGTTCAAAGTACAATGTAACAATATTATTGTTCCCATGTATCCCAAGATACATGGGAAATAAATAAATATAACTCACTATCTATTGGTCATGAAGGTACCGGCAGAGGAACACACATGTGTGCAATCCCATCAATGGCTAACATCCAGAGACTTAAAAGTGAGCTCCCAGAAGATATTTTGTAGCCTACTTCTACCTCTGTGAGAAACTGGCAAGCTTCTGAGAGTTTCCTGCCCACATGGGACAGCCTTGCAAAATTCCTGTGGTGTATAAAGAAATCTTAATTTATCCTGCTATCAGGAAACAGGGATGACATTTGCAGTCTTGCTGATCTTGGGAGACAGGATCAAGTGTTGTGAGGAACATGTCTGTGCACATGTGATAAAATTGGTATTGTAGAGACACAAAGGATCTACATATTCACAGGGACAGTTGGCTTTTAGTTAACATTGTAAATGGCAAGCCAATGGTTGACACAGAACTGCAAGGTAGTGTGTGTGTGTATGTCTGTGTGTGTTTGTGTGTGTGTTTGTGTGGGTGGGTGTGCATACTACAAGGTCTCTACTTCAGTTACATTCAAATTTTAATGAATCTCTTTAAAGGAATGAGGCAAGGAGAGTAAAATGGTAGTTCTCATTAGAATATGCCATTCATTATTTGATAACAGTATGAGAAAATTCAGTGAGAAATCTCAGTAAGCACGTTGCTATTTATTTTTAATAAGGACCACAAAATAAAAAGAGTGGCAATCACTGCTGGAACTTGACAGTCACTAAAACCGGAGCTAACAGAGAATTAATGCAGTGTCTAGGACACTTAGCTACTCTTCTTCTAATCACCTTCCCCCCAACCTTTTTCTTCGCCTATGTTAACATTTGGGCAAATTTAGTTTCTATTATCCCTAAGAAGCAGTAAGGATATAGAGATTATAGAGCCTGGCTCATAGGTCTGTTAGAACAAAAAGAATCAAATTTCAGCTCAAGATCAGTCTCCAAAAGATAGAGGTAGGCAAGAGCGGTAAGAAGAATGAACTGCTCTCTGTACACTCTTAAAATACTTTTACTGGAACAAAATTTGTATGCTACACGAAAAATGTATATACATTATAATTATAGGAACATTGTATACAATTTACAGATGAGGACTTGAGAATCACTAGTGTATACATATTTCTAATTGCTCTTTAATACTTCCTAATGGGATGAAGGTTGTGTTGCATATAATTTGAAACTTCTTTTTGATCTCATAAGTAATTATTATGTTTCTAATTTGCTCCTGGAGTACATGAAAGATCTGCCTTAAATAATATAAAGTGTCCCTCAAGAATTTAACTATTAATTTGAGCTCCAAGTTAGTGAAAAGTGGTAAGGATATTGATGACAAAATATTCTGAATGTCATAATGGATGGATATAATTGTATTTCAAACCTCGAGAAAAAATTTTGTGAACACATTGAAACTATAGGAAAACATTTTCTACCTAGCCTAAAGATAAAGATATATATATATGTATATATATATATATATATATATGTAATTGGAATTGCCACAAGTATTGTACTAGAGCAGGGAATATCAAGAAAATCGTTCTATATTTCTACTAACAATGATTATAAGAGGAGTCCTGTAGACATTGAATGAGCCTGAGAAAATACAACTTTATTTTTTGTACAGGAATAAATTTTATCATGGCATACCTGAGTCTACTTGACATGCATTGCTAAGGATTACTCAAAAGCTAATGGGACCAGTATAATGAGTGGTCAGAGACACCTCCTTTTCTTCTTGAGCTTCCTTTCCCACTAATTAAATTCTTGCCAACTGAGAACAATGACACAGACATTATTATGTTCTACCTCTCCAGAACCAAGCCTTAGAAAACCACCAGGGAGATAAGAAGAACAATAGCCCCTCCCTAGAGAACATTGGTCATATGAATCAAAGAATCCTGTAGCTCAAACATGGATTGACGTCAGCTGGGCTCTAAGAATAGCTGGCATTGTTTAGGTGAAAGGGTGGTCCTATGATCTCCCCTGGAAATCCATAGGTGATGAATCTTCATGAGCGATATCCCATTACTTCAAGAATGCACACAGCTAGAGTACTTACCTAGTGTCAACCACGTGGTATCCAACAGTGGGAAACTTAGCAGAGATTTCACCTATTCTCTTTGTAAGCATATAACTGTAGTGTTAAAATTTTGCCAATGGAAGACAAAAGAACCCAATGTGCATTTGATGTTTCAGAAAATACATTACCTTCTGCACTAATATTTAGCAGAATATTTGAGCCACATAGCCTGAATCGAGAATAGGTACAATGGTGATGTGTGAAGCCAGTCTTGCTTTGGATGGATAATTGTAACCAAAGTAGCAGTGGGTGGGGAAGCAACCCTCCTGGGTTCTTTGATGCACCCATAAATAGAGTTCATTTACACCAATAAAAATATTGACATTGCGTACAGGACACTGTGACTAATGAGTATTAGCATGATTTATGTAAAACAGTAATGGTATCCTGTATTAATGCATATTTCTCATTCCACAAATCTTTACCCAGTTACACAAAGACAACACCACACCCAGATGAACAGGGAGGCGAGTAATGCCACATTAAAGATTACAGAGGAGGCGTTTCTAAGTGGATGACTTCTTAAAAGAATACAGCCGCCATGATGGTTAGAACATATAAAGAAAATAAAAACACTGCTGAAGCTCAAGAGCTTACTGTTTTGCTAGGAATAATTAGAAACTATGTTATTTTGTCAGAACACCACTCTGGCTTCTGACTGTTTAAGATAATTTTCCATCTTGTGTGTATATGTCTATAAATTTTAAGCTAATTGAACGGGCACCACTCCAGCACTGTTTTCTTTGCTTGGCTTTGTTTTGGCGGCCATGCAGGTGCTATTTGTGCCTTACTCCCAACTCTGTACTCAGGGATTACTCTTGGAAGTGAGTAACGGACTATATGTGGTGCTGGGGATTGAACCTGGGTCAGCCACTTTCAAGGCAATGCCCTCTCCTCTCTACTACTGCTCTGGCCCCCACCCCAGTACTTCCCATAGCAAATTATGGTGCATATATTAAAAATATTTGCATTCAAAACAGGTACTACCAACAGAGCTTTGATTTAGCTGTAATTGGTCATACATGAAGTACGTATCGTTGGAGCTCTATCAAGGCCATATCAGAAAGTTATGCAGGCAGATTATTTGATTCTTAATGAGCCACTGGCCCAAAGATAACTCTGTGTATTTCTGGTTTTCAAGTTTGGTTGGTCTGGTGAAACAAATATTTCAATCAAGAGGTTGAACAAGCTATTAACTTGTGTAAACTCTTGTCTCCAGGGGAAGCTCATTGATTAACTTCAAGAGTTTTGGATTTTACAGTTAAGGCAGAAAACCTTTACCCTAAACTTCAGTAGTAGTTTTGGATAGCTAACAGTAGTGACAATCCAGCAGTGGCACTCTTGCAAACTCAGGAGTTGTCATGATAGAAAACATACATTATAGTGTAACATAGATAAAATATCTCATATATACTTATACATATATAAGTAAAGGGCTGCATGAATCATAACATCAAATGTTAAAGACTAGAAGACAATGAAAATATAGTATCCAATAGACAAATGGATAGATTTTCTAGACTAAGAAGTTATATTACTATTCCAAGCTATTATTTTTGGAGCTATAAATTTTTAGGTGCCTTTGAAGCCTAGTCAATAGCATACACATGACCAAACTGTGACCCCCATTCTCACTCCTGCATATTACCACCGAATGAGTAATACAGATGTACATTCACACACAATCTTGAAAACCACACTCTAAGTTGTACCATCACTCTAAATTGCGTTTACAATTAAGTCAGACCATCTGACAGATGCGTACTTAGAACTAATGACAGCAGCCTTAACAGAAATGATTCCTGTAAATGTCATTTTGGACATTATACTATGAGCTTCAAAAAAGCAGTAAGAAATTCAATAGCAATACACAGATAATGCATTATACTGAGGTAACATACATATAACTAACATGAAATTGACTGCTTTAGCCATATGAAGTGAACCAGTCCACAGTTTCAAATTCATTCTCTTTGCTACAGGGAACTCATGTCCACCAAAACCATTCATCTTAACCAACTGAAACTTCAATTCTTTTGAACACTAATGACCTATTCTCCCGCCCAAGTCCTTGTTCCCCTGTTTTATTTTCTGTATTAGGAAATTTGGCTCCTATTGTTTCTTTGTATCTGCATAGTTCTGAGTTTTTATTTCAGAGATGCTTTATTTCAAGATTCATCCCTGCTGCTGAATATGCCAGAATCTTAGCCATTTTCATATCTAGTGGAATATCCAATATTCCAATGTGTTCATACAGTGTATTTTTAACCCATTAACTGATTGGTACTTGGTGACTTCTAGTATTTCGGTGCTATGAAGAATGCTTCTATAAACAAGAGAATAGGCGTAAGCATTTCTGGAATATATCTCCACAAGTAGAACTACTGGCTGAACTTGCAATTTCAGACTCAATTATTTTTACTTCTCTGGGATTAGAAATGTATCAAAAGCATCTAGGGGCCACTTCATATGATATTGAACAGTTGGGCTGGAACCTCAGTACCAGGGCATGTGGATATGCTGTTGGCTAGGCCATGTGGTACCAGAAACTAGCAAATTCCCTGAGATGTGTTGTGAGGCCTCCAGGACAGCCATAAGGTGCTTGAGATAGAACCCAGGCACAGGGCATGCATCCTGGTCCTTGTACTACCTATCTACCTGACCCGTCCCAATGGAAAACAGTTGATGATTTCCTCCTACATTTTACATACCAGCTGCCTACAACAATTCGCTGTCCCTACTCATAACTTACATGACAACTATTTTGTGGCTAATTGACACATTATGTGCATATGTATACAAATAATCACATCTAGTCAAATACTAATAAATATATCTTTACTTTTTCTAAATAAAGGCCATGAGAAAAATTCTTGCATTAAAATAACATCAAAAATACATTTACTTATCCAGGCCAACCTCTTTGTTTTTCTTGCATTCATCGGATACTATGAATCATATATTTATGTTTTTCTTTGTCTTTAATCTGTAGGAGCCACAGAGCCAAGATTCAGCCCACACCTAGGAAAGCCCACACCTAACACTTTATGCCTAATTTTCCCTGGCATCAATTTACTTTCATAACTTAATTTTTCTGGCTCGATTTTTATGAATTTCTTTTTAATCATAAACCACATAAATTTGTGTAAGCACTTGGAACAAAATAGGATACACATAAATAAACACATCTTTTAAATGGCTTTGTATTTAATTTCTATTCATGTAGACTGTTTTGGAGCCTGAGAACATAACGATATCTTGCCTTTTCTCCAAGTAAAACTGAAATTGTAGTAGAAACAAAATTTGCTGAAATACTTACACTTATTTACTTTGATGGACAGTAAATGCAGTGTCGAATTAAAAAAGTTCAAAGAGAAATAGAAGACCAAGTTTTCACATCATTCCCAGTTGCTAGGGAGTGTGTGTACATTTTTTATTTAACATTAATTTCAAATAAGTGATTTTTGTGGCAAAAAGAAGTCTCATGTTTTCTTGTCAGTCCCTACACTCCACAATTTCAACAAAAAATATGTGACAGGGCATGAAAAATGGTATTTAAAGGAATTTCATCTTTGGAAGTCCTAAATTAAGCTTTCAGGATGAATTTCTATGAGCATTTTCAGAATTCTCTCCTGGGAGCGCCTGGTACTACCCAAAGTCATTGGAGAGAGTCTTTCTCAGAGCTCACAGCTGCTGCCTGCATCATGCCCTTCCCTCCCTCCTGATGTATGACCCTGGCTCATAAAAGATTCTTGAAAAAGCTAAGGTGGTCAGTATAGGTTTCTATGAACTCATGACTATAGAATTTAACAGGGCATGGAGAAAGAATCTATGGTTGCAGCAGAGCTGTGCAACAATTTTGAATTATTTTTTGTATCCAAGGTAAATTGTTATGACCTTTTACTATCTGTGTGGAAATAATTTCAATGTGTTTGTATTTAGAGATATGAAGTCTACCTATATCTGTGTATGACTTTTAATTAGATTTTGTGATTAACAATATAACAGATATGCATTTGATTATTGGTTAAGGAATTATCATAGAGATTTATCTTTGAATTTTCAAAAAAATGACACATGCGTATATGTACTGCATTGGCTATTTTCTTTGTAATAAATAACTACACGTATTTGAGCTGTTTATCATGAACCTATTGTTATAACCATAATAAGGTTGGAGATGTGTTGTTGGAAATGACGTTCTTAGGGGTTTTGACTGTATTATCAATAACTTGGCAAATTGTGACTTGTCAAGAATTTACCTTAGAATAATGCGAGAACAAGTCGTTGGCTGTCAACATGTTTCCATTCATTTCATTGCAGAATTAATTATCAGAGTATATAAACTGGCCTTAGAGATAGCAAACCTTAGCCCTACAGTGGAGACAAAGGAACAGGGATAGTACCCACAGCTCTAAGGATATGCAAAGATCAAATTATATTGACTAATAATTCACCTGACAGAGGGGGTGGGCTCCAGCTTCCCTCCCCGCCCTGAGCAGCACTTCTGGGGCCAAAGATCTCCAGAGCCTAGCCACAGTCATGCTCAAGACCCCTCTCCACACATTCGAACAAGCCTCACACATGAAGGTACCAGCAGAGGAACTTAGGTGTGTGGGACCTGGGGCTGAGACCTCCAAGCCTGCTCAGATCGGGACTGGGCCTCTTCCGCCCAGATTTCCCATTTCCCAGTAGCTAGGCGGTCACACCCAGGGACTGCTCTCAGCTACACGTAATCCCACCAATGGCCAACATCCAGAGACTTAAAACCGAGCTCCCAGAAGCACACAGAAGTGAAGATGAAGCGGCCGCCGACATCGTATAGCCTAGTTCTCCCTTTGGGAGAACCTGACTAGCTACCGAGAGTTTGCGGCCCACATGAGAGAGCCTCGAAAACTTCCCATGGTGTATTCATGTGCCAAAACCAGTAACAATGCTAGGTCTCATTCTCCTGACCCTGAAAGAGCCTCCAATGTGGCATCATTGGGAAGGACAAGTAAAGAGAGGCTTCTTAAATCTCAGGGCTAGGACAAATGGGGACGTTACTGAGACTGCTCAAGAAATTCGAGGATCAACAGGATATGATGATGATGATGATGATGATGATGATGATGATGATGATGATGATGATGAAGATGATGATGAATAATTCACAAACAGTAATGTCCAGAATCAGGTTAATCATTTTAAGGTTAATCATATTAAGCACAAACATATTGTTGTAAAATTTTATACACTCATTAATTTTCAACTAGTTCATCACTGTATCACTGTATCACTGTCATCCCATTGTTCATCGATTTGCTTGAGCAGGCACCAGTAATGTTTCCGTTTGTACCTGTAGCGAGCTAGTGTAGCCCAATGGCATATTGTGGGCTCTTTCAGGGTCAGGGAAATGAGGACCGATGTTACTGTTTTGGGCATATCGTTAGCTTGCCAGGCTCTGCCATGGGGGTGGAATACTCTCGGTAGCTTGCTGGGCTCTCTGAGAGGGGAGGAGGCTTTTGGGGTGGTCTCTAACTGCCTTTACAGTTCCCAGCCTATTGAATGCAATCTTTTGGTCAATTTGCACGTTGTAACAATCTGCACACTGACAAACACACACCTGCCTGTGTCTGGGCAGCACCTGGGCCATCTTGGGCCTCAGGTTGATCTCCTTGAGGTTGATGGAGTGCGCCCAGAGGTTTTCGAGCAGCTGGCAGAGTAGGACCCTATCACAGAGGGTCTGTGCCAGGTCGAACACCTGTGCCACGTAACTAGTTCATACCTTCTTTTTAAAACAAAAATAAGTTTTTTTTTTTAACTGAATCACTCTGAAGTAGTTCCTTTGTAAATTGTTTCTGTTTAGGTTTCAGTAAAACAATGTTCTAACATCCATCCTTCCACCAGTGTACATTTCACAGTCACAGTGTTCTGTTGCCCTCCCTTCACCTCCCCCAACACAGACTGAGTCTGCCTCTATGGTAAGTAATTTATCTCTCTCCCCCTCCTCTGCCCCCACCCTCTCTCCCTCTCTCCCTCTCTCTCTCTTTCCCTATCTCTCTCTTTCTCTCTCTCTCCCTCTCTCTATATATCGCCTTTTCTCTCCCACTCCCTCTATCTCCCTTGCCCCCTTTCTCCTTCACCAACTCCCTTCCCTCTCCTGCTGGGCATTTTTGCTGGATGCTTTTTGCAGCTCATCTTCAAGCCCACTAGTTCTGTCTTCAATAGTTGTCATTCTAGTGTTGAAGGCACCCACTGAATTCATCTACCATTTTTTTTATTAGTTACATTGTATTTGCAGTTTTCTCAATAGTTTCTGTATTTTATCAGCTGACAATTCCATTGTTTCTTTTAAATCGTCCTGTATTTTATTGGATGTCTTTTCCACTGTTTCTCTGAGTCCATCAAACACCTCACCATTTACTCTCTGAAATCCTTAGCAGAGAATTATGTATGTGGGTATTCCTTGTTGAAGCTTCTGGGCTCTTTTCCTGTGGTGAGGACCTGACGCTCTTTCCCATGATGCTGTAATAAGGAGGTGGAACCTGTCAGCTCACTGTTATTGCCACCCTCTCACTTCCGGGGAAGACTCTGGGTTAGACCGCTCAATTGATGGTGGTCTCCTCTTTCCCCTTCAAGGATACTACCTATCAAGGATACTACCTCTTTAGTGCTCCTATGTGACGTGTGTGGGGCCTCTCGCACTGATCAAGGGTATGTGTTCTTTTAGATTTGGGTTGTACAGATTCCTGTGTTCACATTATTTGTGTGAGTTGAGGGAGGGGTGGTATTTTGATTGGAATTGGCCAGTGAACTCTTGACCTAATGTGGTTGGGGTGGTCAGGCTGCCCTTGTGAGTGTTTGGTATAGGAAGCCGAGATATGGGTCTAGCGCACTATGAAAGGAGAAGTTAACTGGCAGTGCCCGGGAGGCCATGCTCCCCTCTGCCAGTGTACCCGTCAAAGGAGGGGCCACGAGTTGGTGCAGATACTGGTTTACAGTTTGAATCCCACTGCTGGAGCACTTCAAGAAATGCAGTTGTCCCCTTCTTCCCAGGCGTTCCTTGGGGGCACCTATGACTGCAGAGGGAGACTCTCTCTTCGCGATCACCTCAGCCACGCAATTCCCCATACCTTCTCTTTGAACAAGGAATCATGTTTCTGGTTTATGTTTCTGTTTCGGGCCCACACCTGATTGAGCTCAGGGCTTACTCCTGGCTCTGCCCTGAATGAATCATTTCTGTACGAGACTCTGGACACAGTACAAGGTGCCAGGGATTGAACCTGGGTCAGCTGCATTCAAGACAAGCTCCCCGCCCATTTCACTATCTCTCTGATCCCAACTTCTTATTTATTTCTCATTTATTTATTTCTCATAAATAATAATGCAGACATGAGGCTGATCTGAATATGTGATTATTTTATTCAGTGGGTCCAACAGTGTCCACTGCTATCCTCAGTTGGTGACACTGGGTCAAATGAATTCACCATATTTTAGATAAAGATCTTCCACTTAAATCTCCAATATTCCCTTGACTATTCTTTTTCCTAAATTTTAGAAGTTGATCGTTCTGGATTTTCAAAATGCCATATCTTTAAATTTATGTGTTAGGTGAATGTATGTAATTACATATCTCTTTTTCTTATTTACAATATATTACTTCACTGACTTAGGCAACCAGCAATTAATGCCAATGAGCAATGGGTGTTTGGGAAGATATATGAAATAATAGGAATAGTTGTAGAAATTTATCTTTTTTAATATGTAAAATGTAAGCTGAGAATTTTAAATTTTTTAACTCCTAGTTTTGTCACATAAAAAGTTAAGCAGTAATTGTGTTTCTAATTAACATTGCTGAAATTTATGGAGTTGGAAAAATATATTTCTTCTAGCTGCTTTTTGATTTTTATGTATAAAATGATACTTTCATGATAATTTGGTTTTAATCCTTGATAAATCCTCACACTTTCTTCTACATGTATTATTTTATTACTTTTATTGTTTTGTATTATATTATATTCTAGACAGCTGTCATGTCAATTATATAAAAAGGAACACATACAGACTGATTACTGAGCATTTTGTTTCACTTTCAGATGTCTTTATAGTAATAGAAGTCTTTGATTATCTTCACTTCAATACAGAGTTCATAGATATATATGACAATTTTTCCTTCTTTCTATATGAAGATAAACATACTATAATTTACTATAAGAATAAGTATATCAGGGTGAAGGGGAGTTTGAAGATTTAACTACACTTGAATCATAGAAAAAGAGCTTTGTGATGACATGTCATTGTTCTTAAACATTTTTGGACTTAATTTATTGATTTTTTTAAAAATATTTTACATTGTGTTTGGGAATGAGTATGACCATTAGTTTTGCTTAAACTTCACATGCTTATTAAAAATATTACTATTCCAGCCTCACATAATCACAAATTGATGACTCATTTTTTGTTTTTAAGGAAAGTAAATATTTCTTGGCTACTTCTTATAATCATATTTTAATATGAGACAATTAAATTCCATAGTTAAAAAATATAATTTAATCAAGTTTTGCCATGGCATGATTTTACATATATATTTTACTATGTTTTTAAAGTTGGCCATTTTTATGAAAAATGATTCACACTTTATGTATCTCATTAAGCATTTTTTTCTATACAAATTTCTAATTTACAAAGCTTAGTCAAGCAAGTATCTTTTAAGTATGAGAAAAAAATATTTAAGCTTCCCATATCTGCCATCAGCTCACCGACCAGCCCAGCTCTTCACAACCTAAATCCTCCAGGGGCTAAATTCCTGGACTCAGCAGTGGGTCCCCAGGCTGAAAGGTCTGAGGCGCCCTGGGGAGGGAGACAGGCATATGGTGCCTTGCTAATGCCCTGGCAGCAGCCCCCACGGCACTGCTGCTGCCGTGCCAAGGGCCTGCGGCCTAACTTCATGATTTCACCAAGAATATCTGCAGACTTCTCCCAGCTCTACAAGCCCTGGAATTTCTGGACACCTACAAATATCACAGTACTAAAATTCCAATCAGAGCACAGCAAAACAAATGCACTTTCTACTAGTAAGTGCTGCTAGCGTAACAGCCAACGAAATTTAACACACAAAAACAGTATCACAGATTCAACTAGCTTAGTAAATTCCAAAGACTTATCAACCCTGTGGTGAGGTAGAACAATTTTCACTTTTTTTTTTAACTGAACTACTTTTAATATTTGCTGTATCCATTTGTATATAACAAGTAACATGACACAAATTAGTCTGTACTTGCTAAAAAGACAGGCTTGAGGTATGGTTGGGAAAATTGGGACAATTGTAGAGAAAAAGTTATCATTCATGTGGTAGGATTGGTGTTGCAACATCAAAAGCCCATAACAGCTGTATTATGAACTACTTTGTAAACCTTGACCTTTAAATAAAGTTTAAACAATCTTATTTAAAACAAAGGGAACAAAAGAAGCTGCCACAGATGCATAGAAATTTATAGTTATAATTGAGGGTATTTCTTGAGTAGAAGAAATACAAATAAGATGTAGAGAAACATTTATGGAATATTCGATATGCCAAATACAGTAACAGTAACAGGTCTCATTTCCTGACCCTGTAGAAGAGCCTCCAATCATTGGGAAAGATGATTAAGGAGAAGCTGCTAAAATCTCAGGGCTGGGACAAATGGAGATGTTACTGGCACCCACTCGAATAAATCAATGAACAATGGGATGACAGTGATACAGTTATAATTTTTGTTGCATAATTCACCCACTACTAAACTACTAAATATAACAAAATAACATAATATGGGATTGACATCCCATATGGGACAGTAGACACAAAGGTCAGGAAGATTGCCCCATTGTTGGAAGCCTGCCTCATGAGCTGGGGGAGAAGGCAGCTGGGATAGAGAAGGGATCACTAAGGCAATGATGGTTGGAGGGATCATTCGGGATGGGAGATGCATGCTGAAAAGTAGATAAAGGACCAAAAGGGATAGCCTATCAGTATCCGTATTGCAAACCATAATGCTCAAGAGTAGGGAGAGAGAATGGAGGAAATTGTCTGCCATGGAAGAGGGAGAGGGTTAGAAAGCAGGAGTATATGGGGGGCATTCATGGTAGAGAATGTGCACTGGTGGAGGGATGGGTGTTTGATCATTGTATTATTGAAACTCAAACATGAAATCTTGTAACTGTATCTCATAGTGATTCAATAAAAAAAAAAGAAATCAGTAAGGCCAATTTGGGATTATTACAGGATTTTTGATTTATGTAAATAAGAAAATTAAAACCATTGAATATAAAAAATGTAGAGAAAAACTGAATAATAGAGTGAACAAACCTGAAAAATATTCCTGTTCATATAACTGAATACTGGGTACTAAAATAATAATATGTATACATTAATATTTCAAATAATAAAACACAGACTGGAGAGATATTCCAGGGATTAAGTCACTTCCTTTGCACAAGGATAATACTGGACTGGATGCATGGCATAGAACATGTTCACCTGAACACCACCAGGATTAATCCCACAGCGAAGAGTCAGACTTTAGCCCTGAGCACTGCTGGGTATGGTCCAAATGCAAACAAAACAAAACAGAGCACATGAGTTTGTTGTCAAGGAATTATAATATAAGTAATGGTAATGTCGTAAGTTTTTCCAACTTTCTCTGATGTGGATAAAAAAAATTCTATCTTCTAATAAATTGAAGTTATGTTTTTGTCTCTAATAATAAACTAATCAATTAGTGTGCATATGCTTATGTGGAGAGAGAGAAGATAAAGTGATAGCAATGTTTTCCAAACAGGAAAGTCAAAATAATCTATGCATCAGCATTTTGTAGTGAGAATACCTGAATGAAAGGCTTAGTAAGTTTTTTCTGAGTATGTAAAATAATGACTTCACCATTCCTTCGTTGTTAATAAATTGTTTAAGAAACATATTTCCCAATGCCTAACTGTTCATCTGTTCTTCATTTAATGATGCCTGCTTGTAAGTATCATAAAGAAGCCCTAGGAGTCTGCTTAAGACAATAAGAATGAAAGGTTGCAAAAAAGGGGTTTTTTTGCACTTTTACAAAGAAGTAGTTGATAGGTCTACAGTGATGACTTAAATTCCAAATCTCTTTCAAAAAACAGGGACAAGGATTTAATATTATTTCTTGTTTGTGAATGTGGACAATGTGTCCAAAATTTCATTTGAATCTCTTATTCCACAGTAGAGTTCCACTAAATATCATGCTAAGGAGACAATGGAATTGAATAATAATAAATCCTTCAAATGATTGTGTCAACATGCCATACACCACATCCTTCTTCTTCCTTTATATCATCTCCTCAATTACAAGAAAATTAAACCACAGAAACACAAAATTACCAGTCAGAAGTGCTATTCTGAACCATCACATCAAATTTAGCTAGGTCTGCAGTGATAATGCATAATTTTAGCTGTAATAAATCAATGATTTCAGAAAACTTAGCTTTGAAGTTGACTTAGATTCTAGATGAATCATTTGTCACTGATTGTGCCTATTGTATAAGTCCTCACGTATATTTTACATCCTTTTATTTCACTGCTGTATAAGATGCATCTGGTAATTGACCAATGACATGCCAAAATTTTAGAAAATTGATAATACTTTTATTCACATATAAATAGCACTTTTATTACACATTTTCTGGGAGCTTGATTTTAAGTCTCTGGGTGTGGGCCGTTGGTGGGATTACATAGCGCCGGGGCAGTCCCTGGGTGTGACCACCTAGCAACTGGAAAATGGGGAATCTGGGCGGAAGAGGCCCAGTCCCAAACCGAGCAGGCATGGAGGTCTCAGCCCTGGGCCCCCCACACCTGGGTTCCTCTGCCAGTTCCTTCATGTGTGAGGCTCCTCCAAACGTGTGCAGAGGGGCCTTGAGCATGGCTATGAGTCTCTTTCAGAGAGTCTCTTGCCCATGTGCCTGGCTGTCTTCCCCGGGGCCCCTCGGAGGGGCTGGGCTCCAGCTCCCCACCACCCCCACCACCCCAAGCAGAGTTCCCTCAGCTGAAGACCTCCGGAGCCTAGCCACAGCCATGCTCAAGGCCCCCCTCCACACGTTCAGACAAGCCTCACGCATAAAGGAAGCGGCAGAGGAACCCAGGTGTGGGGGGCCCAGGGCTGAGACCTCCAAGGCTGCTCACATCGGGACTGGGCCTCCTCCGCCCAGATTTCCCATTTTCCAGTAGCTAGGCGGTCACACCCAGGGACTGCCCCCAGCGCTGTGTAATCCTATCCATGGCCAGCATCCAGAGACTTAAAAGCAAGCTCCTGGGAGTGCGTGGCCGTGCGATATCTTACAGCCTACTTCTCCTCTGGGAGAACTTGGCAAACTATCGGGAGTTTGCTGCCCACATGGGAGAGCCTTGCAAACTCCCCATGGTGTATTCATATACCACCAAAACCAGTAACAATGATGGGTCTTCTTGACTCTGAAAGAGCCTCCAACGCGGCACCATTGGAAAGGATAAGTAAAGAGAGGCTGCTAAACTCTCAGGGTTAGGACAAATGGAGACGTTACTGAGACCACTCGAGAAATTTGATGATCAACTGGATGATGATTACATGTTTTACATTACATAAAATAAGTATATATTTTAATGCTTTACAGGAATTCAAAGTGGGAAAATAATCACTAAAATGAGGGAGACAAAGTGAAAAAAATTGTTTCAGAGGTTGAATGACAAGCTAAAATTATGTTGGAAAGAATAAAAAATAATTAGAAATTAAAATCTCAGGAAACATTCTGTAAATTCGAGTTTAGAAGTATTTACAAAAAACTTGGTAAAAATGCAGATATATTTTTAAGTTTCCTCATATGAAAATAGAATTAGTAAGGTGGGTTAAAGAAAGAAAGTTCATTGATCAGTACCTGACACCTAATAGTTGTTCAATAAATGCCAACTATAATCTCTGTTTCTTTGTGCTCTGTTGACTTGTAAAGATTGTTTTTCGCTTCTCCTCAAGTTTTTTGCATAATTGATTCTGAGCAATGTTCTTTTTGTGTGGGCACAAGAAGACAGTTAATGTTATGTTTTTGTAACTTGGGAGTTAATTGACTCAGAATGATATTCACTATGGAGAATCTGTTCTCTCAACTTAAGCCTCGGTTGCTCTTACTTCTTAGCACCCCAAAAGCAAGGTCCCAATGAGGGACTAGATGGGCCCAGGGCAAAAGGTGAGCTACCCTGGCGTCAAAATGGGCCTGCCCGAAGTTCCATAATACTTAACTATAAGTTAAGAACATAATCATGGAACAATTCTGCCATGAACCAAAGAGTAATAACTGAACTAGGACCCTGCTAAGGTTAGGAAAGATTAATCTAACCTAAGCACTGTAGTGTGAGTCTATAGCGAAAAGTCCCCAGGAGAGCCACCCTATAAGCTCAATATATCTCTTACTGCATCCATACAAAATAACTAATATTAAGAAGTAGAATTAAGATGCTAATTACGATGCTAATTAAGTTATTGGACTAAGGAGAGGAGAAACATCCCTAGGTGGTATTTCTGCCCTTGAGCCTGATGGGCAAGGATCAAGTCCTGATATGTTGATTCTGCTACCCCTAATGCTGAGGAGTTGGTGAGCTAGGAGAGAGAGACCAGGGCAGCAAGATGGAACATGGAAGGACTAGCAAGGGGGACAGAGGGAGAAGAATGTAGGGGAAGAATGTAGGAGCAGGCATGTAAAGAGAAAAGAGATGCAGCTGAGAGATGGAGCCCGAAGAGATGAGTGGGAGAGACAGGAGAGACGGGAATGAGGGGCAGTATGAAACTAGAATGGGGAGCTCAGAGAGGCTGGAGCAGGCACAAGGGGAAAATGGAATAAACGGTAACTGATCGCCCACCATGGGCGGGTCATCCCAGATGGGGAAGTGACCTAAGCCCACTGAACTCGGGCGGCAAGAGGGTAGCTGCCAGGGCTTCCACTGGCCGCCCAGAAATTATGCAACCATGCAAATCACTTTTTAAACTAGACTGTTCAAATAGGCACTAAAAGAATAATTCGAGGGGGAGAAAGGCATTTCTGAAGAGGTTTTTCACATTTCTATCTTGGTGAATACTCCTTCCTGTATTATCCTTCTATGGGATAACCCCATTTACAAAAACTCATTGGAGAAAAAATGTGTGCCATAAAATTGCTGACAGAACTACATTTGAAAATCAAGATATGTACAATATATGGCATCAAAGCAGACATTGGGAAAAGTTGAACTAAATATTTAAATATCAGAATATTTTATTATAGGGCAATAACGTGAGTGAGGGATTGATTATCCCTCTAGAAACTCATTTTGAAACATTTCACTAGGTACTGAATAGGGCTATAGACTGAATAAAGTTATTGCGCTATTTCTCTTCTTTTCTGTTTGTTGGTCTTTTTGTTGTTGTTTTTCACTTTCTTTTTTGCGACAACCCATGGTGTTCAGGGGTTAGTCCTGGCTTTCTGCTCAGGGATCACTCTAGGCGGGCTTAGGGGGCCTCATGTCGTGCCAGAGCTCAAGCCTTGGCCTGTAGCATGCAAGGCAAGTGTCTGTCTCTCTCTCTCCAGCCCCTCAAATTCTGTTCTGAACTAGCTAAGTGATTTTGATTTTAATCTATAACATGCACAAAACTGGACTACTTTTGAAGACCTTTTCACAGTCATAGTGAATGAGTCTGACTCAACTTTTAATGTATAGTTTTGTGACAACAAAATGATTACTATGCAGAGATGTTCTTTTTTCTTTTTAAACTGATTGGAGAACAAACATTGAAATACTGAAAGGGAATATCTATAGTGCAGAACTGGATTATTTTAGGCAATGAAAATATTCATTATGACAGTTTAATGTTAAAACACAGGTCAGAATATATTTGCCCAAACACAAGACTGTCCAACCCTAAAGAGGACCATTATGTAAATTATGGACTCTGGATAATAATGGATCCTTGTAGGTTCATTATCCATAAAAAAAACTCCTCTTTGTGAGAAGATGCTCAGAATAGAAGCTATACAAGTTTCAGAAGTGGCAGTCATGGAAATCTCTGTATCCTTTGCTCAGTGTATTTAAACCTATACATTTTTAAAGCTGCCTATTTTTCAAAGATTAAATATAGGAGTCATGATATGGACCCAAGTAAAGGAGAAAATACATAGCCAGAGAAATCTCTCAAGAGCGTGGAGCTCATGTTTTGCAAGCAGGTGGCATAAGTTTGATGCCTGGCACCAACCTTTGGGTTTAAACCATTAGTCCTGAGCCTTTTGTGCCCAAATCAAAGCAAACAAGAAGCCAAAATGCTCAAAAGGGAAAGTAGAAAATATGAAATTCAGAATGGATATGGGGAAGTCCATTGCCTAGAAAAAACAAAGAAAGAAGTCTTGTAAGACGGCAGGAACATTCTCTCTTTACTCAGTCTTCCCTTTGTAATTTTTGCTTTAAAGACTTCTTTTCAATCGCTGGTCCACAGACCATGCAATTCTGCAAGTAGAAAGGTTGAGAACACATTGGCTCACTACCTTGGTTATAACCTCATGTCCATAGCCTGCTGAACAGGACAGAGATCTATTTATTGGTATAAAATGGCTGAAAAAACACTTTAAACAATGTTGGTAGACACAAAAGAGACAATTGAGATGAAGCATTTTTTGAAATTACTAGTCAATATAAAGCATGATTGTTAACAAGATGAAATACTATTACATGTTGACCAAAACAATTTTATATGCCTGTTCATAAAATCAAAGTATTGTCTCCTACTTTGTATTATCCGTTCCAAATTCACTATATATATTAATTTTTAGAGCAATATCATGCAGAATTGCTTCTCTTTTATATTTGATGTCACTACTAAAAAGGTACTTGTGGGATACAAGCTTTGTATTAAGACAGTATGTTAAAAGAAGAATGATAATTAAATAGCATGATTTCATTAAATTATTTTCAGTCCCTTTGTTCATTGAAGAACTGCAATTTTGCAGCTGTTTGTGACAACACAAAAATTACAGTGAATGCTTTAAAATATATTGACATTCAAAACACTCAGTTGATAGGAAGTCACTATTAATTATAGGATTATATTACTAATGTAAGACAGAAGTTAATAAAGTATATTCCCCATTGCACTGCTACATTTTCCATGAATTCATACAAACAATATAGCACCCATTTCAATTCTTATTAGCGTCACATGAAGTGCTCTTATTTGCTTTTTAAATTTCTAAATTAAAGCAACTAATTCTATCACAAGTTGTTGCCATCATCTAAAGCTTTGAAGGGAAATCTAAAAATGTGTGAGTTTCAAGAACCGGCACTTTTAATTCTCACTTTCGTCACCTCCAGTGCATCCTCAAAGCTGAGCCCCACCCTTCAACAGTGATGGGGTTCGAGAACTTCCCCTATTCTTAGCAAAGCTGTGAAAATAAATTCTCAGTCAATGTATCATGAAGGAATATAAAGTGAGGATAACCTACTTTATTCTCTTTATCGAGAGATCTCAAGCACAACAGTAATCAAGTAGATTATACACTTTCACTCTTGATTTGTTTCATGTGATAAATTTTTCGTAACATGCAAAATATTTGAATGAACATAATACTTGATTATTAACTGTTTGTGGTCATTTTTTGTGGGCTTTGGTAAGAGAGATAATGACCCCCAGATTCCCACCAGGAATATCCCCTAAGTGCAGAAGCAGGAATAAGGCTTTGAGTACTGCTGGGAGTAGCTGAAAATAACTAAATACATTTATTTTTTTTGGGGGTAGATCCATACTCAACAGTTCTCAGGGATGTCTCCTGACAGGGATTACTTGTTTTATAGACCATACATGGTGCAGAGGATGTAACCCTTGTTGACAAGACAGGTGTTTTAACTCCTCTACTATCTCTCTAACCAAAGATAATATTAAGGGAAAAAATGTGTTGGTAATTCTATTATCATTCTAATGAAACAAATCTTTTAGACTCCAATTATTATGTACATGAGTACCTTTCTATGTGCATTATATCCTATGCATATGTTTTAAAAATTATTTTAAAAAAGTTATTCATTTAGATTTGTTTGATATTTGCTGTCATGTGCTGCATCCTTTTACATAATCACAGGAGATCATATTTCTCCTCTAAATTTTATCATTCTCAGAAGAAAAGGCCCAGCCCTGACTCTGACCTGCACCACCCTTTAAAAAGCACTAGTAACACTGAATACTTTTTTTAAATCATTATTTCTGTTTATATTTCTCCCCAAATTCCATGAATGGAATGATCTTATTTGCAACCACTGTATTTTTCTTCTTGTTATTGTTATATAATCATAGTAATCTTGCCACTTGTTTCCTTATAAAATAATATGAAATAATTTGTTAATATAATTGTTTCAGTTTTATAGTAACTTGACATATTATTTAAGATTCTTTTAAAATAGTGCTAGTAGATAATATATTAAGTTGGATTTATTAATTTAGAAAATGTAAAAATATAAAAATAAATCAATAACAGTTTAGCAAAATAATTACTATTTTTCACCTTAAGGGAATAGTTCAAGATGCTTTAAAAAAATTCAGCTTTTTATAATCAATGAAACCACTACATTTTCTAGTTGATCTGTTTGCAGTAAAACATTTCATTTGAAGTTGAAGTGATAATACAGTGAGTAAAGCAATTTTTTTAAACTTTGCTGTCCGGGGTTCAATCCTTGGCACCCCGTGTGGTCCTTCAATCACCATTAGGACTGATGCAAAAAATTAACTTACCCTTTTTAAGCCACCATCTTTGCACTGCCGCGTGGAAATAATATTTTAGATTTTAATACTTTATTGCACACTTTCTGTTCAATTTAACTTATATAACTCTGTTATGTTCAAAGGGGAAGCAGATTTTTATTTTCTGACATGTGCAGGGAAAATAGCATCAGTTGGAGACTTTGATAATGAAAAGCTAACATTAGAAAGGCTTTGCATAGAGATTTTAGCTTAAATCACCACTTTAGGCACTGCCTCCATTTTAGACCTCAATTCCTCCTAGGCTTCATGACCAGTCAGTGCAGGTGAGAAGAAAACAGCCAAGGCCATTTTGGTAAATTCTGTCCTGAATCACTTGGTGACCTCATGGAGCCTTGCAGCTCTGCGACACAACCGTCTCCGGTCTTGCAGAGATGGGTCAGAAACGCTTGCTATCCCGTGGCTACTGGGAAGAGTGAAAAGGGGGAATGAGCTCCCCTCTTGCCCATCCTTTGAAAATAATTTCTGATTTCATGTGTTTCTGTGTGATAATGTCCAAAGCTTCGATTTTGAGACGTGTGCAAGTGGAGATACTTAACAGCGATGGGATTCACGGGAGAGCTTTTCAGAGTGCTCAGGAAAGCTGAGGGGCTGGGTGGTGTGGACGGCGTAGAGACGGCGTGGACGGCCTCCTGCAGAGATGCCCAGCAGCTCAGCAGTCACATCAGACTAGGAAACTCTGCACGAGACCTTGATATAATATGGCAGTTAATTGAATACAGAAGGGAATGGTCAGCAAGCGATTTGGCAGGGTAGCAGCTAATGAGGGTGGTTATTGAGTTAAAAGAAGAAAGTCAAAAACCTTTCTTTAATTTTTTTAACGAAATGAGATATTTAACTATAAAATCAAAAATCCCAAATATCAGTCTTTTCTAAGCATCTCCTACTTTATTTTAGAAAACTAAACATCAGGGTTTTTTTTTTAAATGCCATTTGGAATGTTATTGAATGATATTTGGAAGAGAACCTAATCTTTAAAAAAATGTCAAAATAAATGGGAGTGAATGTTGCACTTAATCTGAAAATAATTCAAACTTTGGGGACCCGTGGTTAAAGTACTTGTCCTGCATATGGCCAAATCTTGTTAAATTCTCTGAATTTAACTGAGCGTGGTTCCCCAAGCATTACCAAGAGTGATCTCTGAGCCCAGAGCCCGCAGTATGCCCTGGGCACTACCAGGTGTGGTCCCAAACAAAACAAACGGAACCTGGTTGGCCGCAAGGCAAATACCCTCGCTGCTGTGCTATCGCTCCAGTCCTCAGTAACAAATAAAAATGTCACTGTCACTGTAGTTTCTAAAATATTATATACCTTGATTTGATAATCACCGAAACTTGAATATCAACAATATCACTTGGCTGCATTCAGCTGAGATAACCATGTAAATGAATACATCATTTGAAGAAAGAGGGTCTAGGAGTTAGTACAGTGGGTCAAGCACTTGCCTAGCATGCACCTGGGCTGTGTTTTATCACCGCCTCTGCCAAGAGTTTCCTGAACCCCATCAGAAGCTATCTGTGTGCACAGAGCCAGGAGTCAGCCCTGAGTACCTCTGGTATGCGCCCAAAACAAACATTCTTAAAGAGTTATTTTCATATATTTAAAATGCTTGATAAATTAATATAAAGCATATTAACTTTGGCCTAAGACTGATGCTAGATATGTATATTTTATTATGCAACTCTGCATAGTGTGAAGCGGTAAAACTTATTTTATAACTAAATTACATTATTTAACGTAGGATAGTCATATTTATGTCTGAGAAACCGTGATTTTTCTAAGTGGAATATTTAATTGTGATTAATTGTGGGTATTCTTTTTACCAAATCCATAAAAATATTTTATCTTAGATATTTCCATTAACAGATGTAGCATAGACAAGATATTTAAATGATTGTTACTACTTATAACATCGAGTACAATTTAAAATGAGGTACATCTTAAGATGAGTTAGCCTTGAACTTGACACTTTGCCAAAGGTTGGAACAAAATGTTACCATATAGAGTCATCATCATCATTATCATCATCATCATCATCATCACTTTCATCCTGTTGATCAACAATTTGCTCAAGTGGGCACCAGTAACGTCTCCATTCGTCCTAGCCCTGAGATTTTAGCAGTCTTTCTTTTCTCGCCTTTCCCAACAGTGCCACATTGGAGGCTCTTTCAGGGTCAGGGGAATGAGACCCATCATTGTTACTATATTTGGCATATTGAATACACTACAGAGAACTTGCCAGCCTCTGCTGGGTGGGCAGGATGCTCTGGGTACCGTGCCAGTTTCTCTGAGAGGGAGAACTAGGCTATAAGAGGCCACTCAGCTGCAAATGTGGCCTTGCACTTCTGGGAGCTTTGTTTTGTAGTCTCTGGATCTTGGCCTTTGATGGGATTACACGGTGCAGGGGCAGTTTGTGGGTGTAGCTGCAAAGCTACTGGATAATGTTTATATATATATAAACATATATATACATATATATGTATGTATATATAAATCCTATATATGTAGGATTTATCTATCCAATGCAATGTTTAAAACTGTATTAACATAAAGTTCTGTATACTATCTTAATTCTTTACATTTATAGATCTATAAATATATATATATATATACTTTGGGAAAATAAGGTTCCAATTATTCTCAACACATTACAGAGTTGACTCACGGTATGAAAGAACACAAACATGTCTTACCTCCAGTCCTGAGTCTCAAGATTGAGCATTTTTCCCTCTATGCTTTCAGACCATATAGAGTAGAGCCAAAATTTGAGCAAGAAACTTAAATCAGGTCCAGGGGAAGGAGCTCAAGTAGTAAGATCAGGCAGAAGTTTGAAGAAAACTTGCATATAGGAATGCAATTAAATGCAAACATCTTGAAGGCCATAGAAAGAGTCCTGCAAACATTAAACAAAAAATAAAATGCAATCCAGTTATCACATGCCCCCAAATTCAAAGTCACTCATATGAAGAGATATTTGAACTTACATGTCATTTCAAAATTATTTATAAAACTCAAGAACTGAAAACTAAGTGACTGGCAACAAATGGATAAATAAAACGTGTTATGTCTCCACAAATACTGTTTTTATAATCGAGTGTAAAATGAGCCCATGTTTATTAATTTCCATTGAGGGAACTTAGCAAGCATTTCTGCTCGGACCAAATCATGTGAAAAGTATAAAAGGCGCATTAAAAATGAAGCATAATGTGATCAGCACCTATAGTTTAAGTTGAACACATAAAATTTTTACTAGCATATGTTACTGATTCTAGAACGAGCACACTGGATCTCATAAAAACTGAAGAAAAATCATCCTCTCTTACCTCCAGTCCCAAGTCTCAAGATTGAGCATTTTTTCCCCATACTTTCCTTGACCTATCATGAAACTATTTGTCAGATATTTTTTTTTCCTTTCATCAGCCTGTATAAACCTATCAAACATAAGCTCTGATAGTGTTGTAAATTCCTTCTTTGTATTCAATAAAAATTAGATTAGTATTTCATAAGACTTGGAGCTGAAGGTAAATCCAGGATTGACCTTTAACTACATAAAGGAAAGAAAGTGGAGAACCTCGTGTGGTCAAATAATACAATGTCATAGTTTCTTTTGACACAATCCTGTCAACCCCTAGTTTTCCTCAATTTCTTCTCAAATTCTTAATGCTATTTCAATAAGAATACATTCCAAAAGAATGATTGGAGTTATCTCTACCATTTGGAACTAGTCTCTAAGCCCCCTTTAAAAGGATCCATTCATTCTAAGTATCTATGCCCACAACTTCTGTTGTTGTTTGTAAATTACTTTTTTGCTAAAAAGACTAAATTTAGAACCATTTTCCCTATCTTCAGGTTAACTAGACACTGCAGCAGCTTGGTAGGCACCATTATCAATGGTATAGTTTTCCTAGGATAAATTCACCTCAGTTAATTTTTTAAGTCTCCTTTTTGGATTTGATCAAATTTCCATAGAAAGGTGATCTATTGTGTTCGATTCAAAGCCCCTGATGAAATATGAGATGATGGATGATCAATCATTCATATCATAAAGGTAATAAATAATACTGATATAGATATATAGCCACTTAAGAAGAAATAATATTAATATAAAACACTGCTCATTTTAACAATTATGTATATGATGGAGAGTAGATACATTGTGAAGTATATTGTGATTTATTAATGTAAATGCATCAATTCATTATGTGTTCTCAGTGAATATTATATAAAATTCCTGTGATTCATACTGGTGTATTTCATGAGAAGCCCATTAATCAAGGACAAAGAGATCTTTCAATATTTTAAGAATATCAAGACAAATATATGTGTTCTAGAGTATCAAGCTTTCTCTTTGCCTCCATTTCACTAAATTTCCCTGTTCCATCTGCATCACGTTTCTTTTTTAGGGACTGAGCAGAGCAAAATAGTCCCCAAAACGCATCATCTGTTTGAAGGACATACAGGGAGGTAGAGCCAATAGCACTGTAGCAAGACTTTGTCCCCACTGCCTGCACTCAGGGGATATTGAAGAAGGAGACATACATGTGTGAAAAATTCTGGGACCCAGGGTTCTGGTTATCTAACAAACTTTACAAATTTGGAGCAGAATTCTATCCATGGCTGTGTTTTTTTCTTTTGTTTTCTTCCTTCTTGAAAAAGGTAAATGTCATCATATTTTTCAAACATCTGGTGTTTACCAAGTGGGTTTAGTACAATATTTTCTTTGCAAGCTGGGTGAATGCTACTGCATCCAAACCCCCAGGATAGCTGAACTCTAAGAAGAAGAAGATGTTTTTGCAGATGAGATTAAGCATCAGAATTTTAGCCAGGATACCCAGTAGGAATGTCACTATTCAAGGGGGCAGTGCTACTGACCCAATCCCTTGCCAAGTCAATGGGCTTTCTCATTGTCAGGTGATGGCTCTCACAATCAGCTTTCAAGTCTTGGTGAATCTTGAGATAAAACATCTGAATTTGAGTAAAGGGATATAGGAAAAGAAGGAGGAATAAACTTCTGAGTGTGATGAAAAGCCTCAAAATTTTTTTCTTCAGTAACTCTTTTATACATATTAATAGTCTTCGCTGGCTTTTTAAATGTCATGGTGGAGCAAGGATATTAGCCGGGAGATTGGAATCTAGCATACCAATTACTCAAATATCCTCCCGGCTCTCCTCACCACTGGGAGTGACAGTGCCCACGTGTAGCTGTAAGCAACTGATACTGATGGAGAGGTTTGTGTACTTGTTTAAAGGTAGAGGCAATGCTCCACACTTTTTGAAGATACGAGCAATGGAAAAAGTATCAAGGAATACAGGTATGCCTTGCCTATGTTTATTTAAGTGATGTTTCCACCTGCAAAATCCTCTTTTTATTTCCTTTTTTACAGAGCATAATCTGTATGCTCTATACACGTGATCTTGCCATTATGTTTATTGGAGTGACATTGAATTATATAAATTTCAATTTTGAATAACTGTAAATAGATCTATATGTATATATATATATATATATATATATATATATATATATATATCCTCTGCTAAGCTTACTAAAGATTATGACTGAAGTTTTTGTCAACCTCCAGTGTCACATTCCTGAGCTGTGCTCAGGAAAGATCGCCAACCCACTGTACATGGCTTAGTTATTAAACACAACTTCTAAGTTATGGGAGAAGGGAGATTGGACTGCCCTGGGAGTTCAGGCTTACTCTTGCCTCTGACTCAAAGATCACTAGTGACTATATTTTAGTTCACTGTGCAGGTGTTTGAGCAAGGGTTTGAGCCAGCATTGGCAGCATGTAAGATAGGGTCCTGTTGCTATACTCTTTGCCCATACCAATTGTATTAATCAACGACCCTTTACATGATATACTCACTCTTCTTCCATTCTTACAATCATTAATTTGATCTTATCATCAGTGTCCCCTTTCCTATTTTTGATATGTGATTGCTTTTATTTCAAAATATGATTTATCAGATTTTCAGGAATTATTAGAAATACAACTGCACTGCACTGCCATCCCATTGTTCATCAGTTTGCTCTAGCGGGCACCAGTAACATCTCCATTGTGAGACTTGTTACTGTTTTTGGCATACGGAATATGCCACAGGGAACTTGTCAGGCTCTGCCATGTGGGCAGGTTGCTGGGCTCTCTGAGTTGGATGGAGGAATTGAACCCGGGTCAGCCACATGCATTTTAGCCCTACCTGCTGTGCTATGGCTCTAGTCCATAGTGCTACCATACAAGAAAAAAAGACTCTTATTCATGATTTTAAAAAAAAAAGTAACTCGACAAATTTATTTCTACTGTATATTCTATGAAGTTAATATTTAGCCTTAAATATATTTTATTTTGCATGCTATGTATTTTATTTTGCAGATGCCCTACTCACTATATATATGTGTGTGTGTGTGTGTGTGTGTGTGTGTGTGTGTGTGTAGTGTATATGTGTGGTCTGTGTGTATGTGTGTGTGTATCTTTCTTGTAACATCCTTATGAGTATACTTTATAAGAGAATTTGTGATGCCAAATATAAAACAGGTTTACCTTTGCCTAAAACCCTTGATGGCATTGTGCAGATGACGAGAGCACGGGCACATATCTGTGATCTTCCACAGCGAAGAGTAAATCTGAAGTGATCTCTAGTTGAGCTCCATGTCTGAGAAGTTCATTTTCTTCCAACTGTTATAAACTGACAAGCAACGCCATTTGCTTTCAAGCTTTCTGACAGATCTCATTGAGCCCAGTGAGACGGCAGCTAGAAGTTAAGTGGAAGCCTTAGCTCAACCCCATGGCTTTCTCCCTGCTATGAAAGATGCGTTGCCAGAGACTCCTGTTTGC
Organism: Sorex araneus; assembly: GCF_027595985.1. Taxonomy (NCBI): domain Eukaryota; kingdom Metazoa; phylum Chordata; class Mammalia; order Eulipotyphla; family Soricidae; genus Sorex; species Sorex araneus. The sequence continues at coordinate 295,859,543 of NC_073302.1, read as the reverse complement.
GGAAGGCTTTGGCTCTCCCGTATACACCCAGAAACCCGAGTTTTATCCATCACATTAGCTGCGGATGCTGTGGTTTGGAATGCCCAAAAGTGACTCACAGGGAACAGAACATCTCCCACATTCCGCTCCGGCAAAGAATGACTCCATCCCAACCTTGCCGTGGAGAGTGTCCATCTGCTATGTGGGCAGGGGGTCTGGTTGCTGAATAACAGGGTCAGAATGACACAGTATCTGCTAAAAGCAAAAGAGCTGGCATTCAAAAAGAGAAAGTGGTTTCTAGAAGAGAGGGGGGGTGGAGTGGGGAAGCAACCGACACCGAAAGTTCCTTCCTTTGCTTGGACTTTCACATTGTGCTAATCCTTTCTTTGCTACATGAGATACCTTTATTTTTTTTTCTTGTATATTATCACAAATAGTTGTGGCTTTCCTTTATGCTTGTGGAAACTCCAGTTTGAACCAGAGCAGGATTGGCTGAAATAGAAACCCATGAAAGCTTTTGTAAATGGATAGTGGGGAACGAATGGATTACCCATGAGACAATCAAGCCTGGATCACGAGGAACGGGTGGGAGGAGGAAGTGCTTGAGTAGACGAAGGCTCCCCTGTGCTCGCTTGGTTGGGAGGGAGATGTGAGAATTGACCTTTATAGAACTCAATGTTGTTGGGGTTCTATTAGCAGAATCCTCAAAGCACAATCCTTTGACATTTGGTTTCTCAAGGCACAATCTCTTTCCATGATTCGCTGCTGAGTTTTTACCTAGAAATATTATTTGGATTAAAGCAGTTTCAACAAATTCACTGGGCAATGGAGGAGCAATTGAAAATGCGGTTTTTGTGTTTTTTTTTTTTTTTTTTTTGCACGTAGGTATTGCTCCTTCTGTCCCCTCTGAGGTCTCTGTCCTAAGGCCGGAGCAGCTGGGTCTGGGTCTGTGAGGGCAGGGGCAGTGTCCAGTGTGTTACTTTCCCACTTGGACATCAGACACTCATTTAGATCTGTGGCTCCTGTTTCTGAGAAAACAAATCCAACCCAACACATATGAAGTGCCCTAGGAGGGAGTTACTGAACAAAAAGAATTCTTTGTTCTGGAAGATCTCTGAATGGAAGATGATTCTTCAGCAGCGCTCAGATCTTTGCACAAAAGAAAAGAATCCTGTCTGGAGTGAGACATAGAACACCAGGTAAGGCACTTGCCTTGCATGCAGCCAACCCAGGTTCAATCCTCTCTTCCACTAGGTCCCTCTGAGCACAGCCATCAGTAACCCCTGAACATTGCAGCTTGTGGCCCTATAATCCAAAATTACACACGTGATAATAATTTTATATGAAGGAAATAGCTTGGTTCTAACCTACACTTGGCCAAATTTTCTGAAACAGTATGGAAATTTTGTACAACAGTAGTTTTATTTTAAACTGTATGGACAAAAGTGTTGGCTGTATGTTCTTTTATAACTTCTTATTTATTTTTCCAGAGTATTATCACTTAACAAACCTTGTTAGAATTTTTTTAATTTTGGTGTAAAGTGTCAGCTTATCTGCAAGATTTTTGGCAATTTTATATATTGATACATGTGTTTTTATGGATTGCTCTTTATTTTTATGCATAATTCTTATCAATGCATTAGATTTATAAGGATAAGAAAGTTTAAATGAACTTGTATCCTAGATCTTCATATAGTTTAATTACAGACGTTTTATCTGCATATATAAAATATATACTTTTCATATAAAATAACATCTATAGAAGAAATATTTGCTTTGTACTAGTGACATTGAATCAAAATCCGTATGTCAGGTAGACCTATAATGAAGATTAAGTGAACAGATTTGTTTATTTGCAGGCCACACTAAGCTGTGCTCAGGATTAATTCTGGTCTGCACCTTGAGAGCACTATTGAGGAGTTGCCAGGAGCAAACCTGGGTTTGCTGTGTACAGAAAAGTACCTTAATTATTCTAATACTCCTTTTGCCTAATTAACATTCACTGTATCACTGTCATCCCATTGTTCATCGATTTGCTTGAGCAGTTGCCAGTAATGTCTTCATTTATCCGTGTCGCGTGCTAGTGTAGCCCGGTGGTGTCTGCTCACTCCAGGAACACAAAGAGCACATTGATAATTAACAATGTTTTATGTATAGAAGACTTTAGAGATTGTATTTTTAATTAAAAAAATTGTCTAGAGCTGGAGAGATAGGACAGTGGGTAGAGCGCCTGCCTTTCATAGGCCTAGGTTCAATCCACAGAATCCGCTATGGTCTCCCAAGCCCACTAGGAGTAATTTATGAGTGTAGAGTCTTGGGCATCACAGGGTGTGACCCCCTCCTAAGTAATACAAAAAAGTATTCAATATCTTATATGACCTAATAGTACTCGTTATTTTTAATCAGTGATTTATCTTCATTCATTGGTTATTAAATTTTGTATAACAATGAACAGGCGGGGATTCAGAAAGAGAAGCAGAAGGTGAATCAGAGGAGAATGGAGAGGAGGTTGGAATAACCTGCAATTGATACCAACCAGCCTGGTCCTTGTTCCTTCCTCCACCTGCCCGTCACCATCAGCCGCCCCAGGGTGGGGGAAGCGGAGACCACCCAACACAGGCAGCAAGAGAGACAGAGTGCCTCTGTGCTTTAGTATATACACATTTGTAAATAATGATGCAATGAACAATGAGGTTTATTTACATATATAGCATTTTTAATTCTATATAAATACCTGGAAAAGGTTTACTAGATGATACAATAGCCCTATCCTTGCTTCTCTAAATTGTTCATATTGAAACTATGCTGACTACATCAGTATATATTCTCATCAAAGGATGGAGGGTTCACATTTTTCTACATTCTTAGAAAATGTGGTTGTTTTCTCTTCTGAACTATGATAAACATGTATGATATACATCTTATAGTTTTGGTTTGAAATTTCCTGTTTATTAGTGATGTTGAGCATCTTTTCTTATATCTTTTACCTGTATATCATCTTCGATAAAATTTATACCTAGTACTCGGTTGTGTTTTAAATTGAAATCTTTTATTTTGCTATTGCTACAATGAATTCATTAGGTAACGTTGATTTATCAGATAGGATTTCAAAATGTTTTCTCCAATATTTTATATTGCCTTTTTATTCTGTTGATGGCTTGCTTTGGAAACACTTTTTAGTTTGGCATAATTCCATTTGTTTATCTTGGGGTTTGTTGTCATTGTATACCTCTTTTTTTGCTTGTTTGTTTTTGGTTATATTTCATAGACCATGCCTGGCGTTGCTCATAGCTTACTACTGGATCGGATCTTTAGTAATAGGTAACTCCTGAAAAGATTTGGGGTACCATAATGTGTGATGGAGAGATAAACCTATTTCAGCAGCATACAAAGCAAGCACCTTAACATCTGCACTATAATTTTGGCCATAATACTTAATAAACTAATATGGGATATTCATCACTTCCAACATTGTAGTGAAATATGTCCCCCATATTGTCATAAGTCCTCATGTTGATTCTTGTGTCCTATAGACAAATAATCAATAGTGCTATTTAGACAAAACATAGAGGGAAATATATATATATATATATATATATATATATATATATATATATATATATAATTTCCCACCCGCAGAGCCTGGCAAGCTCCCTGTGGCATATTCTATATACAAAAAACAGTAACAATAACAGGTGTCATCCCACTGGCCCTGAAAGAACCTCCAATCATTGGGAAACATGAGTAAGGAGAGGCTGCTAAAGTATCAGGGCTGGGACCAAGGGAGATGTTACTGGTGACCACTGGAGTAAATCAATGAACAATGGGATGACAGTGATAAAGTGATACAGTGATAACATTGAACAAAAGAAAAATCTGCTACCAGAAAACTAAAGGATGTATTTAGCTAAATAATATTACACAATGCTTATGGGTTTTCTTTTTCTTTTTTGGTCACACCCAGTAATGCACAGGAGTTACTCCTGACTTTGCACTTAGGAATTACTCTGGCGATGCTCAGGGTACCATATAGATGTTCGGGATTGAACCCAGGTCAGCCGCATACAAGGCAAACGCACTACCTGCTGTGATATCGCTCCAGCCCCGTTTGTGTTATTTTTAAGTTAGAAAATATATGGCCAGAAATAAATATTTTAAACCCCTGTGATTTTAAAAAAGCTATGGATGTCACCTCGGTGCATAGATTTCTTTTTTGTTATAATTACAAAAAAAACCCACTCAATTATGGGAATTTGACAATACTTTATTTCAAAGCAATTCCATCTGCTAGTAAAACACACGATTTAATATCTGCACCATTTTTATGGCATTTCAAACTCCTTTCCTTCTTTGGTACACATGCTAAAATGACACAGTGTCATGTGGTCCCCCTGTCACTGTTGATTGCTTCACTTCCTGCTTCATCCATGGCAGACACATTCATCAGTTCTGCCTCTCCTCTACTGTCTTGAGGTTCACTGAGTAAGGTTCAGCCAAAACTCTAATGCAATCATCACTTCAACTCTATTTGTATTTACTCTTATGGTATTGAAAATAACTGAGGTCTATATTTTTTAAAAAAATCATGGATTAACTATTATTTTATTTTTCATGTTGGTGCGAAAATTAATGTAAGTATGTCTCTATGACCCATTGTCAAAAACTAAGTAAATCTAGTAATTTTCATATTGTACTTTTCAGGACTTGAGTGATTTTAGTATATTACTGAATTACACTAGCTTTTATTTTTTTAAAGCATTTTGAAGACCAGTTTCTCTCAATGAATATGAGAACAATTTCAGTATCTCTTTAAAAAATCAGTTACTATTTCTTTGACTTCTAAAGCAGCGATCAGGAGATTCAGGGTACCCACTGACTATTCTCAGCCAACCAGACCAGAGGGTCCATGAGAGACCCTGAGCATGAGATGCAGTTTGACCAATGAAGTACATGGTTCTCAGGGGACCATGTGGTACCCAGATATTACCAGAACCATTCAGATATGATATATATGTATAATATATATGTATGTATATATATAATATATACACATATGTCACAATATCACTGTCACTGTATCACCATCATCCTGTTATTCGTCGATTTACTAGAGTGGGCACCAGTAGAATCTCTATTTTACTCCCAGCTCTGAGATTTTAGCAGCCTCTCCTTACTCGTCTTTCCCAAATATTGGAGGCTCTTTCAGGGTCAGGGGGATGAGACCTATCATTACTATTTTTGGCATATCGAATACAGCACAGGTAGCTTGCCAGGCTCTGCCCATGCAGGTGGGATACTCTTGGTGGCTTGCCGTGCTCCCCGAGAGGTATACATATACATATATATATAATATAATATATATTACTCTCTATGATATATAAAATATATATCTTTATTCTGTACTGTGCATTCATTTTTACATTTTTAATGACTGGGAATTGTACAACAGCTACTGTTGGGCATGTTATTGGAATTGCATGCATGAAAAACTGCCATTAACAACATTGTAAATCACAGAATCTCAAAAAAATAAAGAAATATTGCTTCAAGTCCTTCAAAAATATACCAAAAACTTAACACATTTTATATATTAAGTACATTCTGGATTTTTGCATATATATGTAAATATATATAATGTTCACTCTTTGCTTTCATAAAATTAATTTTTGATATTTCTGAAAATGTACTGCTCCTGCATGACAATCGTCTACGAAGGATTTAGCATGATATGAAAGGCATGAGTTAAAAAGAATTAACTCCTTATACGTGGAAGCAAAGAGTCTATAATTTAGTATAACTTACAAACTTAAGTGAAATAAACAATACATTAATGTATGCTTCAAGTTTTAGTGCTACTTTACTGAGTTAGACTAAACAAAAGCTTGCCTCTAACATTTCAAATTATGGTCAAAATAATTGTAATAAAAATCATGTGAAACAGAGGAAATTGCAGCTTTTATATGTGAACATTATAGAATATTGTAATGTCCTCAACTTAATCAATAAAAGGGACAGTTTAGTGGATAAATCAATAAGTTGCAATCTCAGCTTTTCTCAGTGGAAATGTTGGCTTTGGTTACTGTTTCAGATATCTTGGGCAATGCTTATGTTCTTCTGTGCTCTGAAGTGACATGTATAAGACAGTTATTTGGATCCTCATGAAGATCAAAAGGCTTGCTAAGTATAAACAAAAACATAAATTATACCAGTTGCTCTTTTGTACTGAGAACACAATAGTTTTGGGGTCTATTAAGCTGAAGAACTCAGGAACTATGGAAATGATGCACAGATTTTGAATATAATTTCTAAAAAGGTGTTTATTCATAAATTTTCAGTAGGCTTTTTTTCTAAATATAACTGCCCTCTTTGATTGCCATATTTATAAAGTCTCTAGAATTTAAAGACCTTTCCAGTCTCTTTCCTAAACTTGGAAAAAGATGAAAGTTCTGACAAAAGGCATATTCCACCCAGAACTTGACGAATGCCAGCACACACAGAAGCCTCTGTATCTTACTGAGATCCTAGGTGAATCTGAGTGTTTATTTGTTTTTATCTGATGCTTCAAGTAATTCACTATGTTGTGTTTTGGTCTCCTTATCAAAAGACCATCTGTTTTATTATCAAAAAGCCACACATATACATGAGGGAGCTTTTGTTAGGTACCTCTGGAAATGAAATGATTAGTAAAGAACAAAAAAGTGCCTTAGCACATGCAAAAGTGAAAAAGTGATGCTAATGTACTCACAGAAAACAGATCTCTCTGTAGAATATATGCAATATATACGTAGTATACACTTGCTATTTATCACACATATATGTCTGCATATATATGTATATATGTGCATGTATAACACACACAGAGACACGGGGGAATTCAAGAAGGCTTTACTGTTTGGGTATGGTTTTTAAACACAGCACAACACAACACAGGCATGGCAGCAGGCTACAATCCTTGCCTGAAATCGCTGCTTAAAAAATCTATTCCTTATGACCACATACTTGTTCAGATAGCTGCAATGATCTATATAAAAGCTCTAGATTTGTTTCAAAAAGACAGAGTGTGGAGGTTTGCTTTTGAAGCTTCT